>NC_033803.1:17678684-17722993 GCF_001876935.1 Asparagus officinalis
GGTCATCGAGCCTGATTCCTCTGCAGGTATGAATTTTATCTTTCTGTGAAAGTTATTCCCTTATCGGTTTTACTTAACCGTAAGGGAGTCCCACTTGTAGGACCAGTCATTGAGACTGATGTAACTACTATTGTTGGGATATCTGACGATCCTGAGGGTCTCGATTTGTTGCTGTTAGTAGGAATTATCATAGAAGCTCAATCGTCAGTTGCTCCAACTCAGCTCACAATACCTGCGACTGAAGTGACTGCTACAACTGCGGGGATTAGTCCTGATGAAGAGGCCGTGATACCAACTAACGAGGTTGGTACATCAACGGTTACGACATCAGCGATGATCTTAAAAACTTAAGAGGTCGTGCCGGTAGAGACAAGTGCGGGCCCTCAACTTGAGGAAACATCGCTTGACTTTGGTAAATTCTTACACCGGTGTTGATTTAGAACTTTGGCTAAGATTCCAAAAGTATTTATATCCTCTTTTCCTCATAGGGCCGTCTTCTCGGCTCAATGATATGGTCAAGGCTCTGCTATCTGATGATGACCCAGATCAAGCTCTCTCAATGATATGGTCAAGGCTCTGCTATCTGATGATGACCCAGATCAAGCTCTGCTTTGCATGGAAATCGGCTCTCTCTTCTTCTTTGTGAATGCTGATGATGACCCAGATCAAGCTCTGCTTTGCATGGAAATCGGCTCTCTCTTCTTCTTTGTGAATGCGATCATTGATAAGCTTCTCATCAAAGGACTTTCATTCCATCAGTTCAGACCAGCGTTTTCCACAAAAATAAATGCTATAGAGAAAGCGAGTTGTCTGGATCTGGCGCAAGCTATAGCTAGCGATTTGGACCGGCTAGAGTGCGAGTTCGAACGGTTACAAGAGTTAAAGATTGCTGGTACTTCAACGTACATAGCCACCCAGATGAAATCTCATTTACAAGTATGGCGCGACACTCGAGCCTCCGCTGGGCTTGAGATTCAAGCACAACAGAGTCGAGTGGATCAGATGAACACCACCCTTGTTGAGAAACAAACATCATTATGTCAACTCAAATCCTCTATTATGTCGGGCGAGGCTAAAATAGAACGACTCAAAGAGGAGCTCAAGGCAGAGGAGGAGGGCTTAGTTATCTTGGAGATGACAAAGGCTGACTTGGAGCGTTCACAGGTCGTGATATCCGGGAAGTTGGAGCTCTCGAAGCAGAAGTTAGCCAAGATCAAAGAAGAAGATGCGAAAACATTATCCCTTACGGAGGAATCCTTCAAGATTGAGTTGCAGTGTGAGCTTGAGAAAACTTATACAGAGGAGTTGACTAAACTTGAGCAGCAAATCCGTAGTCACAAACTTCATGTAGATTGATCATAACTCTTGTACCTGCAAACTCAATTTTCATTAATAGAAGATATTTTTTTTCGTTCATTATGTCTCTTTTATTATGATGTCTTACTCCATCTGGAATAATCAACCATAATACTCGTAGGATTTTTGGCAAACCCTCAGCCTTTAACGGGTTTGATGAGCCTTTACCGACTACCGTTTGAATCGGGCTAGCATGCAGATTGCTTTGGTCCATTCTGCGTGTAACGTTGTGCTAAGAAAATTAATTCACTTAGACTTGATGCTATGAATTTGAATACATAGACTTCATCATTTCTTACATAAATATAGCATCCGGTAACGCGTATTAGGTTTTGACTTATCTCTATCTAGGCTTCGGGATAAAATTCCCCAGACTCGTATTCTGGTGTCTTCTTCACTCGGTGAAAGACTAAACCGGCAACGTGTGTTAGACGTAGACTTAGGATTTTTGGCAAACCTCTAGCCTTCAACGGATTTGATATACCTTTACTGATTACCGTTTGAATCGGGCTAGCATATGAATTATTAAAACCTGCTTCACATGTAACGTTGTGCTAAAAGAGTTAATTCTTCTTAGACTTGGTGCTATGATTTTGAATACATAGACTTCACTATTTCTTACGGGAATATGGCACTCGACAACGCGTATTAGGCGCTAACTCATCCCTACTTAGGATTCAAGATAAAATTCCCCGTGCATGAAGTGCATGGATTTGTAGTTGAGAATTGTGTCTTTTCTCAGGATAAAGACAAACCCGATGTTGGAGAGGAAGAATTTTATATTTTGTCCCCAGGTCTTGTTTACGGTAAAGACGAACCCAAAATAAAAGAGGAAGAATTTTATATTCTATTTCCCAACACTGAAGAGGAAGAATTTTATATTCTATCTCTAGTTGGATAGGAGACTCGAGGTGGGATCTCCACCCTCTGAATCCGGAAAGTTGAAACTAGGAGTGGGATCTCCACTTTGAGAATCGGAAAGATTCAAGCAACCCTAACTTTTATAGGATTGGTTGCTTGATCCAAGAAAAGAGTTCCATTCAAGCAACCCTAACTTTTATAGGATTGGTTGCTTGATCCAAGAAAAGAGTTCCTCATTTATTGAGGTGAAATTCCGATTTCGACTTTTATAGGATTGGTTGCTTGATCCAAGAAAAGAGTTCCTCATTTATTGAGGTGAAATTCCGATTTCGACCCTAACTTTTAGAGGTTTGGCTGAAAAGAAAAGGATGGAAGTCTTTCGTTTATCGAAAGGGATGACTCGATCTTGGTCCTAACTATCTACAGGTTTGACCAGGTGAGGTTGGAGGCAATCCTAACTTTTATAGGTTTGATCGCTCAATTTAAAAGTGGACCTCTCGTTCGTAGAAGGGATCGAGAGGGGAATCTGGCTTTAGCCCTAACTTTTATAGGTTTGACCTGAAAGCAATGAGAGTGGAATACAGATAGCAGTAGGAATACCGACTTATACTAATCACTCGATGGAGGATTTTGACATTAAGTGATTAGGACTTAACACGTCAAGTTTTGAAAATTGTCAAGAATTGGCGGACAAAAATTTTGGTGGGCCCACCGTCAATTGATTTGACCAGTGAGGGATTTTGTGAGGAAAGATTGATCTGTCAAAATGATCGAATTTCATCTCAGCAAAAGAATTCATAAGAATTGGTGAATTCGATATCAATAATAAAACACGCTTTAACTTTGAATATATTCAGAGCCCAAGTGTGGGTTTCTTATTTACTACTTTCATAGCAATTGGGTTATCCCTAAGAATACCACATGCAGTATTCTTCTGGGAACTTCCCGATATATTGGTTATCCTGAAAGTACTAAGGATAGTACTTTTTTAGGAATTTACCGTTTATCGGCATCATGAGTCGGGCGCCTTCCTTAGTAATAAGGCGATATGCGCCATTTGAATAGACTATCTCTACCACAAATGATCCTTCCCATTTGGGCTCGAACTTACCTTTCTTCTTAGAATTAAGGATCATTGGTCATCGGACAGCTAAGACCAAGTCCCCTTCTTTAAAGCTCCGTTGACGAACCTTTTTATCAAAGGCTTGGGAAATTCTGGCTTGGTAGAACTCAATGTGTTGTTAAGCTTCCAAACATTTCTCGTCTAGCATTTCGAGTTCTTCAAGACGTTTCTGATATTGCTCTTCGGTCATCATCTGGGTTGTGAGAAAGATTCGAAGAGATGGAATTTGAATTTCCAATGGAAGGACTGCTTCACACCCGTACACCAAAGAATACGGGGTTGCGTGAGTAGGCGTGCGAACTGTGGTGCGGTAGTGTAACGTCCCGCTCCGGAATCCCGGAGTCGGTACTCTATTAGATCTGATGGACTGGCCTCACAAACCATCACATGTCTTTTCAGCACGTTTTGTCCTCACTCACGCGCTCTCTGGAAAACTTCCCAGGGGGTCACCCATCCTAGAATTTTTCCAGGCCAAGCACGCTTAACTTTGGAGTTTTTAAGAGTTGGGTTCCCGAAAAGAAGATGCATCTTGGTGGTATGAGTATTCCAATCAAATCTATCAATACTAATCACATCACCCTCTCAAGGGTTGGGGTATTACATACTCCCCCACTTAAACTCACAACGTCCTCGTTGTGCCAAACCATATCATCCAAGACCGTACCATCCGTGTGAGATTCTAGAGGTGGCTCCTACGGCCTCAAGAGGTGTCTCCCACCCTCTCGACGTAGCACTTTGTGCCGCATAGCACTTAGCTCTCACAATTCCGGTTGGCTTAGCTCTGATACCATTTGTAACGTCCCGCTCTGGAATCCTGGAGTCGGTACGCTATTAGATCTGATGGACTGGCCTCACAAACCACCACATGTCTTTTCAGCACGTTTTGTCCTCACTCACGCGCTCTTTGGAAAACTTCCCAGGGGGTCACCCAACCCTAGCCTCTTCTCCCCCTCTAAACCCTAGCTCGTTTTTGGGATTTCTTGGGCGATTTTTAGGGATTTTCAGTGGCTTTTTGAGGATTGCAGCGAAGGGGATTGTTCATCATCACTTTTGAGGTGAGTAACATCTCGCCCAATCCTTCTCCCATGTTTTTAATAGTTTACAAATGTTTTTCATGAGTTTTATTGAGCCTAAGACTTATTTTCAAGTATAAATCAATGTTCTTGTTAGGGTGAATGCTAGAAATCATGTGTTTCAGATTTTTAAATCCTCACCAACGCGTTTTGAAGAAAACCCAGATCTGGAAATATTTTTAAGAAATAAGAATATGAGTTTTCTTTTTGACTAAATGCTTTATTTCATGTTTCAGAGTTAAAAGTTAGATCTAACATGCTAGTATCGTTTCTCATGCTATATACATGAATTTATCACTACCTCATAGTCTAGAATTGATAGTTATGGAGGTAAAGATCAGTATGTTGGGAGTATGGGACGAGATGGACGAGCTGCAGTTGTGAAATTTCCAGTTTTCAGCCCGTGAGTCGACTTATGACTCATCATGAGTCGACTCATCAGGTTGAGTCGACCCATGACTGTCATAAGTCGACTCACAAAGTCAATTCCTGTTATTCCTTAGTGTCTGTCGAGTCGACTCGTCAGTTCATGAATCGACCCATGAGACATGAGTCGACTCATAGTTGATTTGAGTCGACTCATCGGAGTTTTGCCTATTTTCGTTTGTATTTTCTGTTTGATCAACTACTATGCTTATACTTTCATATAGTGTTCATATATGATCGAGGGTTCTACTGAACTTTTGTTGAACATGAGTAGTTGCCTTGTTTATCGGGTATTAAATTGTAGTATTCATGTTTTCATCTACACATATGAGATGACTTTTCTGACACAAGCTTAGATATGTACAGCGAGGTATGCACAAGAGTAGAATATGTATACCTTTACTTCTAGTATTCCATGGTTTATATATACAATCCTCGTGTTGGACTATAATCCATTAAAGTCCTCATGTTGGACTATAATCTCTTAAAGTCCTCGTGTTGGACTATAACTTATTAAAGTCCTCGTGTTGGACTATAATCCATTGCAGTTTTATGTTGAATTATTATTAAACTTTGAGTATGTTTATTAACCAAGTTTGGAACACAACATATTATATGAGGCTGGGACATGATAATTACCTTGGTTGGACATGACATCTATAGTAGATTTGACAAGTTTACACTTTATCGGTAGAGATGGGTTTGTATTCTTTTTCTTTATTTGTTTCTTGTGTTAAACCTCGGGAATTGTATTTAGGGATTTACAATTTGAGATACAAGGTATATACATGAGGGTTTCCTTGTTTGACCCTTACTAGTGTCTACTATCCTCTTTTTAGATGTATTTATTTTTGGTACTCCACTTGAGACATTTTAGACTTGAGAGGTTTATGTTCTAGAGTTATAAAGGCTATTTGCCTTATTTCCTGTATCAGACATTATGTACTTTGAGACATGTTGAGCTCTCCAGATCTTTATTATTCATTTCAGACTTTGACTGTGTACTTCAGCTTATTTTTGATTTATGAGATGTATTTATTTGAGTCCTATCATTCCATTAAGCAATTGTTGTATAATCTTTTACTTGCTTTGTACTACACATGTTTTTGATTCCACTAGAGAGATAGTAATTGTGATGGTGAAACATGTTATTACACGGTGTGGTGCATGGCAGGTTTGACATCTCTGGTTTCACCTCGGACTGCAGCCTTGTGTGAACCCAGGGGCATCACAGGTAGGCCCATAGCGCTTTGCCAAGTTTATCATTCCAATCTCGTTTATTAATCTTCACGAGTTTTGATAAAAGCTCGATGATAGTCTTGTTAAAGGCTTCAGCTAATCCGTTTGCTATGGGATTGTAAGCTGTTGACGAGACATCTTGAATTTTGAACTTCTCGCAAAATTTGATGAATGCATTACTGACAAACTGAGGACCGTTGTCATGTATGATTCACCTTGGGACACCATATCGATAGATAATGTGGTGTTTAATGAACGCAACGACGTTGTTCGTCTTCACTTCTTTGAGCGGAATTGCTTCAGCCCATTTAGAGAAATAATAAATAATTGCCAGAATGAATCGATCACCTTTGACTGACGGGGGATTTATAGGACCAACAATGTCCATTCCCTAAGTCTCAAAAGACCATGATGTAGCCGAAGGATGCAGATGCTCCGGAGGTTGGTGCATATAATTCACGTGCACTTGACACACGTGACACTTTTGGGCATATGCGACCGTATCTTTGATCATGGTGGGTCAGAAGTATCCCATTCTCCTGATGCGGTCATAAAGTTTAGGGCCAGGTTGGTGTGCACCACAAACCCCTTTGTGCGTCTCCCTAAGGACTTCTTCCGCCTCTTTAGTGGATAAACTACGTAATAGTAAACCATCATACCCCCGACGATATAGCGTTTGACTCTCCGTGTTATAGTAGAATCTTGGTGCTCTTCGTTAGATTGTGTCTCTTTCCTTCACGTCTTCTGGTAAGATTCCATGCAAGACGTAATCGATGATAGGGAAATGCCAATCTCGGGGTTCGAACTCAACTTGAGTTGAATACACTTCTTTAACATCATCTTCTCTGTTGTCTACATCGTAGATTAGTACGAAAAGCTGGTGAGTCCTCATCGTAATGAATTGTTCCGTGTTGGAAGGCTGTGCTAGGGAGACAGCTAATGCTGCCAGTGCATCTGCATATGCATTCTGCAAGCGTGGAATGTATTCGATGAAGAATCCTTCAAATGATTCTTTTATCTCAACGGCCACCTTATGCTATGATATCAAATCTTGATTTCTGACCTCATACTCTCCCTGAACTTGTTTAACTATCAGTTGAGAGTCACTGAAAGCTTCAAGGTATTCGACCCCCAGCTCTTTAGCAAAGCTGAGTCCAATAAGTAGCGCATTATACTCAGCTACGTTATTCGAGTACGGCTCGGTCAGCGAGTAAGCTCGAGACATCACATGTTTTCCTGGGGAAACTAAGACAACTCCAACTCCAAAGGAAATCTTAGAACATCTAGAAGCACTCGCTAGATTAGTTGCTCGAGAGGCACCGTCGAAGTACAAACGCCACACCTGTTGATGGGAAGTTACGTTGACTTCGTGGGTTTCATCTGGCAAATCATCGTACACCTCGGCGGTATTCGTAGTTGGGTTTGCCGCCAGGAGATCACAAATAGCCTGTCCTTTGACCGACTTTTATTGTTTAAAATGTAGGTCGTATTGGGACAGAAGCAATGCCCATTTTGCCAATCGCCAATTCATGAAAGCCGGTTGCGTCATGAACACTCGGATTGGGTTAATATTGGAGATGACGTAGATAGTGTGTCCGATCAAGTAGTGCCGCATCTTTTGAATAGCGAACACCAAGGTGAGACACTCTCTTTCAATCATTGGATACCGAGATTCGGCGCCCACAAGGGTTCGGCTTAGGTAATATACCGCATGTTCGTGACCGTTGTCATCGTCTTGTGCAAGTAATGCACTTAACGAGTGGCTCGTCACCTTGACGTAAATCAAGAACGGTTTGCCCGACTTCGGTGCAACGAGCACTGGAGGTTTTGAGAGATATTCTTTAATATCTTCAAACGTTTTTGACAAGCGTCATCCCATATAAATGATACGCCTTTCTTTGTAAGCCTGGAGAATGGTTGACATTTCCTCGAAAGGTTCGAGATGAATCGACGGATGTAAGCTAATCATCCTTGTAGTCCTCTGAGCTCTTTAAGGTTTCTCGGAGGTTGCAACTCGTTAATCGCCTTCACTTTATCAGGGTCAATGTGAATACCCTTAGTGGTGACGACGAATCCAAAGAATTTTTCGCTGGACATTCCGAGGAAAGATTTGGTAGGATTCATCTTCAATTGATGAGTCCGCATCAGATCGAACATTATCTTTAAGTCCTTGATGTGATCATTTTTATCACGGCTTTTCACGACTAGATCGTCCACGTAGCATTCGATAGTCTTCCGGAGATGCTCTTGGAAAATCTTTGACATGACTCTCTGATATGTAACACCTGCGTTCTTTAAGCTGAAGGGCATAACCATGTAGCAGAAAACACCGAGGCGTGTTCTAAACGCAGTGTGCTTTTCATCATCTGGATGCATCTTTATCTGATTATAACCAGAAAATCCGTCCATAAAATACATTCTCTCGAATCCACACATATTATCGATGATAACATCTGTGATGGAAAGAGGGAAATCGTCTTTTAGGCAGGCAGTGTTGAGGTCTCTAAAGTCGATACAAATCCTAATTTTCCTGTTCTTCTTAAGAACCGAGACAATATTAGCAAGCCATTCGGGATGTTGCTCCTCTCTAATGAAACCCGAGTCGATAAGATTTTTAACTTCGGACTCGATTGCCTCTATAGTTTGCGGACGAAACCGTCTTTGTTATTGTTTGACAGGTTTGATATCTGATTTAATATTGAGGCGATGCATTGCCACATTTGGATCGAGCCATGGCATATCCTCATAATTCCAAGCAAAAATATCAATGTACTCCCTAACGAGGGCAATTAGCTCTTCTTTCTCATTCGGCGGGAGGCTATCACTAATGAATATTGGCTTCGGATTATCCTCGTTACCCATATTCACCTGGATTACTTAATCTTCGGTAAGGGGTTCCCTTTGTTCAAATCTATCACCGTACTGCATATTCAGGTTATGAACCCAATGGTCTTCCCAAGTTGGTATTTGGTCGTCTTCTTCTATTGTGGCAAGGTCGACCGTAGCCATATTAGACATTAGTCTTTTAAACATTTCTCCAAGACTAGCGTCGGAGTCCCAGGCTGAAGAGTCGGAAGAATATCCGTCTTTTCCCTTATTAGCAATTTGATCAATGACATGCCAACAACACTCGTCGTCGGATGAGGAGACATAGCCTAAACCTCTTCTGTGACTATAATAGTTATCGGGTTTCCCTTTCGGTACATAGGCCATACGAGGGTGAACTCGCGGTCCTCGACCAAAACAAAGATCCTCTCCGAGTGTAAAGTCATATCCGTACCTCTCCATAAGATTACGTGCTTTTGTGTCATATCTGAATAGATGAGGGGTAGGTTTATCATCATCGTCATCTTCTTCCAAAAAGTAGTCTGGTATCGAAAATCCCTTCCCTTTATCGTAAATAACTTCCTTCTCACCCCCTGCCTTTGTGGGAATGATAAGTATTGTTCCGAACGAATCCTGAACATGTTTTTTTGTCATGCAAGATGATTGAAGTGGTACATAAAAGTTAGGGTCATCATATAACTCTTTCATAATGTTATCAAGACACAACGAGTACTCTAAATCATCATTTATTGCTATTTCTTCGGCAAGTTACCAATTACAACTACTTTCCGATGATTTTTCATCATCAAGATTGATTACAATGGGTACAATGTCATTAAGTACAAAACCACCATCATAATCAAACCCAGCTTCAATATCGGCCTCTTCCCCACTATCTGTACCTTAGGCTGATGGTTCAGTATCAGATTCGGCATCGTAGAGAAGAGAGTCGGTAAAATAATTTTCCAACTCCTTAAACGACGATTGCTTATCCGCGACCACCGTCTTGACTTCGTTAGTAGTGTCCACATATTTGAGACACTGATGAAGAGTTGATGGGACGATAACATTATCGTGGATCCACGGTCGACCCAACAATAAGTTGTAAGAGGTCTCCGCGTCGATCACATAAAATGTGACTTCTGACTTCAAATCTCCGATCTAGCACTTCACTCGGATTTTACCCAATGGTCTGGACCCACTGGTGTTGAATCCATAAATCGTAGTACCCGTGGAGGCTAGCTTACTTATTCCGAGACTATACATCAATCGGAGTGGCATGATGATGACAGCGGAACACGGATCGACTTGGATCCGGTTGACAACGCTGGAGACAATGTGCCCGATAAAATACAGGGGCCGATCATGCTTCGAATTCTTTGTCTGCATGTCCTCTTTAGTGAAAGAAATGCAGGAAAAGTGGTGCGACGCAAGGTTGCAATGTTGTACTGATGGCTCTGGTTCTTCAAGAGATGGCTTGATCTGAGTCAGGAAAACGTCAGAATTTGCTAAGACTTTTTAAAAAGCTTCCCTCGTGTCTTTCGATAGACGTAATTGCTCATATAGGGTTATTCTAGCCGGTATATTAGCTAATTGCGTCATAATATCAAAATAGGGCGGAGCGCTCGAGCTTCCTGATTTCTCTCTCCCAATCGGTTGATTGAATCGAGATTGCTTCGGGTTCTGACCATCTTGGTATAAAGGCTCCTTCTCCTTTAGCTTCTGCTGAATCTTTTCAACAGGTGTCGGGGGAGTTATGACTACTCCTATTTCTGCTAATGTCTTAGAGGGAACGGTTTTGGTTACCCCCTGCTTAGCTAATTGCTCGGAAGCATCCGGATATTTGAAGTGATATTTATTTCCACTCCGGGTTACAAATAATTCTTGTTCATCTTCAGAGAGCGGGAAAGCAGGAATTCTTTCGTCATCTTCTCTTGGAATGGTAGAGGCTCCGTAGCAGGACTTCCCTTTTCCTTTTGATTTCATCTTGGATGATGATCCGAGCCACTGCTCATCTTCGATCAGATCGGGATGAACCTAGAGAATTTTACCATTCGGGGCTGTGTGTGGCACAAGTCCTTTCTGACGTTGTTTATGAGGATCGTCGTTAACGGTCTTCATCGCCACTTTCATCACGAGCTCGGGCTGAAACTAGTTCAAAGGGACAGATCCGAAGCTGATTGACACCACATTCGCACCTACCTTCTTCTCTTTTGGTTTCTTCATAGTGATGACCCCGACATCGATTAAAGCTTGGATCCTATCCTTGAGGGCGTAGCATGCTTTAGTAGGATGATGCACCGCTCTATGGAACGCACAGTATTTTGGGTCATTAACCCTTTTAGCATATTCCTGATCTTGGATCGGAGGCAACTTTATCTTGTTATTCTCTACAAGGTATTTAAAAATACCAGGAACTTCATCTTCTTTGAACGAGTAGACCTTCGGGAATTTCGGTTCCGAAGTCTTCTATTTCTGAGGTTTTTGTTGCCACCGTGACTGCTGAGGAGCCTTTTGCTGCTGTTGTTGCAGTTGCGATTGCACTTCAAAAGTTTGATTCGCATCCACTACGTTCGCTTGTGCTTTTCCTTTACCTTTAGGGACAAAATTCTGATGTGGAGCATTTGTTGTCGTTTGACCTCTTTCGGCCTTCTTTCTCTTGAGGAAATGTTTGGCTCATTCTCCTCGGACCTTCAAGTCCTTCCAGGTCTTGGACGGTGTCATTCCCATAGCTTCAAGGATATCCAACGAAAGATTGTTGTGGCAAGTTTCCAAGATGAAGTCCTCACTGATCGGATCCTTACAATTCATAGCTTTGTTTCGGAATCGTTTCCAATGAAATTTTTAACCAACTCTCCGTCCTTTTGCTTCTCGTCAAATAACGTTCCGATTGAGACCTCGGTGTCATCGTCAAAGAAATTCGTGAGAAACATGTCTTCCATGTCATCCTAACTGGTAATACTCTCCGACTTAAGGTGGCGATACCAATCGAAGGCTGCTCCGCGAAGAGTGCCGGCGAATGACCGTACCATCAGAGGTTTATTCCCGGAGATTATCCCTAAGTGAGACTTGAAGTATATTAAATGCTGAGTGGGGGAACCATTTCCATCAAACGGTGTGAATTTGATTAAATTGAAATTTGCCGGATATGGGATTGACTCCCACTCTCTTGGGTATGGGCACGGTATTCCGGACCTTTTTACTTCCTGATCACTCATCAACGCATTGATTTTGCTCTCCAAATCCCTCATCTTCTTATCCTCGCTCGTATCTTTCTTCGGGCGATTTTAGGGAGAGGTAATGTGGTCCTCCTTCGTATTGTTATCATCCGAGGGACCACCCCCAGTATTGTTGTCGACGGGAGGAGTGTTCATATTGGCATTCTCATCCACTTCCCGATCATTATCAGCTTGGTTGGGATTATTACAGCGGCTAGACTCTCCCTACTAATTTGTCAGTACCGTGATTTGTTGGTCATGCATTTCCCTCATTTTTTGCATAGTCATCTTCATTTCAAATTTGAAATTCTCCCTCTGCTTAGTTAAAGCGTCCTCAAGAATTTTATTCATCTGCTCTATGTTGATCATGAACGACTCATAGGATTGTCCTGTTCTTGATGCCGTATCATCGGAAGTCATTGCTGAGCAGGCATCTGAGCAAGCATCTGACGTTTCGTCATATGAGGGTAGTCCCTTTTGTATCCTCTGATAATTCTTTCGTCTACTGGTTCCCGATTGTAATCGATTTATCCGTTGGGATACTCTTGAAAACTGGTCAGGTCTAAAAATTCGTGTTGACTTCCCACTACTAGTCATATTGACAGATACTTCTGGATGTTCATCATCTTGAAGAGCAGCTCTCTTCTTGCGAAAACGCCTTGGTTTGAACTCGGGTGTTCTGGTGGAGATTCTTTCACATACTGAAACTCTCTCTGGGGCGGCCTTGGAGCAGCAACATTCTGACAACACCGCTTTGATAATTTTGAAACACTGACAATGGGAGTCCGGTTCTCGATTATTCCTTCTCTGAGACTTGTTCGTACCTTGGGCCCGATAGTACAACTCATCGGTCTAATGACCGGAGCAACCCATCGTGTGTTGGCACGACTCCCTAGGTGTAACGTCCTCGTCTAATGAGTACATTTTCTTCTAGAAATTTAACTTTTTGTTAGCGTCTTCAGGAGTTGCATGTCTGAGGCTACGTTTTTGTGAACGTAGGCTTTCAACAGGCTCTTGAACTTCGACATGCAGTCCAATGCGGTCAGTTATAGGACTTTTTCTATCATGTGTTCTCCTCCACTGCTTAGGAGGACAACTACGACCTTCGGCCTAAAAAACTGCTCGAGATCCATTCAATGGGCCTAAGCGCTCTTTGACCGGAGCTTTGCCTCGATCATCGTGTGAAGGGCCAAGTCGATCTGTGATCTATATTTTAAACCGGGACAAATCCACACTTTCGCGGATCTCTGCCAGAGGTGAGGAACTCGACAGAATCGAAGAAACTTGTGCAGAACATCCTCTGTCTTGACCTTGGCACGGGTCAGACCTAAGTGACCCGCGGGTCGGAGGGTCGGACCTAAGTGACCCGTGGGCTGGAGGGTCAGATTTGAGTGACCCGTGAGCTGGAGGGTCGGATCTGGGTGACCCGCGAGCTGGAGGATCGGATCTGGGTGACCCGCGATCTGGAGGGTCGGATCTAGGTGACCCGCGAGCTGAAGGGTCGGATTTGGGTAACCCGCGAGCTGGAGGGTCGGATCTGGCTGACCCGCGAGCTGGAGGGTCGGATCTGAGTGACCCGTGAGCTGGAGGGTCGGATTTGGGTGACCCGCGAGCTGGAGGGTCGGATCTAGGTGACCCACGTTTTTCGATGCTTTTGGTCGCCGTCTTAGACTTTGGCCTCCATACTTTGTGCAGTCTTTATGGCTTCTTTTCCACTTCTTCATTCTGCAATTTCTTAGCCTCTTGCACAAGAATTCTCACATGTGCAAGCAATGCGCGGTGTTTCTGAATCCGCTCTTGAAGAGTCCGATCGGGTCCTTTTGACGCGGACCCATTCGTTCTTCGCTGGTTTGAAGGAGGGGTTGTCCACTTGTTGTTGTGGTGGTTGGCACCTCCTAGACTTCAGATCCGCTTCATTGCGGATTCCATCAACTGGTTCCAAGGCTTTAGCCAGTTGGCGTGCGAGGCGTTGGCATCGCCTCTGACGTGCTCTCTTTGATAGAAGGGGCACATCATCAACAGTCGACCCCTTATTCAAGGGGTTCAGATCTGTGGTTTTAGCCTCGTCGGATGCCGGCGGGGTGTTATGAGCCACAAGTGTAGCGGCGGCGGGAAGATCTTCTTCTTGGGCTTCTGAAGCTGAAGTCCAACGGGTCTTCTTGGAGTAGGTCTTCTTGCACCTGCAGGGAGAGGCCGATCTAGAGGAGGAGGACAAGTATTCCTCATACTTCTATTGGTCTAACTCATATTCGACCTCCGTTTTAACCGGGATGAGGATCCGAGGTTGCGACACGTCAGCCTTCGCAAAAAGGCTGTCGGCTCCCACTATGGTCACCAGTTTGTTTCCTTCGAAAGTTACCTTCATTACTGATTTCATTATAACTTTAGTCATTTACAAAGAATTCAAATAACAAAAATAAAAATTACAACTCTCTTGAAAATAAACACAAGATCCGTTTATCGGCTCTTGCTTGCATGGGTTCTTCGCCGGTACCGGGGTTTATCCGTGGACGATCGCAGAACGGATCCGGTTGTCGGAAAATGGACGGAGCTCCTACCTCACCAAGGGGGTATTTTCTTGAAGCACTAAAATCAACCAAGCAAAATCAGTAGCTCTTCTCGAGATTAAGACAAAGCCTAATCTCAAGGAACGGACGTACGGGGCTTCGTATCCTTCGAATGACTTCTCCTTTGTGCTGAAGTTCGCCGGGATCTCGTTGGCCTTCGCTGAAATTTCATACTCCTTGACTCTTCAATCTAGCAGCACATCATCCTCTTGATAAAATTCTAGATCTGCAAAATGGAGGCCTTGGGCTCATATTTATAGGCCTCGGGTGCGGTTATTTGGATGAGAATGAGTGATTTAGCCTTATCTTCAATTAATAACAGCCTAACCATGTTTGTTGATGATATCAAATCGGTTGGGACCCCCTAGAACCGATAAATCTTGCGAAAACTACTTTAAAACTGTCGAAAACGCGTCCAGGGGTCGAAACAGCGCGACGGGCACTGCTGACTCGCGGGGGGCGCAGGTCAGTAGGGTCTGATCCGTCCGCACGGCGCGGGTCCATCGCCTCTGCTGAAATCCTTTCTCTTTTGGTCGATTACCCGACTTGTTGTACGTGATGCGTTTCTTTCCGGGACTTGTGCTTTTCGCTACTTTGGCCGATTCACCGACTTGTACGCTTCACTATAGGACTACGTCGAACGCGCACGAATTGATTGACGTGCGCGTATTTGACCGACGCGCACAAACTGATTGACGCGCGCGTGTTGACTAATACGCTCGAGCTGATTAACGCGCGCGTGTTGATTGACGCGCGCGTGTTGACCGACGCGCACGAACTGATTGATGTGAACCTTCTCGATTCGTCCATTCTTTGCTTTGAGTTTCGTGCGGGCTCTCATAGGCAATTTTAGATGCCTATAATGCTCACCCGAAAATGTTTACACCTCACACTCGGTTTTCTAGATCACCGAAAACTTTACAATCAACACTCTTGCAATTACACTCTACACCCTCTAAGTGTTGGTCTCTAGCCTATGTCTCCCTCATGTGCTCGGATTTACAACCTCTCCCTAGGCTTTACTACCGACGGCACTCTTCTTGGGATGATCTCGTCTCTCACCACACCCTCCTCTCGGTGTACAAGTATATTACAAAGTGTATCCTCACAAAGGAAGCTCGATACAATAATTTGTTTTCTAATATGGATGAGAACACAAATAAGCTCACTCCCAATGCACAACCCCACAACCCAAATATACTATGTATGAAAATACTAAAGCTCAATGGTTCTGTGTGTAAGCAATGAGTAAAACAAATCTGAACTCAATATAAATCTATCTTTAATAAAAATGATTAATGAACAAATAAATATAAAGCAAGAAAGAGTTTAGGAAAACTTCTCTATAGATCAAGAGTAAGAGAGAGAATGGAATAAAGCTCAAACGCCAAAGATTATCTCCTCTTGCTCTTGTGAAAATCTCTTCACAAAAACTTGAAACAAACACTAAAAGCAAACTTAAATCCTTGTTAAACTTTTGTAAACTTGTGATGCGGCATAAACATGTACCAAAAAGGTTGCAAGTGCATAACCGTGTCAAATTATAGTATTTAAGATATCGATCCCACGAGGAATGTGTTTTGTAGGAGAAAATATGAAATCGGTTCTTATTCGATCCCACGAGGAATGTGTTTTGTAGGAGAAAATATGAAATCGGTTCTTATGTTGTGTGCGTGACAAGTAGGAGTGATAAGTGAATGTGATTGTGAAGAGATTGAGAGAGTGAAAATGGTGTGTAAATAGGTACAAAGTGTAAGTGAGAGTGGATTTGAAAAAGAATGAGTATAATCACTAAGGTGAGAAGAAAAAAAAAATGAATAAAATCAAGAAACAAATAAAAAATCAAGAATGAAGAACAAAATTTTAGAATAAAAGAAAATGCAAGAACTTAAAGATGGTGGATTCAATTATAGATATGGGTAATCTACAATTGAACCCACTTCTTAGAAAATGGTGATTCCCTAGAAGGTTCTAGCCTAAAGGCGAATCAAACAAAATAAAAATAAACAAAAAGAAAAACTAAACCCAATAGGGTTCTAGCCTCAAGGTGAATAGTATAAGAAATTAAAATCTAACTACAAAATAAATTGCAAAATCTAAACTATAAAATAAATTGCAAAAAGAAAATAAATCTACTTTATAAGCATGAAAATAAATCTAATCTATAAGCATGAAATAAATCTAAGGTAAGAGGGTTCTAGCCTCTTGGCTATTTAATAAGAAAATAAAATCTAACTACAAGCATAGAAATAAATCTAAACTAATAAGCAATAAAAGAGAAAAAGAAAATAAATGCAAACCTTTAAATAATTCTCCATCTTCATCTTCATCTTCATCATCCAACAAAGAGAAGAAGAGAAAAAGTTAAAGTGGTGAAAAAATTATTATTATTAATTACAATAAAAAGTTATAATTTTGGAAGGCATTCTCAATTAAGAGTAGCCCTCCTCTCCAAAAGGAGTTACAAAAGTTTTCACACCCTTAACCCCTCACTCTCTACCCCTATTTATAGTAACCATCAATGAATATGAGTCATTGGATTTGTCTTGAGCCCCAAGCAACAATCTCCACCTTTGAATTTGCTTTTTGTTCTTCTCTAGCCCAATCATATGATTTATTTGATTTTTAAAACAGCATGTCCGGCCCATTTTGTGATCAAAATCTGCAGCCCAAGTCTGGTCCCCATTCATTTGATTTTCAACAATGATTTTCTTGAAAAATCCAAGCCAAGTCTGTCCAAGTCCGGCCCATCTGCAGCAAATCAAATTAAAAGCCAAAGTCCGGTTTCATTTGATTAAGATCAAAATACGCAGCCCATGTTCACTTGATTTTCAACAATGATTTTCTTGAAAAATCCAAGCCAAGTCTGTCCAAGTCCGGCCCATCTGCAGCAAATCAAATTAAAAGCCAAAGTCCGGTTTCATTTGATTAAGATCAAAATATGCAGCCCATGTTCACTTGATTTTCAAAAGAAAATCAAATCCAAGTCTCCGGTCCATGAGTTCATCTTTGGGCCTTCAAGCTTTAAATATGCAGCCATCAAGTAAATATGCAGCCCACGTTCACTTGATTTTCAAAAGAAAATCAAATCCAAGTCTCCGGTCCATGAGTTCATCTTTGGGCCTTCAAGCTTTAAATATGCAGCCATCAAGTCCAATGAAGAAAATACAAAGCAGCCGGCCCAATTCATTTGTGATTTTCAAAACTAAATTCAATCTGCAACCGACCCATTCATTTGTGATTTTCAAAACTAAATTCAATCTGCAGCCGGCCCATTCATGAAAATCCAATCCGCAGTCATCAAGTCCAATGAAGAAAATTCAAAGCAGCCGTCCCAATTCATTTGTGATTTTCAAAACTAAATTCAAGTCCGGTCTCCTATGTAAATCTGCAGCAACCAGTCTTGGCATTTGGCTTCCTTGGTGTAATTTGTTTGATGGGCTTTGGGATGTGCATTAAAACATGATGTCTTGTGGATTAAGAATTTTGTTTCTTTTCTTTTTCCTTTGGGCCATCATTTGCTTGATGCTCTTTGGGATTCCATCCTTTCAATCATGGCTTCTAAAATGCTGCAAAATAGAGAATAGGGATTTTTAAGGGTTTTTACATTTAATAATATTTATTTATATTTTTATTCATTTATGTGCAAACTAATCTAACAACAATTATTAATGGTATATTTATTAGATTAACCTGCAATTAAACATAAAAACAGTTATTAGTGGTATATTTATTCATATAAAATAGATAATGAGGGTATAAAATTGTAATAAAATGTGATTATCAAATACCCCCACACCTAAACTTTTGCTAGTCCTCTAGCAAAGAAAATAAAATGAAAATCCTAACTCACTTTCGCAGGAATCGCGGTTGTATTTAGCGCATACAACAAGCCTTTAAACCCCTAGGTTACCCTTAGTAGACGAGTTGTAGTCTCGTGAGAGTTTGCAGTGAATATACCCACAAAATTCGGTCAACTTGCCAAATTAAAGAAGTCAGTAAATAACTAAATTCACTTGATAACTTTTAGATAATCTAATTGGAGCCAGTTATCACTCAAGAAAACATTTTATATATAACTCTAAGATATATTTTCAAGAAAATCTTCTTATTGTAGCAATACAAAACCAAGCCAAACTTAGAAATTTAATTTAAAAGTTTTGAAAAGAACATGCTAACTCTTTGTTTTAAATAATTTTCAAGTTGCTTGATTTAAAATATTTTTCAAGACCATATATACAATTATAAAACATTTAGTAGTTTTTTTTTAACTCTTTCTTTCTTGGTGATTTTTTTCTACTTTAACGGGCTTTCTAAGTGATCATTTAACGAGTTTTGGGCCAATGGATCCCAACCCAAATGGGCTTAGGTCATTAAGTATGGAATACTTCTTGGACTTAATTACTCGGTCAGCTTAGGCTTTATAAGATAGAATCACCTTGAATTCAAGAGTTTTTTTTTGTGCCCATTTTTCGCACTCTTCTTTTGCAAATATATATATATAATTGTCCTCAATGCAAACTCTATGATGCATAAAGTAAAGCAGATAAGAAGTGAAGCACTTACATTTGGTCGGCTGATAAAAATCTGCAATTACCTTTGGTCTGAGGAGGATGAAAACAAAATTTTATTCTTTTTTCTTTTTTTTCTCTTTTTTTCTCTTTTTTTTCTCTTTTTTCTTTTCTTTTTTTCTCTTTTTTTTAATAACTGAACAAGAAACTCTCAAATGAGAGAAGAATAAATTCTTTTTATTATTCTGAAATAAACAAAATAAACAATGTAGAATGAAATATTCAACATGAAGAGTTCCTGTTCTACATTGAATCCTACCTTACTGTTGAAAATTCTTCCCCGGATTTTAAACAAATTCAGAATGATATAATCAATAATGTGAATTTTCAGGCATTTTGGGGTGTTCAATCATTCTTGCAACAAGGTAAGGTAGGTATTATTGGTGTCATGCATTTTGTATTTCTTAATGAACTTAGACTCTTGTACTGTGAAGTTTTGTTTTCTAACAACCAATTCTTCTGTGAAGTTCTGAAAATTTGGTTGTTGATTATTCTCCAAGAATCTAAGTTCATCAAGAAAGAGTTCTTCAAAATTTAATTCAAAGCAGCAAATGTTTAACACAGTTTTATTATTCTCAAGGACCTGATCTGCTTCTTCTAAAAACTCTAACTCTTCATCAAAAATTTCCTCAAAACTTAAATCACACTCTTCTTCTTCTTCTTCTTCTTCTTCTGATCTTTCCTGAATGTAGTTTATTTCTAGAGGCTGATTATTTGGTTGGTCCCCTGGATTAAAAATGTTGAGATCAGCAGTCAAATTCCCAAAGGACAGCTTCATTTGACCAGTTCTACAGTTGATGAGAGCATTAGAAGTGGCTAAGAATGGTCGTCCTAAGATGACAGGTGTCTGTCCTTTGGGATTGGAAACAGGCTGTGTTTCCAAGACTACAAAATCTACTGGAAAAATAAAATCTCCAACCTTAATCAGAACATCCTCTAACTCACCCATAGGGACCTTGACAGATCTATCAGCCAACTGTAAGGTGCATTTGGTTGGGTTCAGTACACCTAGACCCAATTGCTGATAGACTGAATATGGAAGCAAATTGACACTGGCCCCTAAGTCTAAAAGCGCCTTATCAATGTGAGTATTACCAATGATACATGAAATGATGGGGGAACCTGGATCTTTACGTTTCAAAGGTATGGGATTTGATAGCATTTCACTGATATTGGCGGCTAAAAAGACTTTCTTTGGAACATTTATTCTCCTCTTCTTAGTGCACAATTCTTTTAAAAATTTAGCATAAGATGGAATTTGTTCAATTACATCTAAGAGAGGAATGTTGACCTTAACCTGCTTGAATGTCTCTAGGATTTTCTCCTCCTGAGGAGAGTGTTTCCTAGACCTGAGTCTATCTGGGAAGGGAGCAACCGGTCTAAATCTATCAAAAGCAGGCTCAGGTTCGGGTTCAGGTTCTTGGTCATCTGAGGGGAGTGATTGTTGAATAGATTCATCAGAAGGAGAAGGAGAAGGAATTTGTACATGATCAAGAGTTTGACTTGAAGGAATTCTTACTTGATTATCGACCTGTCTACCTGACCGAAGTGAATGGATTGCATTCACTTGAGCTTTATAGGATGAACTGCATCCTGTGTTATTAGGGTTGACCACGGGTTGACTCGGAATTTTTCTTTTTCTCTTTCACTCACGGCACTAGCCTGTTGACCAAGTTGGGATTCTAATCTAGCTATAGCTTGAGTGTTGGAGTTGAGCATTTGTCTGGTTGATTGCATGAAGGAATTCAGCGTGCTAGATGTTTGAGTCAACATATTCGTGGTTTGAGTAGAGGCCTTAATTATGGTTTCTAAACCCCTTTCCAAGACATTGAGACGTTTATCTTGATCTGGATTGTGAGGAGTTTGAATTACAGCTTGATGAGGAGGAGACTGATTTTGATACGGCAGATTGGGTTGTTGAAATTATGGATGAGAATTGAAAGGAACTGTGTTTCCCCTAGGAAAATGTTGGGTCGAAGCGGGAGTGAAGTGTTGAGTTCTGGGAGAATTTCCTTGATTCCATGCAAAGTTGGGATGATTTCTCCAACCTGGATTGTAGGTTGGGGAAAATGGATCATTTCTAGGGTGCTGAAATGCAACGTTCATCTGTCCTAATGCATTGTTGTTTCCTAAGAGAGGGCATTCCTCTGAAACGTGGGTAGGAGACTGACAATTATGATATCCTGAGGCAGAAACATGATTGATTTGAGCTGGAGCTCGTTCCTTAATTTCTAAAGCTTCTAACCTTCGCAGAATTGTCGCCATCTTCGCTTCAGAAGCAATGTTTGACTCTAAGGAAAGACCACAAGACTTAGATTGGGGAACTAATAAAACCCTATCATCGCACTGTTCCCATTGCATTGTTTTTTCAGAAAGACTCCCCAAAAACTCCCAAGCTTCATCAGCATTTTTCCTCATAAAATCCCCGTGGCACATTGATTCTAAGGAAGTTTTTGCAGAATAATCTAATCCCTCATAAATTATTTGGCACAATCGCCATTTTTCTAAACCGTGATGAGGACATTGGATGAGAAGATCTTTAAATCGGTCAAAATACTTCCAAAAAGGTTCTCCCGGGATAATTTTAAAGTTTTGAATGCTGTTCCTAAGCTTTACCGTTTTATGAATAATAAATTCTTCCCAAGTAGTGATGGAATTTGTTGGTAAGCTTTACAGCCATTTTTTAGCTTTATCCTTAAGAGCAAATGGAATAAATCTAAGCTTAATCATATCTTCGGTTAATTCTCTCATTTTAATCATAATACACACTTCCTCAAATTCCAAAATAAAAATATATGCATCTTCTGTTTCATTACCAAGGAATTTGGGAAGCAAGTTTATGTATTGCGGTCTAAGCTTAAAATTTATTCCATTTGTTTCAGGGAGCCTAATGCATGAGGGGATTGCATTCCTAATGGGATAGCACATATCATGAAGAACGGGTGGATTAGGATGCTCCATTTCTATGATTGGTTCAAAGCGAATTAATCGATGTGTATTATCCCTAATCTACTATTGCATACACCAAAATATTTCTTTTTATTTTATTAATATTATTATTATTTTTAAAGAAAAGAAAGAAAATTTGTTTTTTTTATGAGAAGATAAAGAAAAAGAAAAATCCTAAATAAAACAAATCAAAGCAATCACTTTTCAATCAACTCTAATTCTAGGGTTTAGCCTAACTCAACTAGATCAGTTCCTAACCAAAAACTCCTATAGTGAAAAGATCAAAGTTTTACCCAGGCAGTTAGCCAGGTAAGGATAGTAGTAGAGGGTGATCAAAGATCAATTAAGTACATCTTTCCTTGCGGAGCGCTTTACGCAACCCCTAAACCTTGCCTTAGACACCAACTAATCTGAGAAAACTTAAACCGGTTCACTTAAGGATTTCTTGTTCCTTATTGAGCTCGAATTCTTAGGGGCCAACGTCTAATGAGTTTTATAGATTTCTTGTTCCTTATTGAGCTCGAATTCTTAGGGGCCAACGTCTAATGAGTTTTATTAGGCTTGGGTAGTGTAGTGAGGAATTAGTGATTTTTTGGGCTATGGAAAGGGTGATGAAATCCCTCACCTTATCTTGATTATGGGGTTTTACCCTTAAAAATATTTTTAAGTGTGTGCCAAATCAAGATGCTCAAATCATTTGGTGAATTTCTACTATCAATATGAAATGCAACCCTATGAATTAAAAGCAACTAAAAAGGATGAAAAAGAAAAATCTTTTTTTTAATTAGGGTTAACAATCATCAAACAAATGAGAAGGGGGGATTTGTTTGAATTTATTATCTTGTTAGTAAATGTCAAAGTAAAGGATGAATTTTATTATGGTCAACAAAAAATAAAATCTCTTCTTCTTTTTTAAGTCCTAATTGTCTCTAATTGTGAAGAAGTAGCTAAAGGGTAGAATTAAAAACTAGAAAGAGGACTTACCCGAAAGCAAATCTTCAAATCCTAGCTCTCCAATCCGCGATCTTCAAGCTCCAAGCGTTTCCTTCACAAAAAACACACAAGTTAAAGAACCAAAATAATTAAAACCTACTTAAGCACCTTCCCCGGCAACGACACCAAAAACTTGATGCGGCATAAACATGTACCAAAAAGGTTGCAAGTGCACAACCGTGTCAAGTTATAGTATTTAAGATATCGATCCCACGAGGAAGGTGTTTTGTAGGAGAAAATATGAAATCGGTTCTTATATTGTGTGCGTGACAAGTAGGAGTGATAAGTGAATGTGATTGTGAAGAGATTGAGAGAGTGAAAGTGGTGTGTAAATAGGTGCAAAGTATAAATGAGAGTGAGTATGAACAATAAGGTGAGAAGGAAAAATGAATAAAATCAAGAAACAAAAATAAAAAAATCAAGAATGAAGAACAAAATTCTAGAATAAAAGAAAATGCAAGAAATTAAAGATGGTGGATTCAATTATAGATATGGGTAATCTAAAATTGAACCCACTTCTTAGAAAAGGGTGATTCCCTAGAGGGTTCTAGCCTAAAGGCGAATCAAACAAAATAAAAATAAACAAAAAGAAAAACTAAACCCAAGAGGGTTCTAGCCTCAAGGTGAATAGTATAAGAAATTAAAATCTAACTACAAAATAAATTGCAAAATCTAAACTACAAAATAAAATTGCAAGAATTAAATGCAAGAAAATAAATCTACTCTATAAGCATGAAATAAATCTAAGGCAAGAGGGTTCTAG
The DNA here is from genome assembly GCF_001876935.1 of Asparagus officinalis. NCBI lineage: Eukaryota > Viridiplantae > Streptophyta > Magnoliopsida > Asparagales > Asparagaceae > Asparagus > Asparagus officinalis. The sequence continues at coordinate 17,702,650 of NC_033803.1, forward strand.
CCTCTTGGCTATTTAACAAGAAAATAAAATCTAAACTACAAGCATAGAAATAAATCTACACTAATAAGCAATAAAAAAAGAAAAAGAAAAGAAATGCAAACCTTCAAATAATTCTCCATCTTCATCTTCATCTTCATCATCCAACAAAGAGAAGAAGAGAAAAATTTAAAGTGGTGAAAAAATTATTATTATTAATTGCAACTAAAGTTACAATTTTTGGAAGGCCTTCTCAATTAAGAGTAGCCCTCCTCTCCAAAAGGAGTTACAAAAGTTTTCACACCCTTAACCCCTCACTCTCTACCCCTATTTATAGTAATCATCAATGAATATGAGCCATTGGATTTGTCTTGAGCCCCAAGCAACAATCTCCACCTTTGAATTTGCTTTTTGTTCTTCTCTAGCCCAATCATATGATTTATTTGATTTTTAAAACAGCATGTCCGGCCCGTTTTGTGATCAAAATCTGCAGCCCAAGTCTGGTCCCCATTCATTTGATTTTCAACAATGATTTTCTTGAAAAATCCAAGCCAAGTCTGTCCAAGTCCGGCCCATCTGCAGCAAATCAAATTAAAAGCCAAAGTCCGGTTTCATTTGATTAAGATCAAAATATGCAGCCCATGTTCACTTGATTTTCAACAATAATTTTCTTGAAAAATCCAAGCCAAGTCTGTCCAAGTCCGACCCATCTGTAGCAAATCAAATTAAAAGCCAAAGTCCGGTTTCATTTGATTAAGATCAAAATATGCAGCCCACGTTCACTTGATTTTCAAAAGAAAATCAAATCCAAGTCTCCGGTCCATGAGTTCATCTTTGGGCCTTCAAGCTTTAAATATGCAGCCATCAAGTCCAATGAAGAAAATACAAAGCAGCCGGCCCATTCATTTGTGATTTTCAAAACTAAATTCAATCTGCAGCCGGCCCATTCATGAAAATCCAATCCGCAGTCATCAAGTCCAATGAAGAAAATTCAAAGCAGTCGGCCCAATTCATTTGTGATTTTCAAAACTAAATTCAAGTCCGGTCTCCTATGTAAATCTGCAGCAACCAGTCTTGGCATTTGGCTTCCTTGGTGTAATTTGTTTGATGGGCTTTGGGTTGTGCATTAAAACATGATGTCTTGTGGATTAAGAATTTTGTTTCTTTTCTTTTTCCTTTGGGCCATCATTTGCTTGATGCTCTTTGGGCTTCCATCCTTTCAATCATGGCTTCTAAAATGCTGCAAAATAGAGAAGAGGGATTTTTAAGGGGTTTTTACATTTAATAATATTTATTTATATTTTTATTCATTTATGTGTAAACTAATCTAATAACAATTATTAATGGTATATTTATTCATGTAAAATAGATAATGAGGGTATAAAATTGTAATTATCAACTTATATAAACAATTTTCTTAATTACTTCAGAATGTTAGAGGGCAATGGGCATATATAGGATCATAAGATAAAGCCCAAAAACCAAGAAAAACCAAGCAAAGAGACAAAATAACGAAAACTAGAAATATAGCCGTTACAGGCCGTCAGTCGACTGACGGGATGGATCAGTCGACTGATGAGCTGACCATTACAGGCAGCTCACAGCACATCAGTCGACTGAAGACCTTATCAGTCGACTGAGTCGACTGATCAGTCATCTGAATAAAATATAGAAACTTTGTACAATTCCAAGCGATTTTTTCAGTCGGCTGAACACTTGCATCAGGCGACTGATTACATAATATCAGCCTGTAATGAATAGTAAAACTGATTTTTGAATTATCTTTAAAAATAGCAAATAAATTCAAAAAATATAAAACTTTGGAAAATATTTATAAACATGATAATAAACATGTTGCAAAAAGATTTTTTTTAAAATTGCACTTCACATTTTTTAAAAATCATCATTTTGCAAAAATGTCCAAAACATGAAAAGTTGATAGACATGAAATTTGATGTTTTGACATAAACCAAGTTTTGAAACTTTGTAAAATAATTTTATAGACTTAATAAAATATGTATATAATGATTGTTAAGTTCATAAACAAATAACTCAACATTTTCACAAATTTTTATTTATATAAACTTGAAAACCAAAAACCAAAACGTGTGTGTGTGTGTGTGTGTATATATATACACACACACACTAATAAAATGTGTGTGTATATGATATTGAGCTTAGAGTATCATCACACATAATATAAACCCTAAACTAATTTACCCAAGCTTGATTGATCTTCAATATGGCTCGACTTGGTAAACTTGGATGAAGCTTGATCTTGGATCTTGACTTAAAATGTATTGCTTCACTCCTGTATTCCTTCCATCCTCTAATGTATATGATCATGTAGGCTCAATCCAACCAACCTCCGACGTTGATATTTGTGTAGATAACCTAACAAAATAAATGCAAACACTCGACAGACGTTATTAGGAATTGTTTGTAATCATCAAAAGAAGATTAGGGAGTAGGCTCATAAACATAAGGCCAACAATCTCCCCCTTTTTGATAATGACAAACAATCTATACAAAGAGATATAAAATATGCATGATACAAAAGAATATGTAAATCATAAACAACATGTATAAAACCAAAGCTATACTCATAATATTTCTCCCCCCTTTGTCAACATCAAAAATAGGGAAAAAAAGAATAAAAGAGGGTAAGCTCCCCTTATCAATAAGTACAATTGAGTATAAAAAAATTAATAGGGAATAGCTCCCCCTATCAAAAAGCCTTAATGAATATATGCAATGATGACCAAGGCAAATATGTATGAGCAAGCATAGATAAAAAACATGCTAATCATAACTCACATACAACAAGATCATGAGAACACATATAGATATATTAATATAAAAAAGTGTGTCTCAAAATACAAATATAAAAACCATGTATAAATGGATTCATGAAATCAAGAGAATGAAAAACATGAGAATCATGAAAAAAAATATTTTCAAATGAAAATGAATCATAAGAACCATGAAAACCATGACAATCATGGAAATCCAAATGAAAAACAATCACTCATATGAAATCATAAATCAAATAAAATCACATAAAACAAACGAATATCAATTTTCAAATAACAAGGCAAGAGAGGCAACCGTATCAAGTTCTTTAGCTTGTTTCAATCCATATAAAGATTTTAGTACCCGATAAATATGATTTGAGAAATAAACACTCAATAAACCCAGGAGGTTGCTCAAACATAAACCTCTCATCAAAATCAAAGCCAATAAAAATAAAAAAAGGTATTGACTTTTAAAAAATTGGTTTTTAATTTCAAAATTTTCAAAACACGAAATGAAAACAAAAATGCTAAAATATGTTTTGAAATCAAACATGCTTTGATACCCAATTACTCTTGGTATCGAAGAGTCTAGGGACATGATCTCTATCATTAAAGCTTAAAGACCTAGGGTTATGAACCTATTTGGGCGCATTTTATGCACTAATCCGGTCATAACAATAATCACTTAAATGACCTTTTTGATTGTAATATGTGCAATAAAAAAGACCCATTTATTTTTGTGGACCATATGGATATGCACGTGGAACATTTGAAATAAAGATGATCTTTTAAAATTATTTTGCAAATGTAAAACTTTTTGTAAATTAAAACAAAACTTTCCTAAGTGGCCAAATCTACCACAAATATTGCAATGATACAAATGAGCATGCTTATGATTAACAATAGGTGCATGAGCATGTGTGTGTGATGATGAAGAAACATTATGAGATTCACAAGGAGTATTAATATTTTTATGTTTGTGTGCATTATAGCAAAATTTAGCTAAATGGTCTTTTCGGCCGCAAATAGAACATTTATAAACTTTGAAATATATGTGTGCATGGTGTATGAGATGTTTAGAAGTAGTAGCATAAAACTTAGCACACATATTCACAAGCTTCTTATGATTGTCAACGCATTTAGTTAGAGTTGAATCTAAAGAAGAAATACAATCTTTAATATTATTCAACTCATCATTTGGCATAATATTATTAACAGTAAAAGTAGAACAATCATGATTAATTTTAAAAGAATTAAATTCATTTCTAATTGTTTCTACTTCTAACATGGCATCATTTTTCTCATAAGATAACCTAGCAATATCCATTTTTAAATTTTTATTGCTTTCTTTAAGGTTTACATTTTCACTAGCAATGATATCAAACTTAGTTGCTAGTGCCTCATGATCGGATTTCAAATAACATGCTTGCTTTTTAAATCTACAAAATTATGATGCAATTTGTTATAGGCTTTCATTAATCTATCATAAGCAAATGTGAGTTTATTAATAGATAGATCATCATCGGAATCGGACTCGTATACCTCACTAAGGCTATCGCCTAGTGGCTATGTGCACGATGAAGATGAAGCTCCAATATTACTTGAAGTGGACTCCACCGGAATACGTTGAACTTCCTCTAAGTTATCATGATGTGCTTATATATATTTCCATAAATTGTAAGCACTATCAAAATGAGCAAGCTTGTTAGAAATAGATGAGTCAAAAGCATTTAGTAAAAATTTTAACAATATCTTGTTCATAGTAAACATCTTTTTATCATTTATGCTCCACTTGGATTTCTCTAATGTTGGCACAACTTAAGCATTATCAATAACTTCCCATATATCTATTTTTTTTAGATCTAGAAAATAGATTAAATCTAAAACACCATTGTGCATAGGGGAAAGCATTGAAAGATGGAGCAATATTAGGATCATAGCCTAAACAAGGTGCACAATGCATATCCATAATATATATAAATATGCAAGCAAGATATAATTGTTAAACCTTAGAGGGGGGGTGATTAGGGTCTTATGCTAATAAAATCCGATTTTATGCTAATTAAAACTTATTAATAAATTATTCTTGCAAGATAGATATACAATATGTTATGAGCAAGAATATGTAATATGAACAAAGAGATATATCCTAATAAAGAGGTATATGATGAGATATATGCAAGGATATATAAATTAACACAAGGGTAAAGAATCTAAACTAAAGATACAATTGTGATAGGGCAATATAAACAATGCAAACACACAATATGATCACGGAGTTCGGACCTTCCGTCCTACGTCTCTGCTCTCCACTCCCGGGTAGAAATCCACTATCATAACAGGGTTTTTTATGCTCACCCGAATAACGTTTACACCTCACAATTTCATTCACGGAGTTCGATCCCCACGACCTACGTCTCCGCACCTCACCTCGAGGAGATCTCTACTTCACACTCGGTTTTCTAGCTAACCGAAAACTTTACAATCTCACAATATAACAAATGATTTATTCTCTATAATAGATGAGAACTCAATGTATGCTCATACTCAATATTACAACTCTCACCAACCCAAATATACTATGTATGAAAATACAATAAGCTCAATGTGTTGGCCTTCTTGTTTTGATGATGTTTAACAAACAATTTATAACTAATGTTGTTTGTCTAGTACTTGTGTTTTCTTATTTATTGTAGACAAACAACAAGTTGGAGGATGGATGGATTGCACCATAACGATCATATCCAAAGAAGGTTGGCGGAATGTCGGTGAAGCTTATGCAATTCTAGTTCAAGATCCAAGTTCAGCTTCATCCGCAAGTTTACCAAGTCATGCTCATTGAAGACCTTCATCAAGCTTGGGTATATTTAGTATAGGTTTATATTATGTGTGTTTAATACTCTAAGCTCAATATCATATACACACACAATATTGGATTTTCTCACAAAATGAGCTATTTTGAGAAAACTTTATGATATTATTTTATTGACCATGTTTACTTTATATTCATGTGTTATAATGTTTATGAAGACATTTCATAAAGTTTCAATATGCGTTTAAACTCTTTTTGTCAAAAACATGTTCTTAACAAATTCATATTCATGCATGTTTTTACAAAATAATGAGTTTTCACAATTGAGAAATGAAAATTGAGAAATTATTTTTCTAACATGTTTGTTTTCATGTTTATAAACATTTCGTAAAGTTTCATCAAGTTTAGAATTGATTTGTTATGTTTAATGGAATTTACAAAATCATGTTTTTGTTTGTGCACATGTTCGTGTATGTTTTACAAAACAGATGAGTTTTTATAAATGGGAAGTGATATTCAAGAAATTCTTTCTTTGCCATGTTTATCTACATGTTTAGAAACTTTCCTCAAACTTTTACTATTTTTGGAGTTGATTTACTATGCCCAATTGATTTTACAAAATCGCGTATGTCAGCAGTTTTTTAGAAACTGTAAATTTGTGTTCAAACATTTATTTCTCTCAACTGTGAAATTATTTTTCAGAAATTATTTCTCTAAAATGTTATTCTACATGTCTATAACTTTACCACAAAATGTTATATTTTTTGGAGCTGTTTTACTATTTTTAATTGATTTTACAAAACTGAAACGCAGTGCTACAGTACCAGCGGTCGACCGGTACGATCGACCGCCAAACTCTCTGGACGTGGTTACTGTAGTACAACGGCTATATTTTTCAGATTTTAATATATCCGTTATTTTATCTTTTTGCTTGGTTTTCTTGGGTTTTTGGGCTTGTTTCATGAGCCTATATATACTCCATGCCATCATACTTCTAAGGGCACTCAAGAAATGTTTTAAACAAGTTTAAAGAGTTTTAAACAAGGGTTTAAGTGTGTTTTAGTGTTTGTTTGGTTTGAAGATTGTTTTCACAAGTGGAGGAGATCATCTTCTTGTTTGGACTCCAATCTCCATCTCTCCATCTTGTCATCTATTGGAGAAGTTTTCTAAACTCTATCTAGTTTTACATTTGCTTAGTTATTTGATTATCATTCTTTAAAGCTAGTTTTTATATTGAGTTTAGATTTGATTATATTATCTCATTGTTACACACACCCACTTGAGCTTATTGTATTTGCATACATAGTATATTAGGGTTGTGAGAGATTGTAACATTGAGTTGTGCTTAATTGAGTTCTCATCTATTATAGAGAACAAATTTATATTTGTTACATTGTGAGATTGTAAGGTTTTTGGTAAGCTAGAAACCGAGTGTGTGGTGAAGTTTTCGGTGAACTAGAAAACCGATTGTGAGGAGTGACGTTGATCGGTGAGCGTTGAAAACCGACACTGTGAGGTGTAAACGTTATTCGGGTGAGCGTAGAAAACCCGGTTGTGATAGTGGATTTCTCCCCGGGAGTGGGGAGCGGAGACGTAGGACGGAAGGTCCGAACTCCGTGATCATTTGATTGTGTTTGAGTGTGCTTTGGTGTTTATTTATATTTGTGCTCATTGCTCATATCGCCATTGTCTCATTATTCATATCATCCTCTATCTTGTTTCATATTGTTTACTCTTGTGTTAGTTTACATATCCTTGCATATATCATATTGTATATCTCTTTGGTAGGATATATCACCTTGTGTTAGTTTTATATCCTTGCTAGTTTTATATCCTTGCACATACATTGCCTATATCTCTTTGTTAGGATATATCTTGTTGTTCATATTGCTTATCCTAGCTCATATAACTTGTTGTATTTCATACTTGCTAGGATAACTTGTTAATTAATTTTTAATTGGCATGTAATCGGATTAGATTAGCATAAGACCCTAATCACCCCCCCCCCCTCTAGGGTCTAACACAATGTGGGTGTGTGTAACAATAAGATTTATCAAATCTAAACTCAATATGAAAACCAGCTTTAAAGAATGATAATCAAACAAATATGCAAATGTAAAGCTAGATATGAGTTTAGAAATTCTTCTCTGAAAAACAAGATGGAGAGATGGATTAAGATGAAGCTCAATCAATGTAGATGATCTCCTCCACTTGTAAAACAATCTTCATAAACCAAACAAACTTTAAACCAAACTTAAACCCTTATTAAAAACTCGTTTAAACTTGTTTAAAACATTTCATTGGTTTTTCAAAAATAGTTATGGCAAAGGGGTATATATAGGGTAGAAGAAAACAATCCAAAAAAACCCCAAAATCCCACTAAAAAACAAAAATCAGCAAGTTATCGTTACTGTGCAACGGTAACATTGGCGGTCGACCGTGACGGTCGACCGTGAGAAGAAAAACTACAAAACTACTCTCTGAACTGCAGACGGTCGACCGTGGCGGTCGACCACATTGTAGCATGGTCGACTGTAGCGGTCGATCGTAAAAACTGACAGTTTTTGAAATCTGGAAATCTGTGTATCTAGTTTTGTAAAATCAATTAAAAATAGTAAGTAAACTCCAAAAATCATGACATTTTGGGGGAAGGTTTTATACATATAGATAAACATGTTAGAGGAAGAATTTCTTAAATATCATTTCCCAGTTGAGAGAAATAGCTGTTTGAACACATATATACAGTTTTTGAAAAAACTGCTGAAAACTCGGTTTTGTAAATTTAATTAAAAATAACAAAACAACTCCAAAATTAGTAAAACTTGGGGAAATATTTGTATATATGAAGATAAACATGTAAACAAAAAAAATTTCAAATTGCATTTCCTAATTATGAAAACTCATCTGTTTTGTAAAAACATGCACGAACATGTGCACGGACATGAACTTATTTAAAACTTGATTTTTTAAATTCAATTAAACATAACAAATTAATTCCAAAATTAATAAAAATTTGGGAAACATTTATAAACATGAAATTGAACATGTTAGAAGAAGAATTTCTCAAATTGAATTTCTTATTTATAAAAACTCATGTATTTTGCAAAACTTATAAATACATGTGTACATAAACTTCTTGATTTTAACTATTGAGTTAAATAATATTTTGAAACCTTATAAAATAATTTTATAGACTTAATAGAATATGTATATAATGGTTGTTAAGTCCAAAAACCAATAACTCAATATTTTTTCAAAATTACTCAAAATCAAGAATTGTGTGTATGTGTGATATTGAGCTTAGAGTATCTAACACACATAATATAAACTCCTAAACTAAATTACCCAAGCTTGATCTTGATCTTCAATTTGCTCTTCTTGGTAAATTTGTGGATGAAGCTTGAACTTGAATCTTTAATTTGAATTGCATTGCTTCACACCGATATTCCGCCAACCTCCATTGGATATGATCGTTGAATCTTGATTCCATCCATCCTCCTACTCGTTGTTTGTCTACAATAAATAGAAATACACAAACACTAGACAAACAATATTAGTGGTAAATTGTTTATTAAACATCATCAAAACAAAGAGGCCAACAATAATAAATATCAAAACAAGATTAGCACAAATATGAGAATAAGGAACTTTGACTCTAGGTGATTAAGCCTCTAATCAAGAGCACCAAGCTCTGATACTAATTGTTAGACCCTAATGCTACTAGAAAAGAACCCTAGAGGCGGGGAGAGGGGGGAATAGGGTTTATGCTAATCTAATTCTATTTAATGCCAATTAAAACTTATTAATAAATATTCTTACAAGATAGATATATAATGTGTTATGAGCAAGAATGTGCAATATAAATAAAAAGCAATATCCTAGCTATGAGATATATAGTAAAATATATACAAGGATATATAAACTAACACAAGGATAAGATAAACAATAAACAAACAAGAGTGATAGTGCGAAAATGACAAACTCGAACACCAGCAAATGATCACGGAGTTCGGACCTTCCGCCCTACGTATTCGCTCCTCACTCTCGAGGAGAAATCGACTATCAAACTGAGTTTTCGATGCTCACCCAAAAATGTTTACACCTCACACTCGGTTTTCTAACTCACCAAAAACTTTACAATCAACATTCTTGTAGTCACACTCTACACCCTCTAAGTGTTGGTCTCTAGCCCATGTCTCCCTCACATGCTCGGATTTACAACCTCTCCCTAGACTTTACTACCGACGCCACTCCTCTTGGGACAACCCCGTCTCTCACCACACACTCCTCTCGGTGTACAAGTGGATTACAAAGTGTATCCTCACAAAAAAAGCTCAATACAATAAGTTGTTCTCTAATATGGATGAGAACACAAATAAGCTCACTCTCAATGCACAACCCCACAACCCAAAAATATTATGTATGATAATACTAAAGCTCAATGGTTGTGTGTGTAAGCAATGAGTAAAACAAATCTAAACTCAATATAAATCTAGCGTGTGTGTAAGCAATGAGTAAAACAAATCTAAACTCAATATAAATCTAGCTTTAATAAAAATGATTAACGAACAAATAAATATAAAGCTAGAAATTAATAAAAATGATTAACGAACAAATAAATATAAAGCTAGAAAGAGTTTAGGGAAACTTCTCTATAGATGAAGAGTGAGAGAGAGAATAGAATGAAGCTCAAACACCAAATATTATCTCCTCTTGCTCTTGTGAAAATCTCTTCACAAAAACTTGAAATAAACACTAAAAGCAAACTTCAATCCTTGTTAAACTTTTGTAAACTTGTATAAACAATTTTCTTAATTACTTCAGAATGTTAGAGGGCAAGGGGTATATATAGGATCATAATACAAAGCCCAAAAATCAAGAAAAACCAAGCAAAGAGAAAAAATAACAAAAACTGGAAATATAATCGTTACAGGCCGTTAGTCGACTGACGGGATGGATCAGTCGACTGATGAGCTGATCGTTATAGGCAGCTCACAGCACATCAGTCGACTGAAGACATCATCAGTCGACTGAATAAAAAATAAAAACTTTTTGTAATTTCAGGCGATTTCTTCAGTCGACTGAATACTTGCATCAGTCGACTGATAACATAATATCAGCCTGTAATGAATAGTAAAATTAATTTATGAAGTACCTTTAAAAATAGCAAATAAATTCAGAAAAATATAAAATATTAGAAAATATTTATAAACATGATAATAAATATGTTGCAAAAATAATTTTTCAAATTACACTTCACATTTATGAAAACTCATCATTTTGCAAAAATGTCCAAAACATGAAAAATTGATAGACATGAAATTTGATGTTTTGATATAAACCAAGTTTTAAAACTTTGTAAAATGATTTTATAGACTTAATAAAATATGTATATAATGATTGTTAAGTCCACAAACAAATAACTCAACATTTTCACAAATTTATATCTATATTAACTTGAAAACCAAAAACTAAAACATGTATATATATATAACTATATATATATATACATAGAAACCAATAAAATGCGTGTGTATATGATATTTAGCTTAGAGTATCATCACACATAATATAAACCCTAAACTAATTTACCCAAGATTGATTGATCTTCAATATGGCTCGACTTGGTAAACTTGGATGAAGCTTGATCTTGGATTTTGACTTGAAATGTATTGCTTCACTCCGGTATTCCTTCCATCCTCGTGTAGGCTCAATCCAACCAACCTCTGGCATTGATATTTGTGTAGATTACCTAACAAAACAAATGAAAACACTCGACATATGTTGTTAGGAATTGTTTGTAATCATAAAAACAAGATTAGGGAGTAGGCTCATAAACATGAGGCCAACACGGACCAGATCATAATGGGGAGGATGAGTATAAACACGACTATAAGGAGTAGCACCGGAAAGAGAGCTAGATGAAGTGATATTAATAGCATGAGTAGCAGTGATAATGATCTCAGCCCATAAATGACGAGAAACAGAGTAAGAAATGAGCATGATCGAGCGGTATCGAGGATATGATGATGTTTACGCTCAGTAATACTATTTTTCTCATGAGTGTAGGGACATGACTGTTGAAAGATAATCCCATGAGAGAACTTGATAGATCGCATTGTAGAGGATAGGTACTCTTTGGTACAGTCAGAACAAAAAACTTTAATACAAGATTTCCATTGAGTGAAGATCATAGCAGTAAAGGCTTGATAAGTAGTAAGTATGTTAGAGCGATTCTTAAATAGGTAAACCCATGTAAAACAAGAGAAATCATCGATAAAACTAACATAATATAAGTAGCCAGATGAAGAAGGCAGAGGAGGTGGCCCCTAAATATCAGAATGTACTAAATCAAATAAGGAAGTGGATACAGATGTACTCATTTTAAATGGTAAAGCAGTGAATTTAGTCAATTTACAACCAACGCATGACTCAATACTAGAACTAGATGATACAGGACCAAGTACTCTAGACTGAATAAGACTATCCAGCCTTTTATTTGACACATGACTAAGTCGTCTATGCCATAAATTGACAGGAAGCGAGGTAGAGGGTTTTGACAAACAAATAGAAGCAACAAGAGAACGTTGACGTATGGACTCTGGAAGGTGAAGATATTCTAGAAAATATAGCTTGTGCCTCTTACGACCCGCCCCAACCGTCTTGCCCATTTGTGGATCCTACACAGGACAAGTATCAGAAAAAAAATGAGACAAGCAGGCCAACCATACATAAAGAGCTAATAGAAATTAAATTCAAATACAACTGAGGAGCCACTTAGACGAGACCAAGTGTTAGACAACTAGATGGATCATTTTGTGGGGGTAATAGAGCCATACTGAGTGATAGACAATGGTTGTCCAACAGTTGTATAGATAGGGGGAAGAGAAGATGAAGTGAAGATAGAGGATAAAAGTGAGGTATTATAAGTCATATAAAAGAAACAACCAGAGTCAAAAATCCAGAGATCATTTATACCAGAGACCGAAGGGTTAGCTGAAGAACCAACAAAATGCATACCAGAGAGTTGGGCAGTGGATGTAGAGATGATATGCTGAAAAGCATCAAGTTGATGGTGAAGACCTTCAATAGCTTAAATAGTAGAGTCTGAAGTGGTAGAAGGTATAGCATTGGCTAGCAATCCTGGTGTACGAGAGGGTTGAGACTGAAGGGGTCTTCGACCACAACCAATACTTTAGGAACGTAACTCAGGATGAAGCTTAAAGCATGTCTCAATGTGGTGTCCTTCCTTCTTGTAATATTTGCAAGAGAGCTTAGATTGAGCTTGTGGAGTGAAGTTTGTTGAGAAGTATGATTCATAACAAGAGTAGTGATAGGTACAGATAGAGCAGTCTCGAGTGAAGAGGTAGAAACATTTGTTAACAAATTGAGTCGTGTTGTCTGCTGCAGGGTCTCATAAGTAGTGAGAGCTCCCATAACTGAGGCCAAAGTTGGAAATTAAGACTGATGAAGTAGTTGACCAGCCATAGTTTAATATTTAGGACAGGACTGAACAGTTGATGCACCTCATGCCGCTCATACCAGTCTAGCCAGTCTTCATATGTGGAATCACGTCCAGGAATCATGGAGCATAATTCTATCCAAAAATCTTGCATTTGCCCAAAATAAGACTGCAGAGAGGAACTACTTTTGCATTATAGAGAAACGCGTTGTAGAAGATATGCCTTCCGTGCACCAGAAGACTTAGTGATACGCTCAGTGAGGTGAGTCCACATGGCCTGAGCAGAGGGAAGTGAACTAATTTCTACAGTGAGACCGAAGCCAACATAGCAAGTGAGATAATCCATGACACGAAATTCTTACAACTGTCAGTCTGAGCTCTCCTTAACATAAAGAGCATGAGCGGTCTGAAGATCGACATCACCACTGCCATATGTAACAATACTAGATGAAGTAACAGTACTGATGGACGGTGGAACTGGTCACATACTGGTGAGATGATCAAGCAGACTAGCGGCATGCAAGACATTAGTGACAAATTTGGACCACCCAGCCCAGTTACTTTGATGCATTGAATGGCAGGGTGGTTTTATGAATATCTCTCTAAGGAGCCATAACAGCAAACCGAAGTCCAAGATAATAATCTTTGAATGAAAAAACCTGAAGGTTAGAATGGAACCCGAGGTTATATATATATATAATAATATATATATAATATATATATATATATATATATATATTATATAATATATATATATATATATATATATATATATAATATATATATATTATATATATATATAGTATATTATATAATGTTATATAAATGTTAACAAACTCTCGAATTAAATCGCTCTAAATTAGCAGAGATCGTGTTGAAAAATCGTGGCAACAATTTGGGGACAGAGATCGCAGCGGCAAATCAGATCTCCGGCGACGGAGATTGCGAGGCTTAGAAGGGAAAATTTTATTTATTTAGAAAATTTTTATTATTTGGGAAATCCTAAACCAAGCTCTGATGCCATTTTAAAGTAAGAGAGAGAGAGAGAGAGAGAGAGAGAGAGAGAGAGAGTCTTGGGTAAATTTTCCTTTAATTGAATATTGAGTGTGTACATATATATATATACAAGTAGAGGAGGGTAAGGTTTGTCCTCATAACCAATGTGGGACTAAACCCACTACTAACACAATATTATCAACAAAATGATTTGTTTTTGTATCAGTATGTGTCTGAACATCCGGCATGAAAAACATAAACAGGAAATTTCACAAATTTTATTTAACTACTCCATTTTAATGTTGTCAATTTTATTAGGGTATTTCGTTTCTCGTGAAATTGGTATAGCACCTTAGGTGCTCTCACTGGAATAGTTGACCATCATAAGTCTCCATGACTTATTAAGACTTTTATAAATAAATTTTCTAAACTTCTAAAGTTAAAAAAATATTTTTTAACAAAAATCCACAAGCTCTTGTTTGTAAAACTTAGTGGGCTCCACCTTAGAAACTTCCAAAAGTTTTGAAAAAAATTTCAAAAAATTTTTTTGATGGAAAAAATTTCAAAATTTAAAAAAAAATAAAAATACTTTTTTAGAATTTTCTAATTTTTTAGAATTTTTATTATTTTACAAGTAATTATTGGATTTTCTAAAAAATTTAATAATTTATAAAAATGTTTCGAAATATATGTTTTCTAGAAAATATATTTTTTGTTAATATGTACATAGAATTTACCATAATTTCTAGATTTTAAAAAAATGTATTTATAAAAACCAAAAGTATTTTTAAAAGGTATTTATCAAATTGCCCCTAGGGTTTATAAAACCCTAGGGGTCAAATTGGAGGAGGCGACAGTAGCGGCAACACTATGTTGCAGCGTGCCACCTTTTCCTTCGCAGGCGTCGACCACAACCCCTCCGGTAGTGGCTCCTTATGTCATTATTGTTAATGGCGAGAACCTCATGTTGAAAACCTTTTTTTTGTTAGGGTAGGTGGCGGCTTACGCTGGGCGTTCACGCTATTTTTGGGAGAGGTGACCATCAACAACCAGTGCTAAGGGTTCCTCTGCTAACTCGATGGCCATCGTGGCGCTCTAGGTGCTGGCAACACCTGTTAGGGTTTTGATCTTTTTTTAAATCTAAAAAATTGAACTTTTTAAATTTTTGAAATTAAAAAAGTTTATAATAAATCCTTGACTTAAATAAATTTAATAAAAACCTGCTTTATTCAATAGGCCATTAATTTTATACGAATTGAGTCTTTTCTACATATCTAACATCTCGGATATCAAAGATTAGATTTTAATACAAAAAATTGGATTTTTAATTAAAAATAAATTTATTATAATAAAAATCCAAAGTTTTCTGCTATAGGGACAAAAAGCGCCATTAAGAAACTGACAAACAATCCTAGATAACTACATACATACAATAGGGTTGATCTACTGTATAGACAATGAACAATGGAAATAACATAAATCCTAGCATGCATCTAGGAAAACATAAACTACAAATTTAGAGTTACCGATTCGGATCTTTTCTGTAGGATCGCTATGTCTTTCTTGAACAATGGTAGGAGAGCAAATACACCATATAACCAACAAGAAACCCTTGCATATCACCTTGCAACTATTGCACAAAGCATGAATTCGAACAGAGAAGGAGATGATTGTTATGTGAAGTTTTTTGGAAAATAAGATATTATCTACCCACTTATTTGGGTGTCTATCTCATAACCATAAACATGTATGAACGTCGATTTACGAGATAAATACAATGATTAATGATCCAATTAACCCATTGTTTTTATTACCTATTATCATCATCCACCGGTGACAATTAGGGGGAAAAAAAGATTTTGGAGACATTGACTCTCAGTCGTGTGTGTATGACAAAGAAATAAATTATCTCGCAAAAGGTGCCGAGAGTCGAATAACGGCTTTTGTTTTCATCCCTTTGGATCCTCTCCACTACAAAAAAATAGTGGAGAGACCACTACTTTTAATCTCAAGCGTTGATTATTTAGTAGGCGGTTATGATACAATCTAAATCTAACACTTACCATACCCCCGTGTATTGCACTCATTCCTAATTTGCACTAAAAGAAAAAATCATAACCATCAACTAGATAATCAATGGCTGTGATTATGTAGTGGTCCATCCACTATTTTTTTTGTAGTGGAGAGGATCCGAATCCGATGGCAAGTGTAGCAGCTCATGGCTCTCTTTATTGCATCTTCTGTTCCACTTACATTTGTTGGATGACTTGCTCCTTTGAACATAATTATATCATCTGGCAAAGTTTGAATCCGGCCGATTGACTAGAAATTGTAATTTGAGCCTTAAAAATGTGGTTTTGTCAATTAACAAAAATTTATATTTTGAACCCAAATATTTGTAATTTGCCAATTGAGCAAACTGGTCCAACTTTATTGTCCAAACTTTCTTTTCACTAGTTTGATAACCACAATCAAATTCACTTGGACTTCAGTTGTTAGGCAGAATGAACATTTGAACATTTTACTATTATATTATAATCATGTACCCCTTTATAATGACAAGTTCACAAACATGACATAAGCATTAGATGTATTAATAACAAATTAAACTAAATAAATTATTAAAAAATTAATTTAATACTTAACTCTTTATAGTTCCCTGAATTATTATACCCCGAGACTATAGTGTGTTAAATTAGTCTAAGGATAAAAGAACTCTTTAATCCAAACATGGACTTATGCTAAAAAAACAAAATATTTGGTTAAAAATAAAAAAAAAGTAAAACAAGAGAGAAGGACGATATCTGTCATTTCAGTATCTGTCATTTCAGATACTTAATCTTCAATATCTGTCATTTCAGTAGAGAATTTATTAGCTCTCAACTCTATTTTATCATAAACTAATATTTCTAAAATTTATATTTTTAGAAGAATAAATGGTAGATAACCCCTCCCCACTACAAGAAATCTAGTATTTAACGACCAAAATTAGTGAAGGGACCAGTTAACCGTCATTAATGTGCATATAATAACGACGGGTTTTAAAGCCTTCGTCGAGTGATTAACAAAAGTTAGAGGAATGATGTGAGATGGGATTACGGTTTTCTAATCCCTTCATTGATTTGATCCTAATACCGTTGTTATTGGGTCTCCTTAAAGACGAAGGGGTCCATTACCGTCATTAATGATACTCCTAATCATAATAGGACTGATAGATTAACCTATTACTATTAATTAACAAAACCCACAACCAAAATCCCCAAAGCCCCAAGTAGAATCCGAAACCTGAAATCCAAAATCCCCCATAACTACTCCTAATCATCCCTATAACCACCGCAATATTAATTAAACCCTAGTTTTAAAAAATCACCATCGCCCGTCTCCATCTTGTCGTGTGTCTCCTGCTCGTCGTCGGCTCCCACTCGTGGTCGTTCAAGGTCATCGTCGGCTCCTACTCGTCATCATCTCCAGCTTGTCGTCAGCCAATCCAGTTCGACGTCGAGACTCGTCGTCGTCTCAAATTCGTTGTCGGCTCCAGTTCGAAGTCCGGTTCATCATCATCTTCAGTTCGTGGTCGAGATCTCTTCGTCGTCGAGA
Organism: Asparagus officinalis; assembly: GCF_001876935.1. Lineage (NCBI taxonomy): Eukaryota > Viridiplantae > Streptophyta > Magnoliopsida > Asparagales > Asparagaceae > Asparagus > Asparagus officinalis. The sequence goes on from NC_033803.1 coordinate 17,720,288, forward strand.
CCTCTTCGTCGTCGAGACCCGCCACAATTAAAAACGGGCTTACCACAAGGAAGAGATGGTCGGTGAAAGAGCAAGGACGCCCAGAATCCAAATCCAGAGGTAAAAGAAAGATGATCGCATGGCGGGATTTTTAGCGGATGACATCTCTTATTCTCCTCTTCTAGCTTCGAAACTGCTCGTGTCTCCATCATTTTCAGGTAAAGGTATGTGTGTTTGCGCTGCATTCTATCTGTTCGTTTAAATGCCTCATCTAAATTCTCGATTCACTCTGTTATTTTTCTTAACTGAACTCGAGTAGAAGCACCATCGCCTTTGCCAACCTTTAAAGTAAGGATGGATTTCGTGTAGATTTCAATTGATTGCAGCTTTGATCCTTTTTTTCCTTTTCTTTAAAATTGGTGGTGATAGCTTTTAGGGTTTTTATGGTTGTAGGTTAGAAAAGAGAAATTAGGGGATAGAATCACCGCACTCCAGCAACTAGTTTCGCCTTTTGGATAGATGATATACATTTTCCTTCTTCTTTCATCTTTTAGTTCCATTAACTTCCTTGGTTAATTAACTTTGTTATTAATTTGCACACCTCATTTTTTACAGTCGAATCATTTCTATTGTTATGTTTATTTTGCTAGTATTGACGTGATGGTACAGAGTTCAATCGATGCTGCGATGTTGATGGGCATGCTGAACATATATTTTCTTGGCAAGTTAATGTTGGCTTCCAGTCATTCATGAATTATTAGTGAAGTGCAAGAGAAATACTATTAATTTTTATTTCTGCTATTATTTTGTTGATTTTGCTTGCTGTTTCAACATACCTTGTATGCTCAAATGTTTCTGTGAATTTTTCTTACTGAGTTACTAGAACAAAATGAATCAAATTTCATTCCTCTTTTTTTAGTTCTTCGCATCGAATGGTTTCCCATGTCTGTCCCTGACGAACTCTTCTGATCATTAACTCAAGACAATTAACAAGGATTTTGACAAGGTTCGTAAACATTTTTTTCTTTCAATTTTGATAAAGTTCATGGTTCTTGAAGAAGCTGGTCATTAATTACTTCTATGCATTTCTCAGGAGCAATTGTCGAGCTGACTCAGCGAATATAAGTGTGCCTCATATGAACATTATTCGTGTTGGAATGACATACATGGTTTAATTCAGGCTAAGGTTTATATTCAGATGATGTATTCTTTTAGTAGTAGTTTTAATGCTTGACCGCTTGTTATATACTGTGCTTTGGTATGTTTCTATCAGCAGAAAATTTGAATGTTGGATGTAGAAATTCATGTACAACATTATGGTCAATAATTTGATTCATATGAGATTCATTATGAGTTCCAGGTTGCTGTGCTGATGGCATCATTGCAGATATGGCAGATTCTTCAGCTTCCAATTTGCGCGTGTTGTTGAATTTTGGTAATTTGAGCAAAAAGGTTTTTATTTTATGTTCTCAATGTCATTACTTTCTGGTTCGAGGTTAAATAATAGCAGCAATTGTAGTGCAAAAAGACTGCATGAGATTAATCTTAGTTGCAGTGACAGAACTTCGCAATGGGAGCTTGAAGATATCTTTCACATGGTTAAATTATGGAATTACTACGGAGAAATTTGTTATTCTTCCCTGTAAATTTCACTTGTGGCTAATTTCAGTAATCTTTAAAAAATTTAACTAAGTGATGGCTCCATTTTGTATCTGATTTTGTTTGTAGTTTGTACAAATTATCTCAAGACCTGAGACTGAAAGTGATGGCTCCATTTTGTATCTGATTTTGTTTGTAGTTTGTACAAATTATCTCAAGACCTGAGACTGATTGAATGTGATTTGTATCTGATTTTGTTTGTAGTTTGTACAAATTATCTCAAGACCTGAGACTGATTGAATGTGAATGTTGTTGCTTGACTTTATTCTTTCTTCCTTATAGATATGAGTTGCTTGACTTTCTATTTTTCCATTACATGACTTAGAGTTTCATTGTTCATTTTCGCTTTTCATTCCTCTTGACTTGTGTATTAACTCCATTTATAGTAGCTGGACTTTGTTCTTTTTTCCTTATAAATACGAGTCACTTGACTTTCTATTTTCCCATTGCATGACTTAGAGTTTCATTGTTCCTGTTGGCTTTTCATTCCTCTTGACATGAGTATTTACTTCATTTATAGTAGTCCAGTTTCATTTTACTTGATTTTTACATTTATAATTATGCTGCTTCTCAAGAAATTTATGTGCGGTTAATTTTCTTTGTGGCTTGATAATATGTTCTCTCGTCACTATAATCCAATGCACATATTATTTCACTCACACCCAACCATTTCTATTTTCTTGTGCTTTCTTGTTGTTTTTTCAATTAACCATTCGTTGGTGCAGATGGTCTTTTCCTCATCAGCTACCGTCTACGGCCAACCTGAAAAAATTCCATGTGTTAAAGATTTTGAGCTAGAGGCAATGAACTCGTATGGCCGAACTAAGGTATGTTGTGTTTTCCTGTTTTTCAATAGCTCTTCTAGCATCTATCCTTGTAAAATTTCACTCTTGTAGGATGTTTGCTAATATTATTTAAGCTTGTATTCTTTCTTGTGCATTAGTTTTTCCTTGAAGAAATAGCTCGTGATATTCAAAAGGCAGATCCAGAATGGAGGATAATCCTGTTGAGATACTTTAATCCCGTGGGAGCACAAGAAAGTGGTCACATTGGTGAAGATCCCATCGG
>NC_033803.1:17723004-17741657 GCF_001876935.1 Asparagus officinalis
TCCAAACAACCTTATGCCTTACATTCAGCAAGTTGCTGTTAGCAGGCTGCCTGAGTTGAACCTTATCCCATCGAAAATCCACCTGATGTGGCAAAAATGTTCCATGAAACCCGAAAGAAAACAAATGAAACACTAGATACTAGGGATCAAGATAAATATGTAAGTAGAATATATATTTAAATTTGATAATGATGCATTATATAGTGCTAACATATGAATTCAATTTTTATAGGATGAAATCGTTCAAGTCAAACAAGAAAACCCTTCACTTTCAGACATTGAGATAATTGAGAAAATCTAGGGGAAGTAATCTCATGGTCACATCATTGTATTTGGTGGCGGGACTACTTTGAAAGATTTAAGAGGACCGCTCCCTAGTCGATCTGATCTGGAAGCATGGATTATAGAAGAAAAGAAAAAGAACCAGATGCTTCAACAACGCTTAGATGAGCAGGAGCAACAACAACAAAGGATGTCTGAGTTGGAGTCACAAGTGAAAGCTATGCAAGAACTTTTTTTAGGCAATCACCTTCATTGACTCCTCAAACTCGCGAACATGTGCAGGACTAGGTAATTATTTTTTGTAAAATCTCTTATATACTTTTGTGATTGACTACTTGTACTAAAAAAAATATGAATTTTACTTAATAAGATAATATTTTCTTAATTGATATTTCTTAATTATGTGATTTTTTTAAAAAAATTTCAGGCTATCCATGCAAGATTAGGAGAGGTGGGGTAGGTCGAGTCTTCTTTTGACGATGATTAGAGATGAAAGAATGTGTCTTCTCCAAACTTTTATTTCAATTTGTTATAGATAGTTTCATGTATTTTTCTTTGGAACAATTAGGATATTAACTCTTGTTATTAGTATTGAATATTTGAGGATGGTGGAATTTTATTTATTGATGTTATTAATGAATGGAATTTGTATTTTCCTTTTTATTCATTATTGGGTATTTTTAATATATTTGTGTTGTGAATCTTAATGTCAGGTTAAGAATAATATGATAGTTGCCTATGAATGAAAAAATTATTATTAATGTATATTAAAAATTTGTAGTCTACAATGACGGTTTTATAAATCGTATTTTGTTCATCAACAAAGGGAAAGCACCGTCGTTAATGGGTTACTAATTACCTATTATGAAGACTTTTACGACGGTATCCAACCGTCATCAATTAGTCTTCAACGACGGGAAAATATCCCCGTAATTAATGGTAACGACGGGAAAATATCCCCATAACTAATGGTAACGACGGGAAAGTATCCCTTCATTGATGGTAACGACGGGAAAATATCTCCGTCACTGATAGTAACGACGGTGATAATTACTGTCGCAAATATTAACGACAGTAATATATTCCGTTGTTATAGACTCTATAACGACGGGTAATATATCCCGTCGTGACCCTTTAGCGAAGAGGACTTCAACGACGGGTGACAAAGGGATTTTTCCCCGTCGTTAGCATACAATAACGAAGGTTTTCAGCTTTTTAACGAAGGGAAATCCCTTCGTTAAAGATGTAATAACAAGTGCTAACGAAGACGATAGGTGACGAGAGTGAACACTGGGTCAAAGTTAGGTGAAGAGAATGGTGAACACTGGGTCATTCTATATTTGCCTCTCTAACGGTATCCTTTTGCATCATACTTAATGGGTTTTTGCATCATCAAGAAGAATTATTGGCTCTTCACTCAAGACTTGGATTTGTTGAATAATTATAATGAGATTGAATAATTATATAGAGAAGACTACTGAGTCGTTCTATATTGTCCTCTTGCCTCTTGCACTCATTATAAATACTTGCTAACCCCATCGAGGTCTTCACAAGCTACTTTCTTTTAGAGATCAATATTATTGCGTTAAGAGATATTAATTAGCTAGAATGGTGATCCTTTCTCTTTCCATTCTTTAAACAAAATTTGCTTTGTTTCTGTCTTTCTTCCATTTTCAAAAAAAGTAAATTTCAAGGAGATCATCTTTCTAGTACTAATCTTATCCGAGCAAAATGCTTATATGCGGAGTTCTGATGAGATCCAATGCATCATTAATTAGTTGTTGTTTTATAGTGTGATATTATATTTCATCTATGTGCTATTAAATGTTGTCATGGTTCGTACTTGTCAGGGCTGCAATGGCGGTGGAGGAGGAGGAGGAGGTGGAGGTGGCGGCGGAGGTGGCGGTGGAGGAGGAGGTGGTGGTGGTGGTGGAGGAGGAGGCGGTGGTGGTGGATGCTGATTGATCTCAAACAACTAAATAAGCTCTGTTATTGTATTGCATATGTGTCCGCTTGATTTATGTTTATAATACAAGGTAGATGGCAATTGCTCTATTTATGATTTGAATATTTGTACTAGACGGAGCATTACATCTTCTTGATCGTCTTGTACTCTGAATAAAATTTACTCATGTGTGTTCATAATTTATTTTCATGTTCCTGCTTAGATTTTTCCTTTTTTTTTTTTGTAAAATCGCATAGAAACCCCTAGTGATTAGTATGACTTAATCGCCTCACAACTTGTCTATCTATTTTGTTATTTTCAAATCTGTAGTTTATTTAGTAATAAAAAATAAATTTATTATTTTGAACCATGTATATATAATTTGTATTATTATGCATGATGTTATATTTTTGGTCCAATTATACTTTTTTAATTTAATAATGTACTAATTTTGAGAGACTTAATGGTTCTTATATTGGAAATTTTTAACCAAATATTTAAGTCTATAAAAATAAAATATTTAAATTATTTATTTATACATCATAATTATATAGGAATATTTTTCAATTGTGAATCTAAATGCTATTTTGGGAAAAGCAAATTTTTTAGGAAAATGAAGATATTTCTTTAACCAAATGGAAGTTTTTTTAAGAAATGTTTAATATTCATAATCTATAAGTATTAATAAAATTAATGTATTTAAATAATACTCATGAAATTTTTGAGAAAATAATATTTTTGAATTCAAAGAAATCAAAGAATGATATTTAAATTCAGACTTAAATTCGAAGATTTTAGACAAACCCAAATGTAAACATCTCACTATTCATTTCAATTGAATTAAATTCATTCCAATCATAAATGGAGGTGTACATGATAAAGGTTATTTGAAAAAAATTGCAACTCTATCATTTGTTGCAGCAAATGAAACATAGAATTTAGATTTGAAAATATATATTCTATAATAAATGTGGAATTTCTTGTGGCCATCTGGATCTAAAAATTTGAGCATCCATACCCTTGGGAAAAAAAATCAAATCCTCAAAGGTAGTCGAAACCAAAAAACTATTCAGTTGCCCCACTACAGAAACTTTGCAGTTCATATGCCATATTCTTTTCCACCTTATCGCCGCCTCCTCTACTCGTCTTTTTCTCCTTCTCTTGCACAAAAAGTAATCTATGATTAGTGTTAGTGATGATGATGAGTTTCAACGAGCACTATGGATCTTTCCTCACAACAATCAAATCAGAGCTCAGTCACTAACGAAGATCTTCAATGGTGCCAACCGGCTCCTCTTCAGCAACCGGTTCCTCAATGACCGACTCCTTCTCTGTCCCTCTTGAAGACTGACTCCTTCTCTGTCCCTCTTGAAGACTCAGGAGCCTCGTTCACTTTACTGGCCCAACAGTGTCAACCTTGTTCACTTTGGGGGACCTCTTTGGTCCGAACCCCACTTGTCAACCTAGGCATAGGCTCGACCGCCTCGTCCTCAAGGGTGAACAAGTCCTACATACCGCCCTCGACATGATGATAATACTTGGAGATAGTCTTCTTCTTGTTCTTCTTCTCTTACCTCTCGGCCCCAGCAATGGACATAGTCAAACCAAGACCAGGTCGGCCCGCAAGCTCAGTTGGGTCATGAAATGCATTTAAAACAACGTGCAAAGTTGTGAGAGAATAGCTATCAGGTATAAGATAAAAAGATGTTGAACCCACAAGGGTGGTGTGTATGTGTTTGAAAATTCCTAAAATTGATCCTGAAAGTGTATGGACAAAAGGAGTGAAACAAAATGTGTAGAAAAGTAGAAATAGTGATTTGTCACAAAGATAAAAAGTAACAACAAGAGGGAAGGAGGAAACCAATAAAAAATACAAAAAGGAAACTAGAAGAAAATAAAAAGAGAAATGGAAAGAAAAATAGGAAGGAAGAAAGAGAAATCAACAAAGGAAAATCACAAAAAAAAAGGCAAATCAAGAAAAGAAAAAATCAAGAGGTGTAGGAAAATTAAAATCAAGAGAAGTTGAGTTAAAAATAAATAGAGAAACATAGGCATCTAGAATTGAATCCACTACTTAATTTTAAATAGGATCTATGAACTACTCTCTTTTTATTATATTTTACTTTAGATTTATTAAGCACATATAATCAAGCCACTTAAAAAAACATAATCTTCCAAGTTATCATCTAAGCAAAATTTCCATTCATGAAAATACAAGTACCCAGATAATAATTCTAGAATTCATAAGCAAAATATATCAAATCATTCAAGATAAGTATTAGATTATTAAATTTTTTTATTATTAATTAGTTCTCTAATTGATTATCCTAAGCATGATCAGTTTAAGCACAAGAGAGCAATGCACAAACTATAAAAGAAATTAAACTAGTTTTATGCAATCCTAAATCTAGTAAATATTTAGTTACACATATTAAGAACAAAAAGAAAATAAAGCATGAAAGAAAATTAAGAAAATCTACTCTACAAAGCATGAAATAAATCTACTTTACAAGCATGAAATAAATCTAATCTATCAAACATAAAATAAAAACAAGAAAATAAAATATGAAAATATGAAAATTCTAAAATAAGAAAATAAAAAGAGGGAAAAATGAAAACTTAAGTTGCTGGTGAATCTTCATCTTCACATCATCAATAAAGAAGAAGGAGAATGAAAATTTAAAATAAGAAAATAAATTTTTTATTTATGCAAACTTAAAAAGTTTATAAATTGGAAGGCCCAACTAAATGTTCTCCTCTCCAAAAAGGAGTTTATAAATTTTTTCTATCCAAACCCCTTACCCTTACTTAAATCCTACTGTAATCAATAAGAGCATTATCTTGTGCTCCAAGAAATAAATCTCAGCTATTAGCTAGTGTATTGTAGAATTATTGTAGAATTTGATTCTTTCTTGCCTTATTGCCCCGATTCTTTTTCTTGATATCTTGGGCTTCTAGGGTTGATCTTTGGGTTTTAATAAAAGGTTGACAAATGAGAGAGCTTGAGTTATTTTAGGCTCTAATTTATTAATATTCTATTAACTTTCAAATTAAGATAATAACACTTTATTAACAGATATTTATTTAAATAAAATAGATAATAAGACTATAAAAGTGTAATAAAATTTGATCATTAGGTCATGAGGTAGAGCTTTGATCTCCTCCTCCGCCAGCTAGGCAACAAATGCTTTCAAGGTCCTACAAAGGGGCCGACGCAAGGAAACTCTTTCGACTGCACTTCGAGAGTCAAAAGTGTATCTCGAGCAAGATCATCCTCTATGGCTAGCGTATGGGATATGCCAGCATCCCAGAGCATAGCATTGTCAAAGTGGTTCATGCATTGACAAGATTTCTTGTAGGTTTGGATCTTTTCCAATCTTTCTTCTTTGCTTTGGAGAGCCTTGTCACCTGCAAGCCCTCCTTCTTATCTTTGACCATGTAGGGGCAATCCAAAATATGGTCAGCACCAACGCTGAAAAAGAACGTCTCCCTCCATCCCTTGTTAGTGTCAAGGATGTTCAAGGCCTGCTAGAAACCACCGACCAATTGAAGATAAAAGTGCTCCTTGTGTAGACCAGCCTTAGCGCACAACAAGTTGTCCAGAATTCCTATGGTCAGTTTGGGCAAATGATGAGGAAGACAACCAAAAAATCACTAAATTGATCCTCAATTGCATTGATGATATTCTAAGTACTCAAAATAACGGCTGAAGCAAGGGATGGAGTGGCAGATGAAGGCCAAACTTGAGATGATGCCAATACATCGGCACTAAGTCACTAATGTAATGTGAAAAAAGCATCGAGATCGTAAGTGCACAATCAAAGAATAATATAGATATATTATTGATCCCACAGTGAAGGTGTGCAGGAAATATTCTAATTTGAATCTAGAGTTGTGCATAGATGAAGAGGAGTGAAAGTAAATAGTTATAAAAAATGTGATTATTTATGCATAAAAAAACTAGAATGAGATGGGTGAAAGAGAGTGAGCAAATAAAGGGAAACAAGAATAAAAAAGGAGTAGGAATAAAGAAAATAATAAAGAACAAAATGAAGACTAAAATAATTAATTAAAAAGAGGAAAATCAAACAAACAAACTATGGAAAAAAAATTAAGTAGAGAAGATAGTAATCTAAAATAAAAATCTACTAATTAATTTATTTAGGATTTATGAACTACTCTCTTTTTATCACATTTTACTTTTGATTTACTAAGCATAGACTATTAAACCACCTTAAGAAAGCATAACCTATCAAATTATCATCCAAGTAAAATTCTCATTCATGAAAAAATAACAACTAGATAGTATTTTTAGAATTTATAAGAATAACTTATTAAATTATTTAAGATAAGCATAGATTATTAAATTTTTCTTCTACCAATTAGTTCTCAAGTTAATTATCCAAAACATGATTATTTTGAGCACAAGAGAGAAATTCATAGGTTATAAAAGAAATTAAACTAGTTTCATACAATTCTAGAGTTCCTATAAGATGTAGTTGCACAATTTAGGAAATTAAAAATAAGAAATAAAATCTAGGTTAAAAGACTTAAAAGAAATAGAACAAAATAAAAACTAACTATAAAAATATGTGAAAGAATAAGAAAACAAAGATCTAAACTATGAGCATAAAGAAAATCTAACTAACGAAAATAAATCTACAATGCAAAAAATATATAAGATAACAAATTCTACCAAGCATAAAATAGACAATGAAAATAAAAGAGCATGAAACTAATCTCAGCTATAAGACATGAAATAAATCTAATCTACTAGTATAAAAATACAGAAAAAATAAAATTTTATAATATGAATTTCTAAAATAGAAAAATAAAAGAGAAAAATAAAAGCTTGCAATGCACGGGGTTGGCTCCTTGAAAAAAAAATCTTCAATTTCCTATCCATCAACAAAGAAGAAGAAGAATAATTTAAATGGTGGAAATTTTTTTTTTACTAATTGCAAACAAAGTTTATAATTTTAGAAGGTCTTCTCAATTAAGATTAAGCTTCCTCTCCAAATGTAGTTTATGAAACTTTTTCCACACTCTAAACCCTCACTTTCTACCCTTATTTTTAGAGCATTCAAATAAGTGTTAGCCTTAACCTCCAAGTTACACAATTTTCAATCTTTAATTCGTAACTGTTTACTAGGTATCGATACTAATATCGATATTGTTACTGATACCGCTATCGATACATGTATCGATTCCGCTATCAATACACATATCGATACTCTTGTCGATACTTCTTTGATTCCTCTTCTTTTAGTTCAAGTACTTTAGCTCTTTTGTGTGGGATTCCATAGGCTTCTTTTATCTTGATCTTGGGCTTCAATAAGGGTTAAAAAATGAGAGTTTTGAGTTCTTTTAGGCTCTTATTCTTTATCATTTATTTCCTACAAATTAAGATATAAACACTTGTTAATAGAAATTTTATTCAAAATAAAATAGATAATAAGGATATAAAAGTATAATAAAATAATTATCAAATATAACAAACTTTTAAACCCCTAGGTTACCCGAGAGGATGGGTTGCAGTCTCATGAGGGTTTAACAAACTTTTGTCAAGTTACTAATTTGGAGAAGTCAATGTATATTTCATTCATTTGTATTTAAACAGTCTAATTGAACGTAGTTTTTACTGATATTTTCATGTATAACACCAAAGTAAATCTCTTAGAATTTTTTTATTAAAGTTATATAAAATCAAGTCTAACTTAGAAATTTAATTAAAACTTTTGAAAAGTATATGTTAACTCTTTGTCTCAAACAATTTTCAAGTCTCCTGATCAAATAATGTTTCAAGAATATATATATATATATATATTATATTATATATATATATATATATATATATAACTATATATATATATATATATAATATATATATATATATATTATGAGAAATATGTGTATGCTTGGTACCAAGCATAAATTTTGTACTGGTAGTGATGTGTCACATCTCCATCCACTCATTATCCAGTGATATGTTCCACATTGAATGAGTGGAGGGGATTTGACACCTCACTACCAGTACAACTTTGTTGCTTGGTACCCAAGCATACCCATATTTCTCTCTCTCTCTCTCTCTCTCTCTCTCTCTTCTCCTCTCTCTCTGCTCTCTCTCTCTCTCCTATAATATATATATATATATATATATAGTATATATATATATATATAATTTAATAATAATTTTTTATGTACTCTCTTTATTTGTTTTTTTCTACTTTATCGGGCTTTCTAAGTAAAGATTTAATGAATTTTGGGTCAATGGATCTCAACCCAATTGGGCTTAGGTAATTAAGTATAGAAATACTCTTCGGGCTTAATTACTTAGTTAACATAGGCTTCGTAATATATAACCAACTTTAGGTTAAAAAGAATTTTTTGTGCTCATTCTTTACACTTTTTTATGTTAATATTTTATATAATATATATTACTTAAAAAATATTTAGATCAAGAGAACATGAAATTTTATTTTTTTACTCTAAGCTAAGCATGCACAATTATCACTATATTATTAAAGGTCTAAGTTGGATTATAGTAAAATATCTTACTTTCTTAAGAAATTTATTTAGAGTTATCATAAAAATATTAACTTGAGTATAAAACTAACCAAGAATTATAAATTTTTAAATTTACTAAATAAATCAATTATTAATTAACTTTATCAATTTGACAAGTGAATTTTATTTTAAGAGAAAGAAATAAAAAGAAAATATGAAATAACAAGAATAAAGTAAATAAGAAAAGGTGAACACTCCACACCCCCACACTAAAATTTTGCATTGTCTCAATACAAATTCTGTGATGTACAAAGTCAAGCATATAGTAAATAAAGTACTTATATATATTCGAATGACCTAGAATAATGATAATAAAAATCTGTAATTACATTTGGTACCAGGAGGATGTAGCTAGCACTAGTCGTTGAGATTATGCCTTTGGATTCACATCATGATTTGTGTCTGAGATCTCTTAGTCAAGGATTCATGAGATCCACGGTAGATTTGACCAAATTTTAGGCTAAGATCTAGCCTCTTTATTCGGTACAATTAAATCTTAAAAGATGTGATTTTTTTTAAAAAAGTTTAGATTTGGAAGAGGCCATAAATAGCTCTATTTCCTTCCAAATTCTTCATCTTCATATCCTTCATGTCTAAGTCTTTGTCCCCTAGCTCAGAAATGTTCCTCAATAGAAATGCTAAAATAAGATAGCTCCAACAGGAGCTTGCCCAAGCAAAGGGCAATCAAGTGGATGAACTTAGCATATTTTGTCATTGGTAGATTTATTGTCCACTGAGAAGGCCAAGCTTGAACAGATCATTGAGAATCAGCCAAAGGCTTTGAGCAAGTTGAATCATGATAGAGACACTTGGAGCTTCGAGTGTCATGAGTTGCGTAAGACCGTTCAATGGCTAAGATGGTGGCTGAAGAAGGACACATGGAGCTCCACAAGCGAAGATCCAACAGTGATTAGGTCTCACAAATGTGAATCTAAAATGTAATTAGATGTCATTTTGCTATCCTAGGCCTAACATCGTATTTTATTTACAAAAAGTGCTTCTTGATCTTGATATGTTCCAGTTTAGAGCAATGAGGATGCTTCTCGTTTAACAGGTTTTTCAATTCCCTTGGCATAAGGCCTAAGGAGGAGTAAGTCGGAGTTATTTTTTGTGTATAAGAAAAAGTTCTATTCCCCCAAGTTTTATGAGATCGGAGGAGCAAGGGCTCTGTAGCTTGGTTTAGCTCGTTTATGTTCCTCAGCTGTCACATTATCCATAGTCAAGAGTATAGGATAGTAGCAAATAGTAGAAAATACCCATCATCGTGAATAGTCTAAATGTCACATTTATGTAGTAAAGTCTTCGATCAATAAAAATTAACCTTTTTCTGAAATTATCTATTTCTGTGTGCTTGTTCTGTATGAACTTTACTTTTTCGACGGACTTGAACTATACATTGTTGTTATGCTAGAAATGAAGCTTAGGATTTCTTATGTTGGCAAAGAACTAAAGTTCGCGAGATAGAGTCTCAAATAGATTGAGCCAAAATTTTCTCAATTTGGAGACTTAGCAAGATTTGCTATTTCATTTTGGCAAAAGTTCGCTTCAGCAACTAACTGATTGGGGCAAAGTTCATTTACTAAACTTGAATAATAGTCGGCTAGGTGAAGCTCAATAGTCGGTTAGGCGAGGCTCAACGATTCTGTTACGCGAGGCTCAGTAAATCTGTTACGCAAGGCTCGCTATGAGAATTTAAAATTCGAATTCATTATTTCTATGCTTAAAATTGTAGTGAAGGTTGCTCAGAGTGAGATTCTTGGTGAAGCTAGAGGTGTCAATCTTTGGAAAGATTTAGGGCGAGATTCATGGTGAAGCTCATGGTAAAAATCTTTAGCGAAGTTCATGGTCAGCCTATAATAGAACTATTTACATCCTTTCTTCTTCACTTTGATTTTCTAAACCCTAGTTTTCTCGAAACCAACCAAAAAGTCTCATGACCAATCTCTAATGGCTCCTCATTGTGCAGAGAACTGAAGGTACACTGGCACAATTGGAGATGGCTATAGGTAAACATCGTATCCATCCATGGTGATCTTCAGATCTATCAAAAAGCAGCCCTAATTGGGCTCAAATAAGGCCTCAGGCACTAAAGTTTATTCGTTGCTAAAGATGTAATTTTTATGACCGTTCGCGGTCCCATTGACGAGCTTTTGTTGACGGTGGTGATCCTTTGTCAGCGGTCATCAATGGCACTTGATGTGACGAGCTTCGCTTCTCAGGCAAAACTAGTTAGCATCTTAGGCTTCTAGGAGAACTTCCTCTGAGTGAGGGTCGTAACTTAGTTTGAACGATCTTGACCTGAGTAAGGTTAGCCAATCTAATTTGAGCGGCCATCGCTTGAGTGAGGTTGGCCAGTCTGATTTGGGCGATTTTCTCTTGAGCGAGGTTCGCCAGGCTGATTTGAGCAATCGTTTCCTGAGCGTGGCTCGCTAGTCTAATCCACTTAATTTCTTGCATGGATTTGATTGTGGTGTTAAAGTTCATTGCCATTAGCACAAACTTCACTCATCTTCTCAACACTTCGCTAAAATGCTAGTGTTATGATGACTTTCACTTATGAGCGAGCTTCGCCCATGGTTATCTTGGTAAGCTTCACATCTGAGTATAATGACTTGGTTGATTTCTTTCAGTCTTTGTCTTCTAACTTATTTTTGCATCTTTTTGAGAAGTTTGCTTATTGAAAGAGCCTATCAACCATCACAACCACTTCGAACATGATGGGACTTGTGACTCCAAAGTGAGGCATGCTTTTGACAGACACATCCATTTGTAGGTAGCAGCCAAGAATGGATTGAGGCAATCCAATTGGAGACTATCAAATTGTGACGTAGATCATTACAGACACCAAGTTCACCATTCTCAAACAGGCTTGGGGAAGCCTCACTTTTTGTTTTGGGAATAGTAATCCCAATGTCACCTTCATGTTCAATAGGGCGAAGGAGCGCTACTATTATACCCAAGAGGACCACCACTACTATATCTCTGCGATAGAACATTAAGTGTCTTTCACATATTTGTAACATCTTGTCTTGCCTCACTTAATGCACTTCATCCTCACTAACAAAGAAGATAGTGTGAAGATGAGCTCTTTGAAGTATGGTGGCTTTAGTCAGAAGGCCTCTTCCGAGTTAACATCATAAGCCTGCGCCTTGGCTTTGTTCAAGAGGATGCTTCTGTCAACGAAGTTCCTATAGTTCCAAACATATCCAGAAATAAACCTACCAAGACCGATGCATAGTTCCCTGATAGGGATACCAGATTCTCTAGTTGGATAAGATCGACAGATACCTAGTGATGGACCAAATTTGTAGATTATGCTCTTGTTACTTTTGAGAGGAGTTTGAGAAGATTGGGGCGTTATTATGCTGTGAGAGCCGCGAAATATAGTGTGAAATTTTATGAGCTGGTATCGTATAATATTTTGAAGCTTTATAATATTGACAGCTATACTTTCTTTACTCCAGCGGGCGAAATCAGGATCGCTCTACATAAAATGTTTGAAAGTGTTGCAGCTGCTAATGGGAGATCGTCCATACGAAGAGTTCTCCCCTATCAATGCAGAGTTGGACACCTTCAAATAGAACGTCCATCTTAGAGAAGTGTTTAACGAGTTGGTCTATCACTTCCTTATATGCTAGAGGGTCATTGCAAATGTTGGGCATGACTCCATAGTCAATTGCATCCCTTGGGATGAGTATCAGTTCCCTAGTGTTAGTAAGAACGAGAATGTCAAATTTAATCCATCCAACAATAGAAGCTAAATTTGAGACCCAGATTTTCAATGAGGGTCAGATACTTCATATTGCTGAATTAGATAAATGTAGGTTCCATAAGGGGGATAAATTTGAAAGTTTCCACCATTAAGCCAAGGAATCAGTATCTGAATTGGCTTTGCTCATAGGATTCCTTTCAATTTGATTGAAAGACTGTGTCATGCCTTCTCGATCAAAAGACTACATTTCCATATAGGTTTTATTCCTTGTAGTGATGTTCGCCACCGGGTATAGCTTGGCCCTAATTCCGGCAATGGTCAGTTGCATACATCACGAGCTAAGGGAGCAGGTTATTGAGTACTTGAATCACAAGCATAATAGTCCAAGAAATTGAGTCCCAAACCCTAGAGTGGATTCACCGTACACATATTAATGTCATTCTTTTGAGAATTTCACAGAATAAGTTAAAAAGTTCACCAAGTTGTTGCTCAGGACTACTTCCTAGTGACTCCCTGCGAGCATATCTGAGATGTTCTTAAATGTATCAATGAAATTATTGTATCATAACTTCAAGACATGCTTCAACTTTCAAATATCCCTTGATACACATCTTGAACTTCGAGATTGATTGTTCATGCAATGTCGAAGTCGGATAACTTTTGATGCAGAACCAAAAGAATTAATAAATAAAGATTGATACCCTGTTGCTTGATTTAATGTTTATCATTTGCAAACAATCAACTTTTACAAATTATCTTAAAAAGTGTTCTGGTTAATGGATCAAAAGGTTACGGATATCGAGTTGCGATTTAGAAACTTAACAAATAAATCTTTTTCAAAAAAAGTAACTAATGGATATAATCTATCAAGCTAAATGAAGAATCATAACAACCTTATCTCGCAAAAAGTAAGATCATACCGCACCAAATGTATTTGTCGGAGGACGCAGATGAGCAATGGTTCTCAAAAATTCTCGCCTTGCTCTCTTCTTCTGGATAGGATAGTTGGATGGGTCTCAAATACCAATCTGTGAAAGATAAAACCAAACACAAAAGGTTTAAGTGAACTTTATTACATAAAGTCCTTAGTCCAATGACAAATGCAGAAAAGTATCCATGAATTATAAAATCAAATTTCAGTAGGACATCCTTAAGTGTTAGCAACAACAAATGGTTCAGCTCATTAATTAGGACTAATGTACAACGGCCTCAAATCCCTTGACAACTTTTCTATTTAAGCAGCTAAAAAGAGAAAGGATTTTCTTCATAAGAACATCAGGACATTATCACTTTTAGCATTGGAAACTCCATCTAGTACATAAGAAGAACAGGATAGCATCACAAATAGAAGTTGGCTAAGCAAATTACAAAAATCAATAAAATTGCACCAAAATATGCAAATTCGCAATCATGTCTCCGACAACAACATCACAAGTCGTGCGATTTTTTTAAAGGCACAATATCGGAAAATTAAAGAAATGACAGTACAAATCGACTCAAATGATAAATGAACCAGAAGATGAAAAGTTGAGAGGGGATTCATGAACAAGATTTGATTTTTTTTAAGAGTGCATAAGTATTAATTACTTTTGGTATTCGATGATTTTGATGTTGAATCTGAGGGTCGAGCTGATGACGCTGGTGTCCTCACCATTGATTCTGAGAAATATCGTTGCCTTCCCCGAGTTGTCAACAAGATGAGCAGCAAGGTTGTCGGCGTTGATCTTGGCCGCGGCCTCGGCCATAGTCACCTTAGGCTTCTTAGGCTTCTTCTCCTTAACCTTCTTCGGTGCCACATCATCATCGTCGCTGACAGAGGCAAAAATGTTGTGGGCCCCACCATTGGAGATGGCTGGGGGATCCGCGACAGAGGGAGGCGGGGCCCTGTGATGACGCTTGGGGTAGGTGACCTTCTGCTAGCCGTCGGAGGAGGAGGAAGAGGAGTCGGAGACGGCGGAGACATCAAGGGTTGGGGTTTATTTTTTAGGGTTGGGGTGAGATTTTTAGTTGGGAATTTGGAAGAGGGGGATGAAGATTTTGAGGGAGTTTTTGATATACAATAAGGGGGAAATTTTGGAGCCGCACGATTTTCAAATTTGAAGCCGCGAGAACGAAAATTAAGGGAGTATTTGGCAACCACGACATTTTTGCCGTTTTCGTTTTTTTCAAAAAAAACAATGAAACATATTTGGCAACGGGGGCGATTTTTTGACTTGAATCTTTACAAAATCCAAAAAATAAACGCTTTTCTTAAAACACCAAAAATGTGTTTTGAGATTTCGTTTTTTCATCTAAGCTGCCGCTCCGTTTTTTCATCTAACGGCCGCTGCCGTTCGGCCGTCTCCGCGCGCCGCCGCGCCGCGGTGCCTCGTCGCACCGTTCGCTGGCCACCGCCCCACCGCGCGCTGTCGCCAGCCTGCAACGGCCACTCCGCCGCCTGCGCTGCCGTCAGATCGTCGATGTCGTCGCGCCCACCGCTGTCTCGGTCGGCCGTCTGCCGGCCACCGCCACCACCCGCTCTGCACCGCACCGCCCGCCGGCCACCGCCCGAGGCGCCACCCACGCGCCACGCTAATGTCCGCCGTCGGCCACCGTCGCTACCGTCACCCGTCGTCGTCGCGTCCGGCGCCCGGCCGTACGGTCGGCTGGCCCGGGCGGGTCGACCGATCGGCCCCGGGCACGACCGGCCCGCCGCTGGTCACTGCCCCCTCCTCGCACCGCCCATAGACGTCGGGCCGCTGTCGTGCTGCCCATCGGCCGTCGGCCACCCGGGCCACCACCGCTGGTCGGCTGGGCGCACATTCGGCTGTCCGCCGCCGCCGTCGCCGCTGGCCCCGTTTATTTGCATCTAAGCGCTGGCCGGCCGTTCGGGCCATGAGGGGTCCGTCGCTCATGCTCGTCGACTGATCTGTCGGCCCTATCGCCACCACCCGCCCGTCGCTGCCCACCGCCTACCGGCCACGGCCTCGCTGGGCCCGGCTCGCCGTCGCCGCCGACTGCTCGTCGGCCGGGTCCGTCGCTCACCAGCCCACCGTGTACTCGCCTGTCGGGCACCCCGCCCGCCATCGCTTGTCGCGCTAAGCCCCCTGCTGCCGCTTCGCTACCCCCGCCGCCGTCGGCCCGGCCACCGCCCGCCCTGCGCGGCCACGGCCGCCGCTGCGCCCGCTGTGCGTAGGCCGTCGACTGCCCCGCGCCACCACGAGATTCGGTGCCTGCGAGCCCCACGTATGCGCCGTCCGTCGTCGCCCGGCGCCACTCCCGGCCGCCAGCTACCGGTAGATCGGTCCGCCCCACTGGCCGGTCGGCGGCGAGGTCATCGGCGGTCGCCGACGCCATCGGCCATCCGCCCACCTGCTTGCCGTGGGTCCCCGCCTGCCATTCGCTGCCGGTCGGTCGGTGGTCTCGATCGTCGGCCGGTCGGCGGTCGGCCGCCCGCCGGCGGCCGCCGCCACCGCCACCACCGCCCCCCGCTACTGGTGTAAAATAATACGATATAAAATGGGTGTTTTTGAAAACACGTTTGAAAAATAAACACCATGGTATGATGTTTTTTAAAAAAACACTACAAAAAGAAACACTTTGGTTAGCAACCACACTCTAAGTTTTTTCCGTCTAGGAAACTATTCTAGACTGGGTAGCGAGGACCAAAAATAATTAAAAAATATTTAATAAATTCCTTCTAAGATATTATCCTAGACGGAAATTCCATCTAGGATGTAACATCCTAGACAGAATATCATAGACGGAATTTTTTCATCTATGATGTTCACTTCCTAGATGGAAAAAATTCTGTCTAGGATATTCCATCTAAGATACACGGATTTCTAATAGTGCTATGGTTTAAGCATGATTAATTTACAAGAAAACTCGATTAATTAACAAACTATGGTTTGCACATAGGTTAAACTTAATTAATAAATTAAAAAAGAAATTAACATTTATCCTAATGATCATGATCATGTTTCTAATGTAAACAGCAAGAAAACCATGTAGATATAACATTTTTTACAGTTTAATATTAAAAATCTATTTTTTTACATTAGATTAAGTTCTAAGCATCATATTTGTCATATTACTTCATAAAAACATTTTTATAAACTATGGGCAAGGTTTGGATGTAGATGATCTTGCCTTAATCTCATGTACAAACCTCTGAAACGAACAGCAAGCAATCCAAAAGTGCAAACAACTCGTTCTCCCTTACCACACGTCGATGATCTCGTCCTCCTATCGGTATTTTGCTTCACAAAGATCACAAAACTCACAAGAAATTGATCTAGGGTTTTTAAGGGGAGAAGGTGGCTTTTAGGGTTCAGATATATGATAAAAGAGAAGAATTTTCATGAAAAACACAGGCAAACCCGAAACAAACTCGTTTGACCCGAACCAGGAAACCTAATCTGACTAGAAAAATAACCTTTACTATTTTGGCTGTAACTTTCATGTCCAACATCAAAATGAGGTTATTTAAGATTTTTTGGAAAGATTATGAAGATACCTATAACTTTTGTCTTATGAGTTTTTTCAGATTCAAAATATATCGGTGTGTAAGTCGTTTTTCTAGATTTCAGGCTCGTGTATATAGTGCATGATTTCGTGCATGTTTCTCATCTACATTCACATATATACATTGGATTGATCTCAAATCAATTCCTAGCATACTCAAACATCAAAATATGTAATTTATAACCATATAACATATCTATTACCATTTATTACAATTTATTCAAACTTTTGGGGTTTTACATTCTTTCCCCCTTAAAAGAATTTTGTCCCCAAAATTCCGTAATCGTATCTTAGAGATTAATAATACCAAAAAAACATATTGAGGAGATAATCCATACAAAGAAACCCTCACATACACATCTTGTACTATTAATCTCCAGATATGAAATATAGCAATATCTACACTCTACCATCTAGAATGCAAATACTCCCACCTAACTCCTAACTAAGCGAAACAAGTATGTCAGGCAAAAAATCCAAACAAGGAGCCCACCATATATATACAATGAGTTCCGAATGATTAGGAGTTAAGTGTTAATACCCTCGTTCTAGCGTTAAATATAAATATAACCATATAGATAATCATGAACACTAATCAAAACCAATCAATTTACCTGCTCAAATAGGTGCGGATAGTCGCGACGTATAACATCTTCGCGCTCCCCCCAGAATCCTCCTCAATATCTATACCTAATAGTCTAGAATTTAAATACTCTCACTTAACCCCTAACTAAGAGGAACTAGTACGTCGGGCAAAAAATCCAAACAAGGAACCTCTCATATATATACCATGTGTTCCGAATAATTAGGAGCTAAGTGCTAATACCACCATTCTAGCGTTAAGTATAGATATGAGCATATAGATAATCATAAACATAGGCAGATCAAGTCAAACAATTTACTTGCTCAAATAGAAATGGGTTATCATGACTCATATCCTCATCGCAACCCCCAAGAAGTGTTCCCAGCTCCTTTCCCGTTCTATTGAACTTTTATTAAGGGTATTATTTTATTTCTAAGTTTCTTTCCCTCCTTGGCAAGAATACACACAGGAATTTTAATAGTAGTCAAATTATCATGAATTTCAATCTCTGGCGCATCTAACACTCGCTGTTGTTCCTCGTCGCGTAGATGCTTCTTAAGCATCGAAACATGGAAGACATCGTGTATGCTCGACATCGATGCTGGAAGATCTAGCCGATACGAAATGGCTCTAATGGATTCAACAATCCTGAATGAACCAATATACCTCGGGGCTAGCTTTCCCTGTCTCCCAAATCGCTAAACTCCCTTCATAGGTGATACTATCAATAATACATAGTCCCTAACCTAGAACTCTAATGGTCGTCGTCTCTGGTCTGCATAACTCTTCTAGCAACTCTGCGCTATAAAGATGTGCTCCTGAATCACTGCTACCTTCTATGTAGTCTGTCTCACAAGCTCTGGTCTAAGTAATAGGTTGTCCTCCGGTTCTGTCCAACAAATAGAAAATCTGCAAGGTCTCTCGTACAATGCTTCATATAGTACCATCCCAATAGTCGCTTGATAACTATTATTATAAGCAAATTCAATTAATGGGATGTGGTCCTCCTAACTACCCTGAAAGTCTATGACACATGCCCGCAACATGTCCTCCAAATA
>NC_033803.1:17741667-17785407 GCF_001876935.1 Asparagus officinalis
CATCTATCTGTGGGTGGAAAACACCGGAGTATGACAATGTAATACCAAAGGAATTGTGGAAACTCCTCTAGAAATGCGAAGTAAAAACTGAGGCTCAATCTGATACTATCGTCTCTGGGACTCCGTGCAATCTCACGATCTCCTAGATGAATATTCTCGCGTAAGTCTTTGCGGTATAGGTTGTCTTTACTGGTATAAAATGTTCTGACTTCGTCAACCAATTAACTATCACCCAAATTAAATTGTTACCCTTCTTCGATCTCGACAATCCTACAATAAAGTCCATGGAAATATCTTCCCATTTCCACTCTCGAATGAGAAAAGGCTGTAGGGTTCCTGCTGGTTTTTGGTGTTCTGCCTTCACTTGTTGGCAGGTAAAGCACTTAGCCACATACTTAACAATCTCCTTACACATACCACTCTACCAAAAGTGTCTCTTTAGTCCATTGTACATTTTTGTTGTGCCTAGATGTATTATGTATCTGGTACGATGCGCCTCATCAAATAAGTCTTTCTTCAACTGTGGACTATTCGACATCACCAATCGGCCCTTCATTCAAAGTCCTTCATCTACTCCAACAGTCATATCATCTTTTGGCTCGTTAAAAATCTCCCCCTTTCGGGTTTGAATCCAAGAGTCCTCTACCTAAGCTCTGACCACTCTATCACTCCAAGATGGTTGTACTGACAAAGCTCCTAAAAATATGCTTCTCCCGATGATCTCTGGCCTAAAGTCAAACTGGCTAAGGATTGTAGGCGTTTAAAAATACCTATAGGTGTTCGCACACAGCTCGAGACAAAGAGAAGGTGATGAACGTCATTATCCAAGTCGAATGGGATTGTTTGAGTTAAAGAAGATCATCTGACACAGACAAGCGCATGAAGCGAATCGGCGAAACGTTGATGATGTGGTGACAAACCACCAGAACGGCCAACGCCAGGTGGCCCGCGTGCTCACCGGCCACCACCAAGTGGCCTGCACGCTAATCAGCCACCAAAATGGCAAACCAAGTGGCCAGCATTGTCATCAGCCATCGAAACGGTGAACCAAGTGGCCCATGC
This sequence comes from Asparagus officinalis, assembly GCF_001876935.1. NCBI lineage: Eukaryota > Viridiplantae > Streptophyta > Magnoliopsida > Asparagales > Asparagaceae > Asparagus > Asparagus officinalis. The sequence continues at coordinate 17,742,730 of NC_033803.1, forward strand.
GCTCACCGACCACTGTTAAGTAGCCCGCACGCTCATCGGCCACCAGAATGGCAAACCAAGTGGCTCGCGTGCTCACCGGCCAGCTCCAAGTGGCTCACGCGCTCATCGGCCAGCTTCAAGTGGCCCGCGGTTAGAGCCAAAACACCCGAGCCACCAAGCCAATTTGGTGTCTGAACCAAACCGGTTCGGTTCATTTGAACCCGGTTCGACAGATTTTATCCGAAAACACATTTTGACGGTTTTCGACGGGTTTTCTCGGGATTTTTTCATTCATGAGTGTCCCAACTGATTGGATATCATCCACAGACATGGTTATACGGTTATCAACTAAAGATAGGGCTGAATCTATCATTCTTATCTAAAAACCTCCCAACCGAAGCCTATAAATACAGGCCTAAGGCCTCATTTCACAGGGCGGACATCAAGAGGGCTAGGTGCTGTCAAAATTAAGAGTGAAGCCACGAATTTTAGAGGGTTAGCAGATCTTGGTGAAGTTTCTCCATAAACAAAAAGAGAGTTCGAGAAACCTGAAACCCCTTTCCCCCATATTCCTCCGGATTTAAGCTTAGTCTTAAGTCCCGAGAAGAGTCGTAATCTCGCTTGGTCGGGATTACCACTTCAGTAAATACTTCCTTCGTGAAGTAGGAGCTTTGATTTTTAATCTGTCAATCGGATCTGATCCGTGGTGGTCCACGGATATTAACATCCCCGGCACAGGTGAAGTTCCCACGCAAGCAGCGGGTGATAAACGTCTGTTGCACTATTTGACAAGAGTGATACTATTTTACATTTTCATTGTATAAGTCGATCTTATAAAAAGATCTACTTTTCTCATTTATTTGAGTTTATTGTAACGACTAAAGTTGTAATAGATTCAAAACAATAAAAACATCGACTTTTGACCCAAACACGCTGGCGCCCACAGTGAGAGCCAACAGCTTCGCTGCCGAAGCTGTCGTGTCACAACCACGGATCCGAATCTGGGTTGCAAAGAGTTCGAGTACGAATTCGACCAATTGAAGTTCGATGAGTATTTGTCGTCCTCCTCCTCCAGATCCTCTACCCCTTGCAATCGTAGGAAAATCAAGGCCCCCGTTGTTATTGCAATCTCGCCTTGCAACGCCTCTCCGGCCACCAATAAGCCTGGATCTATAGATCTAGACCCTTCCTCCATCAAGGGGTCAATTGCAGAAGGCACGCCGACACTATCAAAGAGGGCACGCCAAAGGCAGCGCCAACGACTTACGCGCCGACTTGCTAAGGCTTTGGAGCCAGTTGACGGGATTTGCTACGAAGCGGATCTAAAGTCCAGAAGATGCCAACCCCCTCAACAGCAAGCAAATGGCCTCTTCTACCAACAATGAATGAATGGATCCAAGTCAAATGGACCCACTCAACCCTCGAGGAGCATATTCAGAAGCGTCGCGCCTTGATTACGTACGCACGAATTCTCGTGCAAGAAGCGCAGAAGGTGAAGCAAAAAGAGGTGATCAAGAAGCCACTAAAGCTATGCTAACTATGAAAACCAAAGTCCGAAACGGCGTCGAAAAGAAATCGAACACCGCCCGAAAATCGCGAACCAACCCTGGCTGGCTCGGCCAAAACCGAGCCACCAAATGGTGACTCGGCCAAAGCCGAGCCACCATTGGTTGGTTTGTACCTAAACCGAACCGGTTCGGCTCTCTTTGTGTTCGGTTCACCTCCCGTGGCCTGTTTTGAGTCTCCGACAGGTCCTTTTCCTATCCCGATGAATCCCACACTTCTAGTGAAGCCTCACGACCATGGAGACTTGTCCTATTTCAAGATGAGGATGGCGGATCGCCTGGGTCCTTTGTACAAGGATCGAGGTAAGATTCCGATCAAAGAACGCTTGGGTTCGGTGACTGAAGCCCGAACAACCACTCGAGCTAGGGGTCGCACACACTCTCATGACAAGTCAGAGCCTTCCTATAATGGGAAAACCTCGCTGCACTTGACTACCTCGAACGGAGAATTGAAGTCCAAGAGCCCGTCAAGAATTCGCGCTCCTAAAAATGTAACTCCAAACGCGTGACTCTTAAGAACGCCAATAAGGCAACAAGCTCTCAGAAGGAAACGTGTTGGTCAGACGACGGCGTTATACCTGAGGAGTCATGACAACACACGATAGGTTGCTTCGGTCATCTGACCGATGAGTTGTACTATCGGGCTGGGGGTACGAAGAAGTCTCGAAAGAGAAGTACCCGAGAAACAGAATCTCACTACCCATACGCCAAACTAGTCAGGGTAGTATTATCAGCGTGTAGCTGCCCCAGGATCGCTTCTCAGAGGGTCTCGGTATTCGAGAGGATCTCCAACGGAATGGCTAAGTCCCAGCTAAAATGCTTCCGCAAGAAACGATTGGTCGCTCAAGATGACGAACTTCCAGAAGTCACGATTAACATGGCTGATAAAGAAAAATCGACTCGACCTTCTAATTCTGACCCGCTCATATCACATCGTCTAACCTGGTTATGATCAGGAATCATTAGACAAAGGGATTATCAGAGAATACAGAGGGGATTATCCTCAGATGATGAAGCATCAGAGGCCAACTCTGTAATCATTTCTGACAAAATGGTATCCAGCCTAGGACAATCCCGCGAGGTGTTTATGATTAACACTGAGGAAGTGGCCAAAATTGTGGAGGATGCTCTAGCCAAGCAGAAGCAAGCATTCAAAATCGAAATGAAAATGGCTATGCAGGAGATGAGACAAATGCACGACCAACAGATCCGAGCCTTATCGAATCAAATAGGTGAATTCAGTCGTCGCAACAATGTTAGCCAAGCAGCTAACAATTCAGACGTGGATGAATATATCAATGCTGACAACCCCCCTGTTGACCAAAATGTTGGGGGTGGTCTCACTGAGAATAACAACGTCAGGGGTGGTCCCACCAATGATAACAACACTAGGGGTGACCCCATTGTTCCTCTCAGAAATCGTCTGAAGCATGATACAGACGAGGATGAAAAGATGAAGAACCTCGAGAGCAAAATCAACGCTCTGATGTCTGCTCAAGAGGTAAAGAGAACCGGTACTCCGTGTCCTTACCCATGAGAGTGTAGGCTGTCTAAAAATCACAATAGATAGCTGATTTCCCATCCAACACCGATGATGGAAGTTACAATCTGACGACTTCCAGAAGGCTACAATTTGAAGACTTTCACGTAGATCGATGAAGGTTACAATCTGACGACCTTCACAACAACTGATGAAAGCTCTAATCAGGAGTTACAATCTAACGACTCTCACATATCAAAGAGCTAAAGCAAAGATTACAAAATGACGATCTTTGTAACGTTCTGACAGAAAAAGACTACAAATCGACGGTCTCTTCAAACCAAGACGTAGAAGTCCTCCCTGCGTACCATCATCAAGACGCAACACCAATTCGACTGCGGATGCAGGTCAAACCTGGCTGCAAACGCAGCACACATTCAGCTCCAAACACTACAAACGCAGCTCAGATCTAGCTGTCAACGCAGCTCATGTTCGGCCTCAAACGCAGCTTCCAACCGCTGCCCAACACAACTTCCAAATGCTGCAAACGCAGCTTCCAACTGCTGCCAATGCAGCTTCTAACCGCTGCCCAACGCAGCTTCTAACCGCTGCCCAACGCAGCTTCCAACTGCTGTCAACGCAGCTTCCAACCGCTGCCCAACGCAGCTTCCAACAGCTGCCAAACATAGCTTCTAACAGCTGCTAACGCAAGTTCCATCTGTTGCCCAACGCAACTTGCAAACACTGCGTCCAAACGCAGATTTTATTCCAGAATGCAGGATTCCATCTGTTGCCCAACGCAACTTGCAAACACTGCGTCCAAACGCAGATTTTATTCCAGAATGCAGGACCTGCGTTTGACTCGCGTCCAAACGCAGATTTTATTCCAGAATGCAGGACCTGCGTTTGACTCGTTCAAACACGAGTTGAACGATTCCAGAAACCGTTTTCTCCCCATGATCTGAGGGATTTCCGCCCCCACTTAGGAGCGGATTAAGGGGGCGGTTACATCCCATTAGCCCTACAAAGGAGCGAATTAAGGGGGTGGTTACACCCCTTAATCCCCTATAAATAACTAAGAAATCAGCTTAGTTCAGATCCGGGACCTGGAGCTCAGATCCTGCTCCTTGGCAGCAAAGAAGAAATCCTTGGCTTGTCTAACCAATTATGGTTAAGATCAATCAACTCGTATAGAGTTTCTAACTTACCACATAAGTCCTCCACAACGTCAAATCGTGAGGAGAAGGTACTGTTCCAGTGAATCAAGACATTCGGATCGTCAACGGAGAGCAAACTCGACGCGAACATTCGAGGGAGGCACTCCATCGTCACCGTGAAGAACCCAGAATTAAACAAAGGGGAGAATCAAATTCATTCTCCTCTCTTTTGTAATCAGAAATTCCAATTGTAACTGAGATTAAAGGAATACAAATCGATTTTCCTTCATTTCTTTTACTTCAAATTTTTCCACGAACAAAAGATGGCGACTCTGCTAGGGACTAGCTTCTCTGACGAAGAAGTGGTGGCGCAATCCGATGTTCATCTCACTGGAACCACGGTTGAAACTCTCGTCGTAGAATTCGATCAAGCCAAGTACGAGGAAGCCCTCTCCTCCGGATCCCTTAGCCCCAAGGCTATGCGCAAGATCCACAAAGTCTCCAAAGAGACTAAAGCTCCAACTTCTTCAATTGCAGCCGAACCGCCTAAGGAAGACTGCTCGGACAGCCCCTCCCCCGATGGAGTGGGCTCAGCTTCAGCCAAACTCGCGCCAAGACAACGGGTATCGGGTCGAAAGATGCCCATTGAGGTGACAAACTTGATCAACACAAATGGTAACGTCGCTACAAAGGCCTTGAAGCAGGCTAAGAAGAATGCCACTCGACGGAGGAGGAGATCCCTACGACGAGCGTATCTCCGAGATTGCCGATTCTCAAGTCAACACGAGCTTCGTGTTTGTGAGCCTAAACGCGACCCTGTTTCTGTTTCAGAACACAAGCCTCGCATCTATGAGCCAAAACATAGGCTCTGTGTGAATAAGATTGAACGCAGCCCTAAATGGCACGTTATACAATCGAAACGCAAAGCTCAGGCATGCATTACTGAGCCAGAACGCAACCCTCAAAGGAGTGTTACAAAACAAAAACGCAGGTCTCCAGACCGCATTAACCATCCTGAAGCGAGACCCCCGTATACTCTGCGTAGCGCGATTAGATCGAGGGGCGGATATAAGAAGTCTTTGGATTCAAGGCATCCCGACCAGATTCATGTTCACCAAGAGCCAGTCATGTCCAATCATGGACTGGGGGTTCCAATTCAAACCTCACGATCAGTGAGTAGTTCTCCTTGAATCTTCACAATAGATTTGAGAAAGTTCATATCGAGAGAAAGACCGATGCAACAAGTCATTCATTCATTCCAGTGTGAACGACTGATTCCTACGGTCCTCTCGGGATGTTAATGCTGCTCATATGCGGCCAAACTGTTAGTGTTCGACCAATTTACGAACGTTGCTTTGCCCAACCAACGACGACGTTCTCACAGGAAGAAGTCTCCAGAGATCAAATATCTTGGGGTCACTATCAATATGATCAGCAGAGGGAAAGCCTCATGTCCTAGTTGCAATGACTCTGAGACAAGTCATTCACCGACCGTCAGAGAAATCGCTAACGAGTTTGAAGGAGTCTACCAACGTACTCGGACGCGAACAGGAGCCATTCTCCCTGTCAACTATCGGAGGCTAGCCAGAGAAACCAATTCCGATGATGAACACTCATCCATTACAGAGTCCCAATCATCAAGCTCTTTTGTTGAACATGAGAGCTCCGCTTATATGACGGGAAACCATGAAGATCTTGCGAAGAGACTTGATGAGCAGGAGGCCATGATCAAATCTCAGCAGGAGGCCATCAATGAACTCTTGGCCCTGTTGACTCAACTTGTCGCAGACAAGGCCAAATCTCAGAAGACAGATTCACCACCTAGGCAAGAATCTTCCCGGAGAGAAAAAGTGTCTTCATCCCGACTTTACACAAGCAAAGGGAAGGGGAAAATAGTTGATGACACGGCTTCTGACCAAGAAGCCCATAACCTGGAATCTTCCTCTGATGGAGGAAAAGAGACTGAGAACGAGCAGAATCTCCAGTCTGCCAAAATAAAAAAATTGGAAGCCCGCCACAATGTCATTGCCAATAAAAGCAAGCTCCAAGACGAGGGAGTTGTCAGACCCTATCCTGCCGAATGGGATGCAGCCTCTTATCCTCCAAAATCCAAGACGAGGGAGTTGTCAGACCCTATCCTGCCGAATGGGATGCAGCCTCTTATCCTCCAAAATTCGAAGTCCCGAAGCTACAAACTTTTGACGGCACGGGATCACCGAACCAACATATCTATCATTTCAAGTCACAGACTGGGAATGTGATATCAAACGACGCCATACTGGCTCGATTGTTCATTGGCACCCTCAAGGACGTTGCCTTTGAATGGTTCAGGAAACTACCTGCGGGATGTATCCAAAAATGGACGGATCTAGAGAGACTCTTCCTGTTGAGATTCTTCGAAGAGGATACGGAAGTCTCCATCCATACCCTTCTCGCCACTAAGCAGAAGAAGAGGGAGTCCGTCAAAGCCTTCGTCAAGAGGTTTCGAAACATGGCTCTGTAATGTTCGTCAGGTATGACACAGTCTACACTGGTAGAGACCTGTCGACACAACTTGCAAACCGACCTCCTCGTCAGGTATGACACAGTCTACACTGGTAGAGACCTGTCGACACAACTTGCAAACCGACCTCCTAGCCCAAAAAGGAGTTGCAGGATGTCGTTCTTGGAGACAACTAATCTCTCAAGGAGAACAGGCCCAAAAGATTATTGCCAGGATCAAAGCTGAAGAACAAAGTATGCAGGATCAACCTGAGCAATCGGACCAAGCCTAATCTTCTCAGTCAGAAGAAGAAGATACTACAGCCACTGAAGCTAATCCTCTTTAATAGGATGGCAGGTCCACCAAAACTATTACGTTAATAATTACCTCTGATCGTTCATTTCCTCCAAATTCCCCTACCAATCCTCTTTAATAGGATGGCGGGTCCATCAAAACTATCACGTTAACAATTACCTCTGATAGTTCATTTCCTCCAAAGTCCTCCACCAATCCTCTTCAATAGGATGGCGGGTCCATCAAAACTATCACGTTAACAATTACCTCTGATAGTTCATTTCCTCTAAATTCCCCCACCAATCCTTTTCAATAGGATGGCGGGTCCATCAAAACTATCACGTTAACAATTACCTCTGATAGTTCATTTCCTCCAAATTCCCCCACCAATCCTCTTCAATAGGATGGAAGGTCCACCAAAACTATCACGTTAATGATCACATCTGATAGTCCATTTTCTCCTAATTCCCCCATCAATCCTCTTCAATAGGATGGCGGATCCACCAAAACTATCAAGTTAACAGTTACCTCTGATAGTCCATCAACTTACCAATCTTCTTAAATAGGATGACAGGTTCACAAAAACTATCACGTTAACAGTTACCTTTGATAGTCCATCAACTTGCCAATCTTCTTAAATAGGATGGCAGGTTCACAAAACTATCACCTCTGATAGCCAAACTCTTTAGATAGCGGCCTGCCATGTGATGTACCTCTATTCCGACTTCATGGATAGTGCCCCACAAGGTGGTATGTCATTTCTACCCTTATTTTTCTTCCCCTGCTAAGTCTTAATCAAGACTGGGGGTTGGTTACTTGGAATCTACTAGATTAAGAGTAACGAATCTTTCACATCGTCAAGTTAACATTATACTTCTGACGATTATCACCCCACGGAGTATGAATTCAGTTTGCATCACTCCCAACTTGTCACGTTAACAATACACCTCTGACAATCAACTTATCAATCCTCTTTAATAGGATGATAAGTCCACAAAGTTTCTCCAATCGCAACACAAATTCCTGTCATGTTAACACTAAACCTTTGATAAAATCAACTTATCAATCTTCTTCAATAGGATGATAAGTCTTCAAAGTTGCTCTGATCGCAACAAATTCCCATCATGTTAACATTAAACCTCTGACAAAACCCACTTATCAATCCTTGTCAATAGGATGATAAGTCCACAAAGTTGCTCTCATCGCAACACAATCGTATCACGTTAACATCATACCTCTGACAACCCACTTATCAATCCTCGTCAATAGGATGATAAGTCCACAAAGTTGCTCCAATCGCAACACAAATCCTGTCACGTTAATATCACTCCTCTGACAATTAACTTATCAATCCTCTTCAATAGGATGATAAGTCCACAAAGTTGCTCCGATCGTAACACAAAACTCATGTCACGTTAACACTAAACCTCTGACAAAACCCACTTATCAATCCTCGTCAATAGGATGATAATTCCACAAAGTTGCTCCAATCGCAACACAAAAATCCTGTCACGTTAACACTAAACCTCTGACAAAACCCACTTATCAATCCTCGTCAATAGGATGATAAGTCCACAAAGTTGCTCCAATCGCAACACAAATCCTGTCACGTTAATATCACACCTCTGACAATTAACTTATCAATCCTCTTCAATAGGATGATAAGTCTACAAAGTTGCTCCGATCGCAACACAAAGATCATATCACGTTAACACTAAACCTCTGACAAAACTCACTTATCAATCCTCGTCAATAGGATGATAAGTCCACAAAGTTGCTCCAATCGTAACACATCCAATCGCAACACAAATTCTGTCACGTTAACACTAAACCTCTGACAAAACCCACTTATCAATCCTCGTCAATAGGATGATAAGTCCACAAAGTTGCTCCGATCGCAAACAAATCCTGTCACGTTAACACTAAACCTCTGACAAAACCCACTTATCAATCCTCGTCAATAGGATGATAAGTCCACAAAGTTGCTCCATCGCAACATAAATTTCTGTCATGTTAATATCACACCTCTAACAAAATCAACTTATCAATCCTCTTTAATAGGATGATAAGTCCTCAAAGTTGTTCCGATCGCAACAAATTCCCGTCATGTTAACACCAAACCTCTGACAATCCACTTATCAATCCTTTTCAATAGGATGATAAGTCCATAAAGTTACTCCGATCGCAACATTCTCTTGTCATGTTAATATAAAACACCTCTGACAAAATCAACTTATCGACTCTCGTCAATAGAGCGATAGGTCTCCGAAGTTGCTCCGATCGCAATACTTTCCACTTATTGACTCTCGTCAACAGAGCGATAAGTCCACAAAGTTACACCAATCGCAACACAAATCCTGTCACGTTAACACTAAACCTCTGACAAAACCAACTTATCAATCCTCTTCAATAGGATGATAAGTCCTCAAAGTTACTCCGATCGTAACAAATTCCCATCATGTTAACACCAAACCTCTGACAATCCACTTATTAATCATTTTTAATAGGATGATAAGTTCATAAATTTACTCTGATCGCAACATTCTCTTATCACGTTAATATCAAACACCTCTGACAAAATCAACTTATCGACTCTCGTCAATAGAGCGATAGGTCCTCAAAGTTGCTCCGATCGCAACACTTTCCACTTATCGACTCTCGTCAACAGAGCGATAGGTCCTCAAAGTTGCTCCGATCGTAACACTTTCCACTTATCGACTCACGTCAACGGAGCGATAGGTCCATAAAAATACTGTTAGATTGACATCACACCTCTAACAGTCAAACCCCCCAATGAACTTGTTAATCATTTTTCAACAAGAATAGCAAGTTATCATTATAAAATTCCCAGTGGATTAAAGATTTTCTGGAATTATCCTAGTGATAATAAAGAAAATTTCTGAATTTTACTCTAAGAGAAAATTCACGCCAAGTTAATACTACACTTCTGGCGCTTCCAACTTTCTTTCAGTGTTTCAAGTAACACAAGAAGAAACAGTGACAAAGTCTACGTATTCAACATCGTAGCACCAAAAATCCATGTCTTTCACGTATGGGGAACTTTATCCCAAATCCTAAGTAGGGATAAGCCTACGCCTAATACGCGTTGTCGGTTAGTCTTTTTCCGTAAAAATGACAAAGTCTATATATTCAAAATCAAAGCATCAAGTCTTAGAGGGTTCATTCTCTTAGCACAACGTTATATGTGGAACGGACTTAGATAATCCACATGCTAGCCCGACTCAAACGGTAGTCGGAAAAGGCTTATCAAATCCGTTGATGGCTGAGGGTTTGCCAAAAATCCTATGAATGTTTGCGGGCCCATCAGCTGAATGGAGGTCCTGCGCGGTAAATCCCTTCAACCAAGATGCCTTCGAAGCAAGTGCAGAGAACAAATCCTTTACCACAAGGAATCAATAGCTCCAAGATCAGAGTTGAGATCCAAAGTATTCCGAAAATTCATCTCAGTCAACCGCGAACTTTCGAAAACTTTGGAGGGGGTTCTGTAGGCTGTCTAAAAATCACAATAGATAGCTGATTACCCATCCAACACCGATGATGGAAGTTACAATCTGACGACTTCCAGAATGCTACAATTTGAATACTTTCACGTAGATCGATGAAGGTTACAATCTGACGACCTTCACAACAACTGATGAAAGCTCTAATCAACAACCTTCATAATCAACATCAGGAGTTACAATCTGACGACTCTCACATATCAAAAAGCTAAAGCAAAGATTACAAAATGACGATCTTTGTAACGCTCTGACAGAAAGAGACTACAAATCGACGGTCTCTTCAAACCTAGACGTGGAAGTCCTCCCTGCGTACCATCATCAAGACGCAACACCAATTCGACTGCGGACGCAGGTCAAACCTAGCTGCAAACGCAGCACACATTCAGCTCCAAACGCTGCAAATGCAGCTCAGATCCAGCTGTCAACGCAGCTCATGTTCGACCGCAAACGCAGCTTCCAACCGCTGCCCAACACAGCTTCCAAATGCTACAAACGCAGCTTCCAACTACTGCCAACGCAGCTTCTAACCGCTGCCCAATGTAGCTTCTAACTGCTACCCAACGCAGCTGCCAACTGCTGTCAACGCAGCTTCCAACCGCTGCCCAACGCAGGTTCCAACAGCTGCCAAACGCAGCTTCTAACAGCTACTAACGCAAGTTCCATCTGTTGCCCAACGTAACTTGCAAACACTGCATCCAAACACAGATTTTATTCCAGAATGCAGGACCTGCGTTTGACTCGTTCAAACACAAGTTGAACGGTTCCAGAAACCGTTTTCTCCCCATGATCTGAGGGATTTCCACCCCCACTTAGGAGCGGATTAAGGGGGTAGTTACATCCCATTAGCCCTACAAAGGAGCGAATTAAGGGGGCGGTTACACCCCTTAATCCCCTATAAATAACTAAGAAATCAGCTTAGTTCAGATCCGGGACCTGGATCTCAGATCCTGCTCCTTGGCAGCAAAGAAGAAATCCTTGGCTTGTCTAACCAATTACGGTTAAGATCAATCAACTCGTATAGAGTTTCCAACTTACCACATAAGTCCTCCACAACGTCAAATCGTGAGGAGAAGGTACTGTTCCAGTGAATCAAGACATTCGGATCATCAACGGAGAGCAAACTCGACGCGAACATTCGAGGGAGGCACTCCATCGCCACCGTGAAGAACCTAGAATTAAACAAAGGGGAGAATCAAATTCATTCTCCTCTCTTTTGTAATTAGGAAATCCAATTGTAACTAAGATTAAAGGAATACAAATCGATTTTCCTTCATTTCTTTTACTTCAAATTTTTCCACGAACAGAGAGTAAGATTCAATACCATACCCGACAAAGTTCAACCTGACCAACTTCACGCCATTCGATGGGAAGGGTTCGCCCACTCAGCATCTGATCTACTTCAAGTCTCACTTGGGTATGATCTCTGGAAATGAGGCATTGATGGTCTGGTCATTCGTCGGCACCCTTCGGAGGTGCGCCTTCGATTGGTACCGCCGTCTCAAGCCTGGAAACATCAACAACTGGGATGACCTGGAGAACCTGTTCCTCACTCACTTCTTTGATGATTATGCCGAGGTGTCAATCAGAATACTCTTCGATGAGAAACAAGAAGACGACGAGACGATCGACGACATCGTCAAGAGCTTCTGGAATAAGGCGATAAACTGTCGAGATCCGATCACAGAGGACTTTGTCCTCCAAACTTGTCACAAAAACCTCTCTTTGGACGTGTTAGAAGTTATGGGAGTAGCACCGTCCAACACCTGGAAAGAGTTGAAGGTGCACGGAGAACGGGCCGAACGCTTCCTTAGAAGGAATAAAGTCGAAAGAAGCCAACCGACGACTAACCATCCAAACTCAAGCTTTGTCTCCCGTGGTAAGAGGAATACACCTGCAGTAATTTTTGACGTTAATCAGACGTTACAATAGCAATCCCGAAGACTGCCAAAGACTTCGGATCTGAAACTCCAAAAAAAGTACTCCTTTAAGGACGAAGACGTTCTAACTATTTTCGAATCCCTTCTTGAGAACAGCAAGATTAAGCTACCATCTATCGCAAATCAGGAGGAAGCTAATAATAATACGGATCCAAAGTACTGTGTGTACCACAGGAGGATCCTTCAGCCTACTAAGGCTTGTTTTGTTCTCAAAAATAGCATCCAAACCTTGGTTGAAGCCGGCGTCATAACGCCCAATTATGTCGAATGAAGACTCCGACAAGTATAAGAGTATAAACTGCTCCTTCCGACACTTCGAAGTGTATACGAGTATAAACTGCTTCTCAAAACTCCAACAGGTATATGAGTCTAAACTGTTTCTTTTCTTTCATGAGAAGTTCCTAAAAAATGCCATGTCTGGTATTCTTAAGGATAACCCGGTCATCCAACTAAGTACAATATCAGACCCGGTTTCACAAAGGAAGCTAGGGGTGGATGATTCATATAACGAGAAGTTCCCGAAAGAATGCTACATGTAATTTTCTTAGGGATAACCCGATCATTACAAACAAAGTGATAAACACTAAACTCCCACTGTGATTTCCGAACACTCTTTTGCTAAGACGAGATTCGATCACTTCGTTGGATTAATTTTCCCTCGCAAAAACTCTCTTTGGTGTTTGATGACTCACAGTCTTCCACCACAAAATCCCCCACCGATCAGACTAATTGACGGTAGGACCACCAAAATTCCTTTCAGTTTAATCCACTCAAACTCCCGATGTGTCTGTGCACTCAACATTCGCATTATTAAATTCCGAACATAGTATTTGGAACTTCAACATCTTGTTCATTGATGACTGTCAAACCCCTACGTGTTAAGTATTTATCAATTAACACCAGGAACCCCTTTCAGTGATTTGTACGAGTCAACACTCCCACTGTGATTGGTACCCCCACTCTCATGGTCTGCTTGGTCAAACCTTCTTACAGTTAGGACCACAACCAAAATCCCCTCTCGATTCTTCCAATGAACGAGAGGTCCACAAATCGAGTGATCAAACCTTCCTACAGTTAGGATCGTCTCAAACCTCCCACTCGGTCAAACCTTCCTACAGTTAGGACTACGACCAAAATCTCCTCTCGATTACTTCCATGAACTAGAGGTCCACTTTCAAATTGAGCGATCAAATCTATAAAAGTTAGGATCGTCTCAATCCTCCCACTTGGTCAAACCTTCCTACAGTTAGGACCACAACCAAAATCTCCTCTCGATTTCTTCCATGAACGAGAGATCTACTTTCAAATCGAACGATCAAACCTTCCTATAGTTAGGGTCATCTCAAACTTCCCATTTGGTTAAACCTTCCTACAGTTAGAGCCAAAACTACAATTCACTCTCGATAAACAAGAAACCTACCTTTAGTTCGGTAATCAAACCTTCCGACAGTTAGGATTATCCGAATCTTTTCAATTCTCGGAGTGGAGATCCCACTCTTAGTTTCACCTTCCCGGATTTTGGAAGTGGAGATCTGACTTTGAGTTTCCTTTGGCAACTAGAGATAGAATATAAAATTCTTCCTCTTTAGCTTTGGGAGATAGAATATAAAATTTTTCCTCTCCCGCATCGAGTTCGTCTTTGCCCCAAGAGAAGACATAATCTTTCAACATTATAACTCCTAAAATCCGTGCTTTACACTTGTGGGGAATTTTATTTTGAATCCTAAGTAGGGATAAGTCAATGCCTAACACGTGTTGTCGGTTTAGTCTTTCACCGATTAAAAAAGACACCAGAATCCAAGTCTGGGGAATTTTATCCCGAAGCCTAAGAAGGGATAAGTCAGTGCCTAACATGCGTTGTCAGTTAGTTCTTGATCGTAAGAAGAATAAAAGCTCACATATTCGATGTTGTGGTAGATTGTTATTAATAACACCAAAATCCGCACCTTACACGTGCGGGGAATTTTATCCTGAATCCTAAGAAAGGATAAGTCAATGTCTAACACGCGTTGCCAGTTTAGTCTTTCATCGATTGAAGAAGACATCAGAATCCGAGTCTGGGGACTTTTATCCTAAATCCTAAGTAAGGATGAGTCAGCGCCTAACACGTGTTGTCGGGTAGTCTATTCCCATAAGAAAGACGAAGTCTACATATTCAATATCGTAGCACTAAGAGAGTTAACTCTCTTAGCATAACGTTACATATAAAACGAACTTAAACAATCTGCATACTAGCCCAACTCAAATAGTAGTCGGTAAAGGCACGTCAAATCCGTTGAAGGCTGAGGGTTTGCTAAAAATCCTAAGTCTACGTCTAACACACGTCGCCGGGTAGTCTATTCACATGAGAAAGGTGAAGTCTACGTATTCAATATCATAGTACTAAAAGAGTTAACTCTTTTAGCACAACGTTACATGCGGAACGGTAGTCGGTAAAGGCTCATCAAACCCGTTGATGGCTGAGGGTTTGTAAAAAATTCTATAAATATGAGAGTCATTGACGCATCAGCTCTATTAGGTGGTCTCATGACTTGAGGATCCGATAACATTCATACATGCAGATGAATCAGCTTTAACAGTTGGTCCTGCAGCCCCAACATTTGGGACCATCATGCTCTAATGCCTTAAGAGCATAAACTGCGTAACCTCCAGCAAACGTACGAGAATAAACTGTGTTAACGCCGGTCAGCGTGTTACAGCAAAGGTTAACGCTGGTCAATGCAAAGGTCGATGCCGGTCAACGCGTCGATGATTTCGCCAAAATAAGGCTAAGGAAAGATTCAGGGTTAGAGGATGATTCCAGGGAGTTCAATCACATTCATATATGAATTACTGACGAATATAATCAGTTCAAAGTTAACTCAATGACAAGAGCTAAGTTCAAAAACTTACGCATCAACTTCAGTTCAAGATTTCGACAACAGTCAGACGATAAATGCAGCGCCGGAAAAACTTCATCTATTCGACAAAACACTGAATAGACTGAAGGCTGAAGAAGTCAAGAATTGAAGCCATCTACAGGTCCTTTGAGACCGACTGAAGGTAGGGGCTATCATATCCAAAGCATTCCAGATTCCTCTATAAAATATTGAGTCTGAAATACTTTGGAGGGGGTATCTGTAGGTATCTAAAATGCATATAGGTGTCCGTACACATCTCGAGACAAAGAGAAGGTAATGAACGCCATTATCCAAGTCGAAGGGGATTGTCCGAGTTAAAGAAGATCATCTGACACTGACAAGCCCATGAAGCGAATCGGCGAAACGTTGATGACGTGGCGATGAACCACCAGAACGGCCAATGCCAGGTGGTCCGCATGCTCACCGGCCACCACCAAGTGGTCCGCAAGCTAATCAGCCACCAAAATGGCAAACCAAGTGGCCAGCGTGCTCATCGGCCACCGAAACGACGAACCAAGTGGCCCGTGCGCTCACTGACCACCGCTAAGTGGCCCGCACGCTCATCAGCCACCAGAATGGCAAACCAAGTGGCCCACGAGCTAATCGTCCAGCTCGAAGGCTGCCCGTAGCAGGTTTTTTGCTCCAAGTGGCCCGTGTGCGTCACCGGCAGCCAGCTCCACCGTGCAACTCAAGTGGCGCCCGCACGCTCTACCGGCCAGCTCCAAGTATGCCGCCACGCTTCACGCTGGCCAACTCAAGTGGCCGGCTGCGGGCTCCGACCAGCTCCAAAAGGTCCACGCACTTAATGGTGGCCGACATAGGTGCCCGAGTACCAAATAGTAGCCGACACGGGTGGCCGAGAGAAACCACGCAAATGGCGACCAGCTGCGGGCTAGTCGAGCCACCAAAATGCGTGGCCTGCAGAGTAGCCCCGAGCCCACCAAATGGTGCCGCCGAGCCACACATGGTAGCCGCAGAGCACTAAATGATGGCGACATGGTGGCCGAAGCACCACATGGTCGGTGGTCGACAGTTCGCGAGGCCACCAAATGGTGGCTCGCACAGTTCTGATCCTTAAACGCGTTTTCGACGGGTTTTAAGTGGTTTTTTACGAGATTTATCTATTCTAGAGGTTCCTAACTTACTTGATGTCATCTCCAAACATGGTTACATGGTTATTAACTGAAGATAAGGCTGAATCCATCATTCTTATCCGAAAACCCCCAACCGAAGCCTATAAATACAGGTCTGGGGGCTCATTTCTGTTAGCCCTTATGTTTTGATGATGATTTACAACCACCATTATCAGTACTAATTGCTTGTTGAGTGATATTGTAGTTAATATATATATCAAGCTTGTTAGTACCACTAATTGAGGATTGGATGGAATATGAGCTATAACGATGATATCCAAAGAAGGAGGAGGCATAGTGATGAAGCAATGTTAAATCATGACCACTAAATACAATGAGAAGCTTTATCAACTCAAAGCAATATCAAGACTCAAAGAAATGTAATTCTATATGAGGATATTTGCTAGATTTTCTTTTTTCTCTAGTGCTAGAATGTAGGTAAGTAGTTGTAGATTTTATTTGAAGCTATTAGGATATCACACACACGTTTTCATACTTATATTGAGCGTTTTGACAAAATATCTTTTCTTACAAGTATGAGGACCTATTCGTAAAATTACTTTTCTAAACAGTTTGTTTTTAGTGTTAAAAACATTTTACAAAGTTACACAATTTTTAGAAATTAACCGAGTATTTTTACAGATTTTTAAAGAGTCAAAAGCAAGTTTTAAAATAGATATCCTTTGTGTTAGTTTGTGGTCGACCGTCACGGTCGACCATGCCTATGTTTTTCTCTGAGTGGGCAGCAGAAACTTTCGCGGTCGACCATGACGGTCGACCGTCAATCTGAAAATTTCCACGGTCGACCGCCACGGTCGATCGCTACGGTCGATCGAAAAAGCCTCTGGAATTTTTTCAAGATTCGAAAGTGGCTCGCGGTCGACCGTAAAAATTTCACGGTCGACCGCCGTGCACCCTAACGGATTTTTTGGTACAGATTTAAGAAACAATTTTTACGGGATTGTGTGGGGTTTGGGTATGGGCTTTGGTTGTAGTGTTTTCTCCTATTTAAACCCCTCTACCCGTCTTCTTCAACACGTCCCAAGCAATTTGAAAAACCAGAGTTTTGTTTTACTGAGAGCCAATTTTTTTATCTTGTTTTCTCTATTTTCAAGTTCACTTCTCAATCTTCAAGTGTGATCTTTCTCCTTGCCACAGGGACACTGTAAAGAGAGAGATTTTACACCATTTACTACTATTGTGAGCTTGATCTTGTGAAGATTAACTATGTGGGAGAGAGATCTTGTGGTGATCAACTATGTAGTTGTGAGATCTTGTGGAGATCATTGTGTAGAAGAAGTTTCGGCTTCCAAACCGGGTTGTGTAGTGGATTCTCCTCGAGAGTGGGGAGTGAGGATGTAGGTCAGTGGGCCGAACCTCGTTAACACATCGCGCGTCACTTGGATAATGATTTTTAACTCTATCTTATTTACTTAGGTTGTTTATTTTGTGGTGTATTGCTTGTCTCTATTTTTATTGCACAATTATTTCCTTAAGACCCTAATCACCCCCCCCCCTCTAGGGTCCAACAATTAGTATCAGAGCTTGGTCTCTATATTAGTTTTTGGTCCAACCACCTTAGAGAAAAGATCATATATATGGAGGCTTCATTGAATGTGTACATGCTTGAGGAACAATCCACCACTAGACCCCCACTTTTCACCGGTAGCAATTTTGCCTATTGGAAGGCTAGAGTGAGGATTTATCTTCATTGCATTGATCTTGACATTTTAGAACTCATAGAGAAGAAATATGTAGAAAATTCCAAGATTAGTAACATGACCAATGGAGAAAGGCACTAAGCTAATCTCAATGCAAAGGCCATGAATGCCTTAATTTGCAGTCTTTCCCCCCAATGAGTACAATAGGGTTTCTACGTGTGCAACCGCATACGAAATTTGGGCAAAATTATGTATTACACATGAAAGAACCCCCCAAGTTAAGGAATCTAAGATTAGTGGGCTTATACATAACTATGAGTTGTTTAAATGCTTCCTAATGAATCCATTGATGCTATATTTTCTCGTTTCACTAACATAATTAATGAATTGTATGGTCTTGACAAGAAATTGACTATCCAAGAGATGAACTATAAGATCCTTCGTTCATTGACTCCGGCGTGGGAGCCCAAAGCTACGGCCATAGAGGAAGCTCACGATCTTACTACTCTAGCTCTTGATGGCCTCATCGGCAAGCTTAAGGTTCATGAGACGAAGCTTAAGGGAAAGGAGAAAGAGAAAGTGCCCGCATGGGAAGTTGAGGAACCATCACCAAAAATAAAGACTATAGCTCTCAAGGGAGCTAGTGATAACTCATCGTCATCATCGGATAGTGAAGTTGATTTTTCTAGAGAAGTGGCTCACCTCTCTAGAAGAATATCAAGACTCATTAAAATGAATAAGAAGTTTAATCCCCGATCTAACAACAAATTTTCTTCACGTGTAGGAAAATATTTTGAATGCAATGAACTAGGTTATATCACCAAAGATTACCCCAAGCTCAAGGAGAAATACTTGAAGTACAAAAATAAGAAAGTCATGTATGCCGGATGGGAGGAATCCGAACCAAGTGATTCGGATAGCAATGAAGAAGGAGCAAAGATTGCTCTTCATGATCCTAACATTTGTTTCATGGCTTATGAAAAGGAGGTAGTTTCCGATACTGAAAGTGAGGCCTTTTATATGCAATGTGATCTAGCAACCGTATTAGAAGAATTAAACATTGAGTTTATAAGGATGTCAAAAGAATATTCTTCCTTTAAAAAATTGCATGCTTCTTGTGATTCCAAACTTGAACAACTACAAACATCTCTTGCTTTAAAAGATGAATTGCTAGGGGATCTTGATTTTGAAAACAAACAATTAAGATCTAAGATTAAAAGACTTGAAATTAAAAGTGGTAGAATTAGACCTACATGCATATTCTAGACATCATCACCAAGAGAGAAATAGGTTTCATAGATCTCATGCTTTCACACATAAGAGAAATTTTGTAGGATTAAAGATAATCATGATTTTTATGAAATGACATGGGTACCCAAAGGTACCAAGCTTACTAATCACCAATGACCCAAGATTTGGGTACCTAAAGTTACTACATCTTCATCTCTTGTAGGGAACATCACAAACACGACGTAGAGAGATATGGTACCTTGATAGTGGTTGCTCACATCATATGACGGACAACAAAGAACTTTTTGCCACCCTATTAAGGATTGAAGGAGGTAGCGTCTTCTTCGGTGGCGGTGAGAAAGGTAAAATCATAGGTATTGGATGCATTGGTAAGACACCTTCTCCCATAATAGAAGATGTTTATTTAGTAAATGGCTTGAATCATAATCTTCTTAGCATTAGCCAATTGAGTGACAAAGGTTTTGATATTTCGTTTAAACCGGATAAGTGCATTGTTAGCTCAAATGGAAAAACTATTTTTGTTGCTAATAGAAAATCTAATGTATACATTTTTGAGATGAATGAGCTAGTAGATCAAGATGTTAAATGCCTTGCGACGGTTGATGAAAACCCTTGGATTTGGCATAAGAGGCTTAAACACGCCAACATGGAGTTGATATCCAAATTATCCAAGAGGAATCTTGTAAAAGGGTTACCAAACTTGCATTTTGTCAAAGATACCATTTGTGAAGATTGTGCTAAAGGTAAACAAACTAAGTCTACCTTCAAATCCATCAATGAGGTATCAACTTCTAAACCCTTATAATTACTTCATCTTAATTTATTTGGTCCTATGTGTGTTACCTCTCTAGGAGGTAAACACTATGTTTTTATTATCATTGATGATTTCTTTCATTTTACATGGACATGTTAGCCTTCTTGTTTTGATGGTGATTTAGCAAACAATTTACATCTAATGTTGTTTGTCTAGTGTTTGTATTTTCGTATTTATTCTAGGAAAACAACGAGTTAGAGGATAGATGGAATCGAGCATTCACGATCATATCCAATAGAGGTTGGCGGAATAGTGGAGTGAAGCCTTACAATTCAAAGTTAAAGATAAAGTTTAAGCTTCATCCGCGAGATTATCAAGTCAAGCATATTGAAGATCAATCAAGCTTGGGTAAATTAGTTTAGGACTTATATTATGTGTGTTAATACTTCAAGCTCAACATCACACACACACACACGTTTGGTTTGGTTTATCGTCATTTTAGATTATAGAATTAACGATATTATTTTATATTTTTTATCAAGTTTATAAATCTATTGGAAAGTTTTCAAAACTTTGTTTAAACTCATTTTGTCAAGATCAAGCTTTTACAAGTCCATACTTATGTGATTTTGCAAAATAATGAGATTCCACAATTGGGAAATGCAAATTAGAAAATTCTTTTTTGTAACATGTTCAAAATCACATT
This sequence comes from Asparagus officinalis, assembly GCF_001876935.1. Classification (NCBI taxonomy): domain Eukaryota; kingdom Viridiplantae; phylum Streptophyta; class Magnoliopsida; order Asparagales; family Asparagaceae; genus Asparagus; species Asparagus officinalis. The sequence continues at coordinate 17,763,550 of NC_033803.1, forward strand.
TTCAAACAATTCCTAAAGTTTCATAAAGTTTGAAATTGATTTGTTATGTTTAATTGAATTTACAAAATCATGTTTTTCGTTCGTGCATGTTCGTGCATGTTTTTACAAAACAGATGCGTTTTCACAAATGGGAAGTGATATTTAATAAATTCTTTCTTTGAAATGTTTATCTACATGTTTAGAAACTTTCCTCAAAATTTTACCATTTTTGGAGTTGATTTACTGTGCCCAATTGATTTTACAAAATCGTGTATGTCAGCAGATTTTCAGAAACTGTATATCTGTGTTCAAACATTTATTTCTCTCAAATGAGAAATGATTTTTCATAAATTTTCTCTAACATGTTCTTCTACATGTCTAGAACCTTCTCTCAAAATTTCATAATTTTTAGAGTTGATTTACTATTTTTAATTGATTTAAACAACTGGATATGCAGTGTTATAGTACCCGTGGTCGACCGCGCTACAGTGCGGTCGACCGTCAAACTCTCTGCACGTTCTCTCAATTTTGATGAACTCCGCGGTCGACCGCCATGGTCGATAACCATTACTGTAGCATCCGACCGTTGAACTTTAACGGTAACTTCTGTTTTTGGTTTTTAGTGGGTTTTTGAGATTTTTTTTTTGAGTTGTTTTCTTCTACCCTATATATACCCCTTTGCCATAACTATTTTCATAATCCAAGAAATGTTTTAACAAGTTTTAAAAGAGTTTAAATTTGGTTTTAAGTTTGTTTAAGGGTTTGGTTTTTGAAGAATTCCACAAGAGGAAGTGGAGATCAATTCATTGAGCTTCAATCCATCTCTCTCTCTCTCTCTTATCATCTAGAGAAGTTTTTCTAAACTCAATTCTAGCTTTTATTCATGATTACTTATTTATTATCAATTCTATTAAGCTAGTATTTACATTTGAGTTTAGTTGATTTTGTTTCACTCATTGTTTACACACACCCACATTGAGCTTATTGTATTTTCATACATAGTATATTTGGGGTTGGTGAGAGTTGTAACAATTGAGTGTGAGCTTTCATTGTGTTCTCATCCATAGTAGAGAACAAACATTTATTATATTAAGCCTAATTGTGAGGATACACTTTAAGAGGAGTGGCGTCGGTTGACGAACCTAGGGAGAGGTTGTAACCGAGCACTTGAGGGAGACACGGCTATGTCCAATACTTGTGAGGGTGTAGAGTGGGTTTGCAAGAGTGTGCGTCGTAGAGTTTTTGGTTAGCTAGAAAACCAAGTGTGTAGAAGTTCCGGCTTCTAAACCGGATTGTGATAGTGGATTTCTCCCCGGGAGTGGGGAGCGGAGACGTAAGACGGAAGGTCCAAACTCTGTGATCATTTGATTGTGTTTGAGTGTGCTTTGGCGTTTATTCTTATTTGTGCTCATTGCTCATATCGCCATTGTCTCATTATTTACTTTGCCCACTATCTTGTTTATGTTTATTTCACCCATGTGTTAATTTGTATATCCTTGCATATATCTCATAGTATATCTCTTTACTAGGATATATCTTATTATTCATATTGCTTATCCTAGCTCATATATCTTGTTGTATTTCATACTAGCTAGGATAACTTGTTATTAGTTTTAATTGGCATAAAATATGATTAGATTAGCATAAGACCCTAATCACCCCCCCTAGGGTCTAACAGGACAATCTTTCTTGGTAGTAAAGATGAATATTTTGAAGAATTTTTAAATTATGTCAAAAGAATTGAAAATAAAAAAGAGTTAAAAGTTGTTAAAATTAGAAGTGATCATGGAGGTGAATTTCAAAATAATTTTTTCTATGATTTTTGTGCACATCGTGGTATAACTCATATGTTTTCCGCTCCAAGAACACCACAACAAAATGGTGTTGTTGAACGGAAAAATCGCACCATACAAGAGATGGCACGAACTATGTTAAATTCTTTTGATTTGCCTAAGTATTTTTGGAAGGAAGCCGTCAATATGGCTTGCCATGTTTTGAATCTTGTTTTGATTAGACCAAAGCTTAAGAAAACCCTTTATGAACTTTTTAATGGTAAAACTTCTTTTATTGGATATTTTCGTATCTTTGGTTGTAAATGCTTTATTTTAAATACAAAAGATCACCATGATAAATTTGATTCTAAAATTAATGTTGGCATTTTTCTAGGATATACACCTCGAAGTAAGGCTTATAGGGTCTTCAACAAATGAACTATTGTTGTTAAAGAATCTATAAACGTTACTTTTGATGAGACTAATATTAGTTTACAAGTTGGTTTGCCTAGGAAAGATGATGATGGTGTTGAGGGAGGATTAGAATTCTTGCAACTAAATAAAACACCCTCAATAGATTCTCAAAAGGATGGAGAAAGCAACAACATTCAAGTGCAAGAGCAAGAAGAACTCTCCAAAGCATGAAAATTTGCACCAAATCATCCAAAGGAGTAAATAATAGGGAATCCTTCACAAGGAGTTCTAACTCGCTCAAAAGCTTTGAGTGAGTGTGGTAATATTGTCTTATTATCTCAAATAGAACCTAAAAAGATTAATGATGCTTTAAAAGATGAGTTTTGTGTTTTAGCTATGCATGATGAACTAAACAATTTTTAAAGAAATAATGTTTGGAAACTAGTTTCTAGACCTAACAATGCTAGTGTAATTGGAACAAAATAGATTTTTAGAAACAAACTTGATGAACATGATATTGTAACAAGAAATAAAGCTTGTTTGGTTGCCCAAGGATACAATCAAGAGGAGGGCATAGACTATGATGAAATATTTACACCGGTTACAAGGTTAGAATCTATTAGGATGTTTTTGGCATTTGCAAGTTTTAAGAATTTCAAATTGTTTCAAATGGATGTTAAAAGTGCCTTTTTAAATGGTTTTATAGAAGAGGAAGTATATGTTAAGCAACCCTCCAATTTTATGGATCATTCATTTCCTAATCATGTTTACCAGGTTCAAAAAGCTTTATATGGGTTGAAACAAGCTCCTAGAGCTTGGTATTCCTAATCATGTTTACCAGGTTCAAAAAGCTTTATATGGGTTGAAACAAGCTCCTAGAGCTTGGTATGTTCGTCTCTCTAGTTTTCTTCTTGAAAATGGTTTTTCTAAAGGAAAAATTGATAATACTCTTTTTGTGAGAAAAAGGAAAAATGATTTTATTTTAGTTTAAATATATGTTGATGATATTATTTTTTGTGCTACTAATGAATCTCTATGCAAGGATTTTTCTAAAGTTATGCAAGATCATTTTGAGATGAGCATGATGGGAGAGCTCACATTCCTCGGGCTCCAAGTCAAGCAAACTAAGGATGGGATATTCATTTCTCAAAGCAAGTATGCTATAGAATTGGTGAAGAAATTCAATTTGGAGAACTCTAAGCATGCACCAACTCCCATGAGTACAAGTGTCAAGCTTGATACGGATGATAGTGGTAAGGATGTAGACCAAAAACTATACCGATGTATGATAGGTAGTCTTCTTTATCTCACCGCTAGTAGACCCGATATTATGTTTAGTGTGTGTGAATGTGCATGTTTTCAAGCTTCTCCTAAAATATCTCATTTAATTACGGTTAAAAGAATTATTAAATATGTCAATGGAGCAATTAATCTTGGTTTATTTTATCCTAAAAACACCTCTTTTGATCTTTATGGTTTTTGTGATGCCGACTTTACCGGATGTAAGGTAGATCGTAAAAGTACGAGTGGTACATGTCAATTCTTGGGTAACTCTCTTGTCTTTTGGGCCTCCAAGAAACAAAATTGTGTTGCCTTGTCCATTATGGAAGCAGAATACATTGTCGCCGGCTTATGTTGTGCCCAAGTTTTATGGATGAAACAAAGTTTAGTTGACTATGATTTGAATTTTCAAAATATAAAAATCTTTTGTGATAACACTAGCGCTATAAATATTTTTAAAAATTCTGTTTTGCACTCTAGAACCAAACATATTGATGTGCGCCACCATTTCTTATGTGATCATGTAGAGAGGCAAGATGTTTTCCTTGTTTATATTGACACTAAATCTCAATTAGCGGACATCTTTACCAAGCCTCTTAGTGAAGATGATTTTTGTCACATAAGAAATGGTTTGGGTTTATACACTATGTAAAAGCTTTTGTTTTGTTTGTTTGTTGCACATCATATGCATTTTTTGTTTACCATTCCATTTACCTATTTTGATGGTGACAAAGGGGGAGAGAAATCTCATCATTTGTTGCACATAGTTAGGGGGAGATCATAGATAGGGGGAGCTACTATCTATAAGCTATATTTATTTTGCTCCCATATAATGGTTGGTTGTCATCATTAAAAAGGGAGAGATTGTTAGCCCTTATATTTTGATGATGATTTACAACCACCATTATCGGTACTAATTACTTGTTGAGTGATATTATAGTTAATATATATATCAAGCTTGTTAGTACCACTAATGGAGGATTAGATGGAATATGAGCAACAACGATGATATCCAAAGGAGGAGGAGGCATAGTGATGAAGCAATGTTCAATCAAGAACACTAAACGTAATGAGAAGCTTCATCAACTCAAAGCAATATCAAGACTCAAAGAAATGTAATTCTATGTGAGGATATTTGCTAGATTTTCTTTTCTCTCTAGTGCTAGAATGTAGGCAAGTAGTTGTAGATTTAATTTGAAGCTATTGGGATATCACACACACGTTTTCATACTTATATTGAGCGTTTTGACAAAATATCTTTTTTTACAAGTATGAGGACCTATTCGCAAAATTACTTTTCTAAACAGTTTGTTTTTAGTGTTAAAAACATTTTACAAAGTTACACAATTTTTAGAACTTTTCTAAACAGTTTGTTTTTAGTGTTAAAAACATTTTACAAAGTTACACAATTTTTAGAAATCAACTGAGTATTTTTACAGATTTTTAAAGAGTCAAAAACAGGTTTTAAAACAGATATCCTTTGTGTCAGTTTGCGGTCGACCGCCACGGTCGACCGCACCTATGTTTTTTTCTGAGTGGGCAGCAAAAACTTTCGCCGGTCGACCGTGACGGTCGACCATCAATCTAAAAATTTCCCCCCCCCCCCGCCACGGTCGACCGTAAAAGTCTCTGAAATTTTTTCTCAGATTCGAAAGTGGCTCGTGGTTGACCGTGAAAATTTCATGGTCGACCACCGTTCACCCTAACGGATTTTTTGGTACAAATTTGAGAAACGATTTATATGGGATTGTGTGGGATTTGGGTATGGGCTTTGGCTGCAGTGTTTTCTCCTATTTAAACCCCTCTACCCCTCTTCTTCAACACGTCCCAAGCAATTTGAAAAACCAGAGTTTTGTTTTACTGAGAGCCAAATTTTCAATCCTGTTTTCTCTGTTTTCAAGTTCACTTCCCAAGCTTCAAGTGTGATCTTTCTCCTTGCCATAGGGACACTGTAAAGAGAGAAATTTTACACCATTTACTACTGTTGTGAGCTTGATCTTATGGAGATCAACTGTGTAGGAGTGAGATCTTGTGGTGATCAACTGTGTAGTTGTGAGATCTTGTGGAGATCGTTGTGTAGAAGAAGTTTCGGCTTCCAAACCGGGTTGTGTAGTGGATTCTCCTCGAGAGTGGTGAACGGGGACGTAGGTCAGTGGGTCAAACCTCGTTAACACATCGTGCGTCACTTGGATAACGATTTCTAACTCTATCTTATTTTCTTTGGTTGTTCATTTTGTGGTGTATTGCTTGTCTCTATTTTTATTGCATAATTATTGCCTTAAGACCCTAATCACACACCCCCCCCGCCCTCTAGGGTCCAACAATTTCAGAGGGGGACATCAAGAGGGAGAAACATTGCCAAAGTGGAGAGTAGAGCCACGAATTTACAGCGAGGGTTAGCAGATCTTGGCGAATTCCTATGCATAAAGAGTGGAGTTCGAGAGATCTGAGACTCGTCCCTTATTCCACTGGATTTAAGCTTGGTCTTAAATCTCGAGAAGAGCCGTGATCTCGCTTGGTCGAGATTACCGCTGCTGTGATTACTTCCTTCGTGAAGTAAGATCTTTGATCAACTTAATCTGTCAACCAGATCTGATTCTTGGTGGTCCACGGATATTAACGTCCCCGGCACAAGCGAAGTTCTCACACAAGCAGCGGGTGATAAACGTCCGTTACACTATTTGACAAGAGTTGTACTATTTTACATTTTCATTGTATAAGTCGATCTTATAAAAAGATCTACTTTTCTCATTTATTTGAGTTTATTGTAACGACTAAAGTTGTGATAGATTCAAAACAATTAAAACATCGACTTTTGACCCAAACATGGGTATGAAGATCTCGATACAACGAGCACCTCAAAGCTAAAATCTGATGTCGATGCTTCTTGCTCAACGCATCCTCTACCACGTTCGCCTTCCCTGGATAGTATTGAATCTTGAACTCATAATCCTTAATAAACTCAACTCATCATTGTTGTCTCTGATTTAGCTCTTTCTGAGAGAAGCGGTACTTCAAACTCTGATGATCCGTGTGTAACTCGAACTGCACTCCATACAGATAGTGTATCCATGTCTTCAGTGCGAATACCATTGCTACTATCTCCAAGTCATGCGTGGGATAGTTCTGCTCGTACATCCTCAACTGCCGTGAAATGTACGCTACTACCCTCTGGGTCTACATCAATACACGTTCTAGACCCGATAGCGACACATCTGTGTAGATGACTAATGTCTTATCACTACCGGGATAATTAATACCTGTGTTATAGTCAATTTAGCCTTTAAAGCCTCAAAGGTTTCCTGGCACTCAGTGCCCCAAACAAATGGTACACCCTTCTTCATAAGGCGTGTAAGTGGCGTCAAAATCTTCGAGAAATCCTGAACGAACTTCCTGTAATAGCCTGCCAAACCTAAAAAACTACGGATCTCTGAAACGGTCTTCAGCGGCTCCTAATCAAGTACAGGCTCCACCTTTGTTGGATCTACTATAATACCCTCCTTGCTGATGACGTGACCTAAAAATCTGACTTTAAAAAGCCAAAACTCACACTTGCTGAACTTGACGTATAACTGATGCTCCCGCAATGTCTGCAATGCCAATCGAAGATATTGCTCGTGCTCTGCCTCCAATCTCGAATAGAAAAGAATATCATCGATGAATACGATCACGAATTTGTCCAAATATGAACGAAAAATCCGATTCATCAAATCTATGAATACAGCGGGTGCATTGGTCAGCCCAAATGGCATGATAAGAAACACGAAGGACCCAAATCGAGTCAAAAGGTAATCTTGGGAATATTCATCTCCCGAACTCATAACTGATGATAGCTAGAAAGAAGATTAATCTTAGAAAAATACTATGCTCCCTACAGCTGGTCAAACAAGTCATCAATCCTCAGTAGTGGATACCTGTTCCGGATAGTGACCTTATTTAACTCATGATAATCTATACATAGGCGCATACTACCGTCCTTCTTCTTCATGAAAAGGACAGGTGCTCACAACGGAGAATGACTCTGGTGAATAAAACCCTGAGATAAAAGCTCATCTAGCTGAGTCTATAGCTCCCTCATCTCAGCAGGAGGGTGCTCGGGATATCGATGTTGTGCCCAGCTGCAACTCAATGCAGAACTCAACGTCTCTCACAGGATATCCCAGGTATGTCCTGAAAAACATCCTGATAATCTGAGACAACTCTAGTCTCGCACAAATCAGCACTATAATCCCTCAGCATTACCTCCTCAATGTATGCCAGGAGTGACTCCGCAAACTGGTTGCCATGTGAGATCACTATGATCAACTCAGACCCATCGGACGCCCACAAGCTAACTGTTTTAGCAAAATAGTCAATACTGATATGGTAGGATGATAGCTAATCTATACCAAGAATAGCATTGAAATTCGATATCCGCAAGATGATCAAAACAATGATAAACTCGGACTCATCTAGACTGCTAATACATCTCCTACAGACACTCTCTAATAGGGATACCTCCTCTAAAGGAGTAGAGACGGATAATAATACATCTAAAGGATGTGCAACCAACTGGAGCCTATCCATAAAGGTATGAGAGATAAAAGAATGCGAAGCTCCTGAATCGAACAAGTTCTGAGCTGGGAAGGAATTCACTAAGAAAGTACCTTCCACTATGACCCCGCTCACACCATGATCACATGATACGACTGCATATACCCTGTCGGTGGCTGGCGACTGCTGAACTACTAGCTGTTGAACATATGAGATTATCTATCCCTCAGGATTCTTCTGGATGGCGTGAATCTGGCCTGCTGACCGCTCAATCCTCGGAATGGAAGGTGGTGCCTCGATCCTCTGCTGCTGTTGGCCGTAACCGTGGTCCTGAGACTGCTGACCCTAACCATGGTCATGCTGCTGATCATGTCTTCATCCTTGCTGCTAGCCTTAGCCTCTACCATGCTAGCCTCCTGCTGGTACACTGTGATAATCTTTTGCTCTATGACCGATTTTTTTACAATTGTAACATGTACACCGATTCCTGTGTTAATACGGCACTCTTAAATCATGTTGTGATCCCTTCTTATGTTGTCCTTATTGCTGGTGGTAATTCCTTGCCCCGCTGCTGGGGTCTTCTAAGTCTTGCAAAAAGTTTCTTATTCTTCCCTTGTCTCCGGACAGTCCTGCTTCCATAATTAAATATTGGTATGTCTCCCTGCACAAAATGGCTAATCGAAGTAGTAGGTAAAATCCTCTCGCGAACTCAACATTCATTGCTCCGATATAAATTGAATCCGGTGTTACCCTCTGGCGTTCCCCTTTAAACTGAATATAGCTGACCTCTATTTATGTACTGAATCGACGTTAAGTATATCTAATAATATTTTCTACATATTCCTTTCATTTATAAACTGTAACTGAACCCGATGTGTCCTAAAATTTTGGTGCTCCCAGCTTCTAATATTTTCCTTAATCTTACTGAGTGAATCTTCGCGCTCTGCTACTCTATTAACAACTAGATGTGGTGCTCGTATAGTCGTCAGTATTACCTCTTCAATAGGCACGGTTGGTACGACTGATGGTGGAACTTTAGAAAGTGTAGTCTTATTTGTTACTCGTTCCTTGATTATTGCTAGTCTCTGCTTTCATAATTGGCGTTACCAAGTCGATCAAATACTGTGAAGCCTGCTGCGACTAGGGATCTGCTTGCCCAGCTCTCCGGGTACGAGTTCAACCTCTACCACATCCTCATCCCGACATTTATATTATCAGGAGGAGAGCTTATTAGACACAATAAATGAGATTGAAAACATATATGTATATATCATATAATGTATCATAATAATAAAATCATATCTCAAATCATTCACGCAAATACTTTTCAATCAAAGTAAGGTAGTCATAAAAAAATTCATAATTTTTCGAGGGTGCTTAGCATGGTACGAGGCTAAAGGCTCAGTACCCTTAAGCATAATAGTAGTAATGCAAGCACATAAATAGATAATCTAATATTATACTATATATAATATTGTACTATATATTAAGCAGCTATCACTTAACTGGACCATATGCTGCTACATCATATATATTGAGGCTAGCTGATCTAAGCTTATAATATATATATAGACTATATATAAGATGATATCTACCTTATACTTATTTATATTTATGGTCGAGAGACCAACGGTCTTCCAATACGCTATAGACTCCAAACAGCCAGACTCTATAGTATATATAATAGTACTAATATAATATATAAAGTACTTACGATCGTGAATATATAATAGTTAATACTATAATAGCACCACCTTCCCATTTCTCAGATGAGATCCTTATTGTACGCATGGTCAGATTCAGGCCCCATGCATCCCCGCCATCTAAGTAAAATATACGTAGTAAAATCGCTGATTAGCGCTATGACTATATATGATATCTATATACTATAAGTATATATCATACTGAGTAATATATGAGCTAACTAAAATCCTCAATTAATGTTCTAAACAGCCTTATATCTCATAGTTAAGTATACTATACGTATCTCCCTTTCAAGTCTAGTCCGCCTAATCAGGCCCATCGACCATGTACTATATACTCTATTAGTATTATTAATAGGTATATTATGCATATATTTTACTGATATATATCTGTGCTATTCAATTATAATTCATAATCGTCCTAACTCAATCTAGAAATTCCTAGTGAACTCTAGACATGATTCCTAGGAAACTCTATCCTAGCGCTACGACTCGACACAGGAATAGTCCTAAGGATGCTAGAATTAGAGCTCTGATACCAACTGTGATGCTCATGTTTTTACACATGGCTGCAGTCCAAGGTAAATCCAGAGAAGTCAAATCTGTCATATACCCACAATGTGTAATAACACGTTTCACCATTTACAGTAATATCTTCTAGTAGAATCAAAAGAAGTGTATGTACAAAAACAGGTAAAATAAAGAAAAGAACATAGTAGACATGATATGGAAAGTGATATCTCATAAATAAAAATCATGTCTCAACTGAAATACATCTAATATATAAAATAAAGAAAATGTCTCAACATGAATCAACTAGAAATCATACTAAGGCACACTGTCTTTACAAAATGAAAATAAAACTCTAAAGTCTGAATGAAATCATAGAAAAATCTATTGTGGAACTTCTACTAATAACTCATGTGACGGCGATTATGCAAGAACTCTGTCATCCTGCGGCTCTTCAAACCTCTGTATTGCCTGAAAGAAGAGAAACCAACAAAAAGAACCACATAAAGAGCGTCAGAGCGCAACAGCAAGATCACATTCATCCGCCCTCAGGGGAAGGTCTACTAGATAAAGTGGAGGCTCTATCTATTAAGCATAGTTTACCTAGATTATTTTTTCTGTATCTAAGTAGAATTAACATTTAGAAACCTACAATACGAGATGTAGTACGTTGAGCAAAATAATTCAAACAAGGAAACCCTCATGTATATACTATTATCTCAAATTGTAGATATTTAAACATTAATACCGAACTAAGAATAAACAACCTATATGAAATTAATAATTAGAAACCCACAATACAAGACTGGTACGTCAAGCGAAATAATCCAAATAAGGAAACTTTCATGTATATACCATATGTCTTAAATTATGAATCGCTAATCATTGATCAAATTAAGACATAAAGAAAACAATAAAGGAAATAAAGACATCATTACATCGTATTTATATTATCCTCCACTATCACTATTGAGATAGAATAAATACTTTCAAGAGCAAAGTATCCCGGTTATATATCTCAATGATAAATCACATCCATAACTGACATCCACCAAAGACTCAGGCTATCAATTAGCTATCTCAGTGCAACTCTTTTTAAGATTTTAAAACTTAGGATTATCATGTGCAACGGACTACCATGTAGGTATCCTAAACAGTGTACACGGCTCATTAGTCTCATCACGATCTCAGTTCATAACATGAGTGCGGGATGGCCTACCATATAGGTAGCCAAAAAGATGGCTCACAAGCGTCATAGCATACTCGTGTGGACGGACTGCTAGACAAAGTATCCAAACCTGACTCATTGGCCTGTACAAATGGAATATCGACACACTACCCCATGTAGTACTGAACTGAGCTCATCAACAATATCTTTTTCATTTATAAACTATGTAAATATGGTATATCGATGCACTATCCCATACAGTACTAAGTTGTGCTCATCAACGATATCCAACGAGTATATGAACAATAAACAACCCAACACTTAACATAATCCCCTCTAGGATACTCATGTGTGTGAAAACGACATTGTACTTGTATATTCGTGAATTTACATGTAAAGGAGTGCGGTTCGAACCCGTGAACACATCTCAAATAGATACAAAATACAAACTCAGAAAACAGCCTTAGTAGTCGACTACTACGCTTAGTAGTAAACTACTCTGAGCCCATCCAGAATCTAGAAAATTGGACTAAGTATGAGTAGTCGACTAATATGAACATTAGTCGACTACTCTGCTATGAAAAACAATTCTATGAGTTGCACCAGGAAAGGTGTAGTCGACTACACATGTTATTAGTCGACTACTCTGTGTTAAACAGATTTTTGTTTCTCGGGTTTTGATATTTTTGTGATTATTCATTAAACAAAACTCATTCAAAACACATGGAACATAGGAAAAAGGTATTAGTCTTCTAAAATTTACTATTAGAGATTTGTTCACATGATTTAACTCTTTGATTAAATACTAATTAGGGATTAACTTCATAAATATTCAAATTCTCACATAAAAGCATGAATTATCACATGATTAACTTGGACAAGGTTATAACTATCATCGAATAGAGTTAAGCTTGCTTAAAATACATTCATATCATTGTGATCTCACAACCTAGGGTTTAAGCATGATTAATTTACAAGAAAATTCGATTAATTAACAAACTAGGGTTTGCACATGGTTTAAACTTAATTAATAAATTAACAATGAAATTAATATTTATCCTAATGATCATGATCATGTTTCTAATATAATCAGTAAGAAAACCATGTAGATCTAACATTTGTTTACAGTTTAATATCAAAAATCTAATTTTTTTTCCCATTAGATTAAGTTCTAAGCATCATATCTCTATCATATTACTTCATAAAAACATGTTTATAAACTATGCGTAAGGTTTGGATGTAGATGATCTTGCCTTAATCTCATATGCAAGCCTCTGAAATGAACAACAAACAATCTAAAAGTGCAAACAACTCGTTCTCCCTTGCCACACGTTGATGATCTCGCACTCGTGTCGGTATTTTGCTTCATAAAGATCACAAAACTCACAAGAAATTGATTTTTTTGAGAGGAGAGGGTGGCTACTAGGATTCAGAGATATGATAAAAATAAGAAATTTTTTTGAAACATAGATATTTATAGAGGCAAACCCGAAACAAACCCGTTTGACCCGAACCAGGAAACCTAGTCTGACTAGGAAATAACCTTTGGTATTTTGACTATAACTTTCTCGTCCGAGCTCAGAATGAGGTGATTTAAGATTAGATGGAAATCTACTAAAGATACCTACAACTTTTATTTTTTTCATTTTTTCCAGATTCAAACTGCATCGGTGTGTAAAACACGTATAATCTTAACTAGACGTTTTTCTAGATTTCAGGCTTGATTTCGTGCATGTTTCTCATCTATATTCACATATATACATTGGATTGATCTCAAATCAATTCCTAACATACTCAAATATCAAAATATATTATTTATAACCATATAACATATTGTTTACCATTTATTATAATTTATTCAAACTTTTGGGGTTTTACAGTTTGGGAGTAAACTTGGTCGAGTCGAGTCGAGATGGGTTGCTTGGCAAAGTTCGCTTACTTGACTAGATTATCTTCACTGCCGCTTATTACAAGCTTGGCTTTAGGCCCGGTTGAAGTGTTTAGCCCATAAACGTTCACTTCTTGGATCAAATCTGATCATTAGCTTAGGTAAAATAATACAATTTAACAATCTACAATATCCCCATCTCCAAAGTTTTCAAGATCCTGCATTTTAACTTATAGCTAGCTTGGGGTAAATAACTTGAGGTATACTATTGAATGTAGCTTGAGTTGTTTTGTTTGGGTTAAAATTTATCTTCACCCGTCTACTTGGTCGCTAGAGGTGTACTGTTGAATGTAGCTTCTTTAGTTACAGGCTTACATTGAAGGCTTAATGATCCTTGTAGTCATCCAATTCCATGTTTAGAATAAAGTTTGTCTTTTTTGTTGATGAGGCGATGTTGAAAAATCAGTAAAGTTTGACTGATTTTGGGTACGAGCAAATTTCGCTCACTTTTAGACTGTTGGGCTAAGTTCGTTGATTAATGACATTCGCTAGCTGTCAAAGTTTGTTTAGATACACCTCTGAATTTACATCGTGATCTATGCTGAGATCTGTTAATTGGAGATTTTAGAGATCCGCTATACATTTGATCGAGTTTTAGGCTAAGATTTAGCCTCTTTGTCTAATCCAAAAGATGTGATTTTTTTGGAAGTGAGGATAAATCTATAAATAGTAGCCATCCCTTTCTGTTCTCACCACCTTCATCTTTATCTTCTTCTTCTTCTTCATGTTTAAGCCATCATCAGTTAGATCGGGGATGCTCTTCGATAGAGGAGCTGAAATAAAACAGCTCTAACAGGAGCTTGCCCAAGTGAAGGGCAATCAAGCCAATGAACTCAACATGCTTTGATGTCTGGTGGAGTTGCTATTGGCTAGAAAAGAGATGCTCAAGAAGATAATCAAGAACCAGTAGATAGCTTAGGATTAGTTGAATCGCGATGGAGACACATGGAGCTTTGAGTGCCGAGCTCTGCGTAAGACTTTTCAGGGATTGAAATGACGCTTGAAGAAGTTCATTAGATCTCATGTGATCCCGATACAGGAACATATTGTTGAGGCTCCCTATAGGCTGTCTAAAAATCACAATAGATAGTTGATCCCCCATCAAACACCGATGATGGAAGTTACAATCTGACGACTTTCAGAAGGCTACAATTTGAGGACTTTCACGTAGAAGGTTATAATCTAACGACCTTCACAACAACTAATAAAGGCACCAATTCAACAGCCTTCACAATCAACATCGGGAGTTACAATCTGACGACTCTCATATTTTCAAGGAGCCAAAACGCACAGGGCGAACCAGCATTTTCAACATCAAAACGCAGAGTTAATCTCTAAAACAGCACGACTTGTGCGTTTTTAGCCTAAAACAGGCTTAACTCTGCGTTTTCAACATCAAAACACAGAGTTAATCTCTAAAACAGCACGAACTGTGCGTTTTCAGCCTAAAACAGGCTCAACTCTGCGTTTTCAACATCAAAACGCAGAGTTAATATCTAAAACAGGCTTAACTGTGCATTCTCCAGCAGACATCTAACTCTGTGATGCAGAGTTAAAGCACAAACGCACACATAACGTGCGTTCTTCAACAAACTCAACCATGCGTCCCAAACTCTTGATGCAGAGTTGAATTTCAACACACAAGCGACCTGTGCGTCTCCAATTCCAGAACGCATGCGGCCTGTGCGTTTCAAACCTTTGACAAAGGTTTAACTCCGCGTCTCAAGCCTTAGACGCAGAGTTAAGGCCCAAAACACCAAATTAGGCGTTTGACTTGTTCAAACACAAGTCATGGAGAGATTTATGGGGAGCAGTTAGACCCCATTAAACCCTCATTAAGGAGATATTTAAGGGGGCGGTTATACCCTTAACCCCCTATAAATACCTCAAAACTCAACTGAGTTCGGATCCTCTTTTTTTTTGGAGGGGGGAGCTGACTTTTTGGGGATCCTTGATCGAGCATCTTGCCGCGTTCTGCAGCAACAAGGAGTTTTGGAGACCAGCAACAGGAGCTTCTTCCTTGGCTTATTAACCGAACTTTCGGTTCAAATCAACTCTTTTTCAAGAGTTCAAACTCGTTCAGAGTTATCAACTCGATCAGAGTTCAAAACTTGCTCTGCAAGTTCTTCTAAAACTCGTTCAGAGTTATCAACTCGTCAAGAGTTATTTCAAAACTTGCCGCGCAAGTTCTCCACAACGTCAAATCGTGAGGAGAATACATCGTTCCAGTGAATCAAGACGTTCGGATCGTCAACGGAGAGCAAACTCGACGCGAGCATTCGAGGGAGGCACTCCATCGCCACCATGAAGAACCCAGAATTAAACAAAGGGGAGAATCAAATTCATTCTCCTCTCTTTAGTAATCGGAATCCAAATTGTAATTGATTTTGAGAGGAATACAAGTAGATTTTTCTTTCATTTCCTTTACTGCAAATTTTCCAACAAACAAAAGATGGCGACTCTGCTGGGGATGAGCTTCTCTGACGAAGAAGTGGTGGTGCAATCCGACGTTCATCTCACTGGAACGACCGTTGAAACTCTGATCATCGAGTTTGATCAAGCCAAGTACGAGGAGGCCCTCTCCTCCGGATCCCTTAGCCCCAAGGCTATGCGCAAGATCCACAAAGTTTTCAAGGAGACTAAAGCTCCAGTTGTAGCCAACTCATCTAAAGACTATCTCCCATGGGGGTTGCACTGTTCATACAGTCCCCTCTCTAAAGGAGAAGACTTGATTTTGGCACAACGCCAAAAAAACCGATCCTCCAATCAACGCGAACTCCGTGTTTATGAGCCTCAACATGAGCTCTGCATAAGCCAAGCTAAACGCAACCCTCAGGTGTGCGTTTCCCAGATAGAACACAGCTTTCAGAGGCGCGTTCTAACATCAAAACGCAGACCTCAAAACTGCGTTGATCTGGCAGAATGCAACTTTCAAGAGTGCGTCCCAGAATCAAAACGCAGCCTTCAGGGCCGCGTTCCACAAACTGAACGCAACTCTCAAGACTGCGTTTCAGAACCAAAACGCAACTCTCAGGAGTGCGTTTCACAAACTAAACGCAACTCTCAGGAGTGCGTTTCTGAATCCGAACGCAGATCGCAGGACTGCGTTTCACTAGCAAAACGCAGACTTTGGTCTTGCGTTAATCAAGCTAAACACGACCCTCGTGTTCCTTCTTTGGAACACGATGTGATTCGTCGTGTTCAAAATGATCAACATGAATTTAAAATCCATGTTTACCAAGAACCAGTCCCATCCTTTAACGGACAGGGGGTTCCATCTTTACCCTCACGCTCCGTGATAGATTCATCCCAAGTCTCTGACTTGCGGGAATTGTTGTCGATGTTCAACCAACCGACGAATGTCGTTTTGCTCAATAATCAACGACATCCTCACAGGAAGAAGACTTTAGAGGATGAATACCTTGAAGTCACTTCTAACATGGTTGGTAGAGGGAGATCATCAACCTTTAGTTCTGACGAGTCAGAGACAGATCATTCTCCAAGCATCAGAGAAATCACTAACGAGTTTGAAGGAATCTACCAACGTACTCGGACTCAAACAGGAGCCATTCCCCCTGTCAACTATCGGAGTTTGGCCAGAGAAACTGGGTTGATGAACAGGAGGCCATGCTCAAATCTCAGCAGGAGGCCATCAATGAACTCATGGCTATGTTGACTCAAATCGTCGCAGACAAGGCCAAATCTCAGGAGACAGATTTGCCGCTTAGGCAAGAATCTTCCCGGAGAGGAAAAGCATCTTCATCCCGACCCCACACAAGCAAAGGGAAGGAAAAAGTGGTTGATGATGCGGTTTCTGACCAAGAAGCCCACAGCCTAGAATCTTCCTCTGATGAAGGAAGAGAGACTGAGAATGAGCAGAATCTTCAGTCTGCCAAAATGGAAGAATTGGAAGCCCGCCTCAGAGCCATTGCTAATAGAAACGAGCTCCAAGATGAGGGAGTTATCAGACCCTATCCTGCCGAATGGGATGCAGCCCATTATCCTCCAAAGTTCGAGGTCCCGACGCTACAAACTTTTGACGGCACGGGATCACCGAACCAACATATTTATCATTTCAAGTCACAGACTGGAAATGTAATATCAAACGATGCCATACTGGCTCGATTGTTCATTGGCACCCTCAAGGGAATTGCCTTTGAATGGTTCAGGAAACTGCCTGCGGGCTGTATCCAAAAGTGGGCGGATCTAGAGAGACTCTTCCTGTCAAGATGAAGTCTCTATTCATACCATTCTCGCCACTAAGCAGAAGAAGAGGGAGTCCATCAAAGCCTTCGTCAAAAGGTTCCGAACCATGGCTCTCCGGTGTTCGTCAGGTATGACACAGTCTACTTTAGTAGAGACCTGTCGACACAACTTGCAGACCGACCTCCTAGCCCGAATCGGAGTTGCAGAATGTCGTTCTTGGAGACAACTAATTTCTCAAGGCGAACAGGCTCAAAAGATTATTACCAGGATTAAAGCTAAAGAACAAAGTAGGCAGGATCAACCTGAGCAATCGGACCAAGTCTAACCTTCTCCAGAGCAATCGGACCAAGTCCAATCTCCTCAGTCAGAAGGGGAAGATACTACAGCCACTGAAGCTAATCCTCTTCAGTAGGATGCCGGGTCTCCAATAACTATCACGTTGACAATTACCTCTGATAGTTCCTCAACTTGCCAATCCTCTTCAATAGGATGGCAGGACCACAAAACTATCACGTTAACAGTTACCTCTGATAGTCAAACTCATCAGATAATGGCCTACCTGGTGATGTGACTCTATTCCGACTTCATGGATAGTGCCTTGTCTACCTCTTTTTTTATTTCCCTGCTAAGTCTTAATCAATACTAGGGGTTGATTACTTGGAATCCACTCGTTTAAGAGTAACGAATCTTTCACATCGTCGAGTTAACATTACACTTCTGACGATCATCATCCCCACAGAGTATGCATTCAATTTGCATCACTCCCAATTCTTGTCACGTTAATAATACACCTCTGACAAAACCCACTTATCAATCCTCGTCAATACCAAAGTTGTTAATCGCAACACAAATTCTTGTCACGTTAACAATACACCTCTGACAAAACCCACTTATCAATCTTCGTCAATAGGATGATAAGTCCCCAAAGTTGTTAATCGCAACACACATTCTTGTCACGTTAACAATACACCTCTGACAAAACCCACTTATCAATCCTCGTCAATAGGATGATAAGTCCCCAAAGTTGCTCCAATCGCAACACAAATTCTTGTCACGTTAACAATATACCTCTGACAAAGTCAACTTATCGACTCTCGTCAATAGAGCGATAAGTCCTCAAAGTTTCTCTGATCGCAACACCAATCTTGTCACGTTAACAATACACCTCTGACAAAACCCACTTATCAATCCTCGTCAATAGGATGATAAGTCCCCAAAGTTGCTCCAATCGCAACACAAATTCTTATCACGTTAACAATACACCTCTAACAAAACCTACTTATCAATCCTCGTCAATAGGATGATTTCGGTGTTTCAAGCCACACAGGAAGAAACGACACCAAAAATCCATGCCTTCATGTATGGGGGACTTTATCTCGATCCCTAATTAGAGATAAGTCTACGCCTAACACGCGTTGCCGGTTAATCTTTCGCCGTGAAAAAGACACCAGGATTCATGCCTGGGGAAATTTATCTCGATCCCTAATTTGAGATAAGTCTGCATCTAACACATGTTGCCGGGTAGCCTATTCCCGTAATAATAGCAAAGCCTACGTATTCAATATCGTAGAAGGTCATTATTAATAACGCCAAAATCCATGCCTTACACGCATGGGGAATTTTATCCTAAATCCGAAGTAAGGATAAGTCAATGTCTAACACATGTTGCCGGGTAGCCTATTCCCGTAATAATAGCAAAGCCTACGTATTCAATATCGTAGCAGGTCGTTATTAATAACGCCAAAATCCATGCCTTACACGCATGGGGAATTTTATTCTGAATCCTAAGTAAGGATAAGTCAATGTCTAACACACGTTGCCGGTTAGTCTCTTACCGTGAAAAGGATATCAAAATCCATGCCTCACACGCATGGGGGACTTTATCTCGATCCCTAATTAGAGATAAGC
This sequence comes from Asparagus officinalis, assembly GCF_001876935.1. Taxonomy (NCBI): domain Eukaryota; kingdom Viridiplantae; phylum Streptophyta; class Magnoliopsida; order Asparagales; family Asparagaceae; genus Asparagus; species Asparagus officinalis. The sequence goes on from NC_033803.1 coordinate 17,782,972, forward strand.
CTACGCCTAATACGTGTTGCCGGTTAGTCTTTTCCCGTAAAAATGACAAAGTCTATGTATTCAAAATCATGGCATCAAGACTAAGAGAGTTCATTCTCTTAGCACAACGTTACATGTGGAACGGACCTAGACAATCCACATGCTAGCCCGACTCAAATGGTAGTCGGTAAAGGCTTATCAAATCCGTTGATGGCTGACGGTTTGCCAAAAATCCTACGCATGTTTGCAGGCCCATCAGCTTGATGGATGTGAGTCAAGACTTAAAACAGATGCGTCAAAGACAAGTCTCAAAGACTTAGTCAAAAAAATGCACGAAAGCCACTTCCATGTCTTAAGTTAAAGCGTTGAGATCAGACCCGCGATGCAAAAAAACGAACGCCGAGGTCACACCCGTATTCCAAATTCATCAGCAAGGGTGAAACCCGCATCTCAAGTTCAAAATGCAAGGTCCACCCCCACATTCCAGAAGCAGGATTATGGCGCATACCTTCACACAGGTCCTGCATGGAAAATCCCTTCAACCAAGCTGCCTTCGAAGCGGGTGCAGAGGACAACTCCTTTGTGACAAGGAATCAACAGCTTCAAGATCAGAGTTGAGATCCAAAGTATTCCGAAAATTCGTCTCAGTCAACCGCGAACTTTCGAAAACTTTGGAGGGGGTTCTGTAGGCTGTCTAAAAATCACAATAGATAGTTGATCCCCCATCAAACACCGACGATGGAAGTTACAATTTGACGACTTCCAGAAGGCTACAATTTTTCACGTAGAAGGTTATAATCTAACGACCTTCACAACAACTAATGAATGCCCCAATTCAACAGCCTTCACAATCAACATCGGGAGTTACAATCTGACGACTCTCATATTTTCAAGGAGCCAAAACGCACAGGGCGAACCAGCGTTTTCAACATCAAAACGCAGAATTAATCTCTAAAACAGCACGACTTGTGTGTTTTCAGCCTAAAACAGGCTTAACTCTGCGTTTTCAACATCAAAACGCAGAGTTAATCTCTAAAACAGCACGAACTGTGCGTTTTCAGCCTAAAACAGGCTTAACTCTGCGTTTTCAACATCAAAACGCAGAGTTAATCTCTAAAACAGCACAAACTGTGCGTTTTCACCCTAGAAAAAGCTTAACTCTATGTTTTCAACATCAAAACTTAACTGTGCATTCTCCAGCAGACATCTAACTCTGTGACGCAGAGTTAAAGCACAAACGCACACATAACGTGCGTTCTTCAACAAACTCAACCATGCGTCCCAAACTCTTGATGCAGAGCTAAATTTCAACGCACAAGCGACCTGTGCGTCTCCAATTCCAGAACGCATGCGGCCTGTGCATTTCAAACCTTTGACAAAGGTTTAACTCTGCGTCTCAGGCCTTAGACGCAGAGTTAAGGCCCAGAACGCTGTTTTCAGCGTTTGACTCGTTCAAGCACGATTTGAACGGTTCCAAAACCGTTTTCTCCCCACGATTTGAGGGGATCACTACCCTATCATGGAGAGATTCATGGGGGGTAGTTACACCGCATTAAACCCTCATTAAGGAGAGATTTAAGGGGGCGGTTACACCCCTAAATCCCCTATAAATAGGGGGAATTGAAATTATTCGGCCTTGGCTTATAACCGACTTTCGGTTCAAATCAACTCTTTTTCAAGAGTTCAAACCCGTTCAGAGTTATCAACTCAATCAGAGTTCAAAACTTGCTCTGCAAGTTCTTCTAAAACTCGTCAGAGTTATCAACTTGATCAGAGTTCCAAAACTTGCTCTGCAAGTTCTTCTAAAACTCGTTCAGAGTTATCAACTCGTTAAGAGTTATTTTCAAACTTGCCACGCAAGTTCTCCACAGCGTCAAATCGTGAGGAGAAGACATCGTTCCAGTGAATCAAGACGTTCGGATCGTCAACGGAGAGCAAACTCGACGCGAGCATTCGAGGGAGGCACTCCATCGCCACCGTGAAGAACCCAGAATTAAACAAAGGGGAGAATCAAATTCATTCTCCTCTCTTTTGTAATCGGAATCCAAATTGTAATTGATTTTGAGAGGAATACAAGTCGATTTTTCTTTTATTTCCTTTACTGCAAATTTTCCAACAAGCACTCCCGCATCCTCAGGTAAGTTTTACTTATAACTTTGCATTAATTTATTTGAAATATGCTTGATTGATGTCTGTTTCTTATAAGCAGGCAAAGAGCCCATCCATCTTGATCAAGAAGATCCAGATGACGAGGAGAAGTTGATTTTTAGGCTAAAACTAATGCCTATTTTTTCGAACCTAATGATGCAGGCTTCGAGGATGATGTAGGTAGTACTTATTATGTGCTAGGTATGATATTCCTTGACCAGTCTTGCATAGCTTCTTTGCTTTGATGACTAGCACTTTGTCTATCTCTTTCGTAGATGATGAACCTAGATTGGAGATTAGGAGTGGAGT
>NC_033803.1:17786407-17790911 GCF_001876935.1 Asparagus officinalis
ATTTGAAACGATCCTAACTGTAGGAAGGTTTGATCGCTCGATTTGAAAGTGGACCTCTCGTTCATTGGAAGAATCGAGAGGAGATTTTGGTTATGGTCCTAACTGTAGGAAGGTTTGACCAATTGGGAATTTTAAGACGATCCTAACTGTAGGAAGGTTTGATCGCTTGATTTGTGGACCTCTCGTTCATTGGGAGAATCGAGAGGGGATTTTGACTTTGGTCCTAACTGTAAGAAGGTTTGACCATGTTGGGAGATTTGAAACGATCCTAACTGTAGGAAGGTTTGATCGCTCGATTTGAAAGTGGACCTCTCGTTCATTGGAGGAATCGAGAGGAGGTTTTGGTTGTGGTCCTAACCGTAGGAAGGTTTGACCAAGTGGAAGGTTTAAGACGATCCTAACTGTAGGAAGGTTTGATCGCTTGATTTGTGGACCTCTCGTTCATTGGGAGAATCGAGAGGGGATTTTGACTGTGGTCCTAACTGTAAGAAGGTTTGACCATGTTGGGAGATTTGAAACGATCCTAACTGTAGGAAGGTTTGATCGCTCGATTTGAAAGTGGACCTCTCGTTCATTGGAGGAATCGAGAGGAGATTTTGGTTATGGTCCTAACTGTAGGAAGGTTTGACCAATTGGGAATTTTATGTCGAGACTCTAACAGAGAGGGTGTTGAGTGCACAGACACGGTGAGAATTTGAATGAGAGTTCTTATTCATTACATTGTTGTGGTTTTGGGAACTTCCCGTTACATAAATCGTCCACCCCCAGTTTCCTCTGCGGAACTGGTTGGGACATTATTATCAGTTACCTAACCGGGTTATCCTTAAGAATATTACCTTAATATTCTCCAGGAACTTCCCGTCAGAAGTTGGGAAACAGTTTAGACTCATATACCTATTGGAGTATCAGGGAGTAGTTTAACCTCTTATACCGGTCGGAGGATTTGAGAAGAACGACCTTCCTGTGGTATGCACAGTACTTTGGGTCCGTAGTGTTGTCAGCTTCCTCCTGATTTGTGATAGGTGGTAGCTTGATCTTGTTACCTTCAAGGAGGGATTCGAAGATGGCTGGAACGTCTTCGTCCTTGAAGGAATACTCTCTTTGGAGTCTCGGACCCGAAGTCTTTTGCTGCCTTCGGGATTGCTGTTGTGACGCTTGATTAGCACCACCAGTAGCTGCAGGTGTTTTGCCCTTACCACGAGAGGCGAAGTTTGAGTCCAGAGGATTAGCCGTCGGTAGGTTCCTCTCGGCCTTCTTCCTTCGGAGGAAACGTTCGGCTTGTTCACCGCGCACCTTCAGATCCTTCCAAGTGTCAGACGGTGCTGTTCCCATTGCTTCCAACACGTCCAACGCAAGGTTGTTGTGGCAAGTTTGGAGGATGAATTCCTCTGTGATCGGGTCCCGGCAATTCATCGCCTTGTTCCGGAACCTTTTGACGAAGGTATCGACTAACTCTCCGTCCTTCTGCTTCTCATCGAGCAACGATCCGATAGATATCTCGGTGTCGTCGTCGAAGAAGTTGGCCAGGAACTTGGTCTCCATGTCATCCCAGCTGTTCACGTTTCCTGGCTTGAGGCGGCGGTACCAATCGAAGGCGGCTCCGCGAAGAGTGCCAACGAATGACCGCACCATCAGAGGCTCATTGCCGGAGATAATACCCAAGTGCGATTTGAAATAAATCAAATGCTGAGTGGGGGAACCCTTCCCATCGAACGGCGTGAAGTTGATTAAACTGAACTTCGCCGGATAGGGGATCGATTCCCATTCTCGTGGGTATGGACAGGGAATGCCTGTTTTCTTCGTCTCTTGAGCGGAGATCAATGTGTTGATTTTGCTCTCGAGATCTTTGATCTTCAAGTCTTCACTTGTATCCTCGTTGGCATCCTCGTTACCACCCCCTGCATTGACGGGAGGGTTATTGGCATTGTGAGCTCCATCCCTATCCGTGTGCTCTTCTTCCTGAACAACCTGATTACGGTGACTTGGTTCACCTTGTTGGTTCCTGAACGCCTGGATTTGTTGCTCATGCATCTCTCTCATAGTCTGCATGGCCATCTCCATCTCGAATTTGAAACTTTCTTTCTGCTTAGCCAAAGCGTCTTCAAGCATCTTGGCCATTTCTTCCGCGCTTATCATAAATGACTCGCGGGGTTGTCCTTCGCTGGACACTGTATTGTCCGATGCGACAGCAGAGCAGGAATCCGATTCTTCATCTTCCGAAGGCAATCTTGTCCGAACCCTACCATAAGTTCCTCGTGCGATGGCTCCGGACTGCAGACGGGTTACACGCCGGGACGCTTCCAGAAACGATTTGAGATCAATCTGTGTCGATGTCTCTTTGCTGGTCATGTTGGCGGTGACCCTCGGAAATTCTCCGTCTTTAACCACCGTTCTTCTTTGCCGGAAACGCCTATACCTTGGTTTTGGCGTTTCGGTGCCGAGCCTTTCGAACACTGAAATTCTCTCGGGGACTACCTTGATGCAGTTGCATTGAGACAGTACCGCCCGAATGAGCTTTGAACAAGGGCACTGAGTTTCCTGTTCTCGGGGACTCCTCTTTCTGGTTCTGTTCGTACCCCCAGCACGATAGTACAACTCGTCATTTTGACAGTCGGAGTAACCTATCGTGTGTGGGCACGACTTCTCAGGTATAACATTATCACTATCAGATGATAATGTTTCCATCTGAGGGCGAATTGCCTTCCTTGGACTTTCAAGAGTCACGCGCCTTGAGACATGCCTTTTTGGGCGTGAATTCTCAGCGGGCTCTTGGACCTCAATGCGCAAATTAGCGCGCGCAGTTGCCTTGAGCTCCTTGTCATGTTGGAGGTAGCGGTGACCCCCAGCGTGTTGATTCGTTCGGGGTTTTCTTAGTGGGCCCAAACGTTCTTGGATCGGAGCTTTGCTTCGCTCATCGGGAATTGGACCGAGGCGCTCCAAGACTGGCTTTCTTCTTCGGGAGGATTCTGCATGATCTCCCGGAGTAGCTATGGGAATTCTCGGCGACTTAGCTGGGTTCGCCGGAGGTTGAATTTTGGTTGGAGGCTGCAAAGGTTGCTCCTTAGCCTGAATTGCCGCTTCAGACTTTGGCCTCCAAACTTTGCGAGTTGGTGGCGGCTTCTTGGCCACTTCTTTCTGCAACTTTCTACGGGCTTCTTCGGCTTGAGCCCGTGCCTGCGCTGATAGTGCGCGGCGTTTGCGGATGCGTTCTTCCAGCGTCGAACGATTCCGTTTGACACGGACCCATTCCATTGTTGGCGGCTTGGAAGAGGCGCCGTTCATCTGTTGTTGAGGCTGTTTGCCTCTCTTGTTCTTCAGACCCGCGTTGTAGCGGACTCCGTCGGTGGACTCCATCGCTTTGGCGAATTGTTTGGCCAAGCGTTGGCGTTGCCTTTGGCGGGCTCTCTTTGAGAGAGTCACCGCTCCTTTGGTGACGGAGGAATTGGTTGGAACCAGCTTGATCTGGTTGGAGATTGGTGGAGCCTCATCTGACGCAACTTTGGCGTCAATCGAGATGAGGTCGTCGTTGGTAGCTTCAACTTCTTCGTACCAACGCACCTTTCTGTTGGAAGAGAACTTGGACTTCTTGGACTTGCGGGGGGAGGTTGATCTAGACGAGGATGAAAGGTATTCCTCGAACTTGGTCTGATCGAACTCGTATTCGACCTCCTCCACGACTGGGATCAAGATCCGCGGCTGCGACGCTCCGATCTCGGCAGCGAGATCGGTGGCTCCCACTGTGGTCGCCAGATTGTTCGCTGGAAAATTCGTGTCTTTCTTTGTTATTGATTCCATTGTCATCTTGAGTTACAACTTTTTGAGTTACAAAAGATCCGGTCTTTTTATAAGATCCGGTTACAACGAAAATCAAATAAAAATAAACAAAGATTACAACTTTTCTCCTTTTGTGTCGAACGAATCGCGAGCTCCTGTTTTGCGGTCGCTCGCTTTGTGGGTTCTTTGCCTGCGCCGGGGTTGTTTGCCGTGGACCACCGCGCGATCTAGATCCGGTCGGATCTACGCAGTACAACGGGTATTATTTCACCAAGGAAATAATAGCCGGGGAGGATTGTTTCACCAAGGAAACAATCGTCCAAGTCTCGGGATCTAAGACCAAGCTTAGATCCGGAGTATGCCTGCGTAGATCTGAGATCTGATCCTCTCGAACACCTGCCTTATTTGACGTTGATGATCGCCGAGCACCAGATCTGAAGGAGTGAGTCCCCGAAGTCCCAAAGTTTCAATCTTTTTTAAGTTCCGAGTCTCCAATCCAGCAGGGCTTCGCCTCTCTCCAAAATTTCCAACCTTCTCAAATGACAAGGGGGTGGCCTATTTATAGGCTCTCAGGACAGTGCCCGCAAAAAGAGAAACGTCGGCCACCGTCGGCCACTGTCGGCCACCTCGAGGTGGCCGGCACTGTGCCGAGCCACCTTGAGGTGGCTCGGCTCTTGGCCAAGCCACCCCAAGGTGGCTCGGCCACCGAGCCACCTCAGGGTGGCTCGGC
>NC_033803.1:17797941-17861389 GCF_001876935.1 Asparagus officinalis
AATACATAGGAATGCACAAACACTAGACAAACAACATTAGTAATAAATTGTTTGTTAAACATCATCAAAACAAGAAGGCCAACAATCTCCCCCTTTTTGATGATGACAAACAATTTACAAAAATGAATATATGCATGAAGGAAATGAACCTATAATGTATAATATATCATGCATATAAAACAAGATAGATATACTCACAATATTTCTCCCCCTTTGACAACATCAAAAAGGGGACAAAAGAATTAAGAGAGCGAAAGCTCCCCCTACAAATAAGCATAGGTGAGTATCTAACAAGTATAGGGATTGCTCCCCCTATCAAAAAGCCATATAGAATATATGCGATGAAGATCATGGCAAAACATATGTGAGCAAGCATACATGAATATGCTAAAAATTTACTCACATACATGAAGATAATGAGAACACATATAAATATGTCAATATGAAAATAGTGTCTCATTAACAAAAAATTATAAAAACCATATAAAAGAATAGATTTATGAAATCAAAAGAAGAGGAACATGAGAATCATGCAAAAAAGTTTTCAAATGAAAACAAATCAACTAAAAGAATTCATAAATCAAAGTTTATATTCAAAAACAATGTTTGATCAATAAAGAGAATTTTCTTTGTGAAGTTTGATCAAACCATATATGGAATACTAAAAACCATATAAAAGAATAGATTTATGAAATCAAAAGAAGAGGAACATGAGAATCATGCAAAAAAGTTTTCGAATGAAAACAAATCAACCAAATGAAATCATAAATCAAAGTTTATATTCAAAAACAATGTTTGATCAATAAAGAGAATTTTCTTTGTGAAGTTTGATCAAACCATATATGGAATACATTATAAACCACGAATAGATGATCCATAAGCACAAACACATAAATATCATCATATAAGTGAAATATAATGAATTCAAAGCAACAAATCAAAACAAAATCTTTAACAAAAGAATTTCAAGAGAGGCAACAATATATCAAGCTCTTAAGCTTGTTACAACCCATATAATCATTCTAGCATCCGGTAAATATGATTTGGGAATAAACACCCAATAACTCCGGAGGGTTATATAAGTACAAACCTCTCATCAAAACAAAACAAATAATCATGAAAACAAAAGATTTTATCAATTATAAATTTATTTTCATAATCAAAATATTTTAAGACATAATTTTAAAACCAAGAAAGGAAAAAGTAAGAACACTAAAATTCTTGGTTTAAAGTTTAAATTTGTTTTGGTACCCAAGAACTCTTGGTACCAAAAGATTTAGGGACATGACCCCTATCATTAAAGCTCAAAGGCCTAGGGTTACGAACCCTCTTGGGCATATGTGGTGTACTAACACGATCAAAGCAATAATCGCTCAAATGACCCTTCCGATTGCAATATGTGCAATGAAAGAGATCCATTTGTTTTTTGTGGACCATTAGCTCGTGCAGGGAAACATTTGCAACCATAGATGATCTTTTAAGATTATTTTGCAAATGTGAAACATTATCAAAACAAAACTTTCCTAAGTGGCCATATCTACCACAAACATCACATTTAAACTTTTGTGGTCTTTTAAAATCATTTGGCAAAAGTGAAGTCTTTTTCAAATCATAGCAAAATTTTGCCAAATGGCCAAAACGACCACAAAGATTACATTTAAACACATTAGTATGTTTATGATGTGCATGATAAGCATATGCATGTGTATGTGATGAAGAAGCTACATGAGATGCACAAGGAGCATTAGAATTCTTATGTTTGTGTGCATCATAACAAAACTTAGCTAAATGACCTTGACGGCCGCAAATAGAACACTTATAAGTTTTGCTATACATGTGTGCATAATGAGTGGATGATTTTGATTTAGTCTTGGCACACATGTCCATAAGCTTCTTATGGTTATTAATGCATATTTTCAAAGTTGAATCTAAGGATGAAATACTATTTTTCATAAGATTCAAATCTTCATTTTTAGGCACATATGCATTTTTAGAAGTAGAACATAAATAGTTATTTATAAAAGAAGCTGTATTATTTTTTATGTTCTCTACTTCTAACATGGCATCAATCTTAGCATGAGATAAGCTAGAAATGGATGATGATAATTTCTCATTTTCAATTTTAACATATCATTACTTTCTTTAAGAGCAACATTTTCTTTGGAAATGATATCAAAATTGGAAGCTAGCTTCTCATGATCGGATATAAGTTCTACATGCTTGCTTTGTAAATTAATGAAATCATTTTGCAATTTGTTAAAGGCATGTAATAATTTTTCACTAGCACAAGCAAGTTCATCATTAGGTAAATCATTAATAGATTCGAACTCGCAAACCTCACTAGGGCTATCGCCTAGTGCACGTGTGCATGAAGCTCCATATGAACTTGAAGCGGGATCCTCCAAAGCTTGTCGGATCGCCTCCAAGTCTCCTTGATGCGCTTCTATGAATTTCCATAATGTATAAGCGCTATCAAAAGAATCAAGCTTGTTAGACATAAATGAATCAAATGCATTTAATAAAAATTCTAACATAAGCTTGTTCATAATAAACATCTTTTTATCATGTTTGCTCCACTTGGATTTCTCCAACGTGGGCACAATATAAGCACAATCAATGATTTCCCATAAATCGATATTTTTAGATTGAACAAATATTTTGAATCTAAAACACCATTGAGCATAAGGGAAAGCATTGAATTTAGGAGCAATACTAGAATCATAGCCTAAACAAGATGCATCATTCATATTCATAATTTGTAAAAATATGCAAGCAAGATGCAAATGCAATCAAAACAAGATTAGCACAAAAAGGATAACTTGGATCTTTAACTCAAGGCGATTAGACCTTAAATCAAAGAGCACCAAGCTCTGATACCAATTGTTAGACCCTAGAGGGGGGTGATTAGGGTCTTATGCTAATCTAATCCGATTAAATGCCAATTAAAATTAATTAACAAGTTATCCTAGCAATATGAAATACAACAAGATATGTGAGCTAGGATAAGCAATGTGAACAACAAGATATATCCTAACAAGAGATATAGGCAATGTATATGCAAGGATATAAAACTAACACAATGTGATATATCCTACCAAAGAGATATACAATATGATATATGCAAGGATATGTAACTAAGGGTGATATAAACATAAACAAGATAGTGGATCATATAAATAATGAGCTATGGACAATGGCGATATAAGATATGAACATAAATATGAATGAACGCCAAAGCACACTCAAACAAGCAATATGATCACGGAGTTCGGACCTTCCGTCCTACGTCTCCGCTCCCCACTCCCGGGGAGAAATCCACTAACACAATCCGGTTTGGAAGCCGGAACTTCTTCTACACACTCGGTTTTCTAGCTAACCGAAAACTCTACAACTCACACTCTTGCAATCACACTCTACACCCACTAAGTGTTGGACCTAGCCGTGTCTCCCTCAAGTGCTCGGTTACAACCTCTCCCTAGGCACGTCAACCGACGCCACTCCTCTTGGGACGATCCCCGACTCTCACCACACACTTCTCACTCGGTGTACAAGTGTATTACAAAGTGATCTCACAATTAAGCACAAATACAGTAAATGATTGTTCTCTCTAACAAGGTGAGAACTCAATTAAGCTCACTCTCAATGTCACAAACCCACAACCCTAAATTATACTATGAATGTAAATACAATAAGCTCAAATGGTTGTGTGTATAAACATAGAGAAAATAAAATCAACTAAACTCAATATAAACACTAGCTTAATAAAATGATAATCAAACAATAAAATATAAAGCTAGATTGAGTTTAGAAAACTTCTCCAATAAATGACAAGAGTGAGAGAGAGATGATTTGAAGCCCAAACACCAAAGATTATCTCCTCAAGCCCTTGTGAAATTATCTTCACAAACCAAACTCTTAAACACACTTAGAAAACCTTAAACAAACTTGTAAAAACTCTTTAAAACTTTTCTCTTAGTTATCTTAGAAGTATGAGGACATGGGGTATTTATAGGCTCATCAAACAACCCCAAAAACCCAACCAAAACCCTTAAAAACATTAAAATAATTAAAGCTGAAAACTAGCCGTTACTGTTCAAACGGCTATATATAAGTCGACTTAACAGGTGACACAAGTCGACTTGACAGAAAGAAAAACACATGCAGAAAGACAGTTTATAAGTCGACTTATAGTAGACTTATAACAAGTCGACTTAGAGTAGACTTATGATAAGTCGACTTAGAGTAGACTTATAACATGCACAAGCAGTTTCTGCAGTTCTGGAAAAATGCGTATCTGACTTTGTAAAATCAAATAAAAATAGTAAATAAACTCTAAAAATCATGAAATTTTGAGAGAAGGTTATACGCATGTATATTAACATGTTAGAGAAAGAATTTCTGAAAAATCACTTTTCAATTGAGAGAAATAAATATTTGAACACAGATAAACAGTTTCTAAAAAACTGCTGAAAACTCGGTTTTGTAAATTCAATTGAAAATAACAAAACAACTCCAAAATTAGTAAAACTTGGGGAAATGTTTGTATATATGAATATAAACATGTAAACTAAGAAATTTTTCAAATTGCATTTCCAAATTGTGAAAACTCATGTATTTTGTAAGTATGTCCAAAACATAAAAAGTTGATATACATGAAATTTGATGTTTTGACATAACCACAACTTTAAAACATTTTCAAACGTTCTTATAGACTTAATAAAGGATATAAAATGTTGTTATGAATTCTATAAATTAAAAACACAATATTTTCACAAATATGCATATTTCATATATATAACTATATATATATACAAGAAACCAAAAACATATATGTATATATATAAACTATATATATATACAAAACCAAAACATGTATGTGTGTATATGATTGAGCTTAAAGTACTAACACACATAATATAAAACCTAAAACTAAATTACCCAAGCTTGATTGGTCTTTAATATGCTTGACTTGTTGATCTTCATTGTAGCTCAACTTGGTACATATGCGGATGAAGCTTGAACTTGATCTTTAACTTTGAATTGCAAGGCTTCACCGACATTCCGCCAACCTCCTTTGGATATGATCGTTGAAGCTCTATTCCATCCATCCTCCAACTACGTTGTTTGTCTATAATAAATACGAAAACACAAATACTAGACAAACAACATTAGTGGTAAATTGTTTGTTAAACATCATCAAAACAAGAAGGCCAACAATCTCCCCCTTTTTGATGATGACAAACAATTTACAAAAAGGATATATGCATGAAAGGAAATGAACATACAATGTATAATATATCATGCATATAAACAAGAAAGAATATACTCATAATATTTCTCCCCCTTTGACAACATCAAAAAGGGGACAAAAGAATTTGGAGAGCGAAAGCTCCCCCTATCAATAAGCATAGGTGAGTATCAAACAAGTATAGGGATTGCTCCCCCTATCAAAAAACCATATAGAATATATGCGATGAAGATCATGGCAAAAACATATGTGAGCAAGCATACATAATATGCTAAAAATTTACTCACATACATGAGAACACGTATAAATAAAAATAGTGTCTCATTAACACAAAAAATATAAGAACCATATAAAAGAATAGATTTATGAAATCAAAAGAAGAGGAACATGAGATTCATGTAAAAAGTTTTGAAATGAAAACAAATCAACCAATTGAAATCATAAATCAAAGTTTAAATCATGAAACCAAATCATCATTGATTTTCAAAAATCAAGAGAGGCAACTCTATCTAGCTCTTGAGCTAGTATTAACCCATATGAACATTTTAGCATCCGGTAAACATGATTTGGGAATAAACACCCAATAAATCCGGAGGGTTATATAACAAACCTCTCATCAAAATAAAACCAATAATCATGAAAACAAAATAGTTTGACCAATAAAATAAATTGTTTTCATAAAAGTTTAAAATACATTTTTCGAAACCAAGAAAAAGAAAAAATACTAAAATTCTTGGCTTTAAAAATTATTTTGGCACCCAAGTATTCTTGGTGCCGGTTTGTTTAGGGACATGACCCCTATCATTAAAGCTCAAAGTCCTAGGGTTATGAACCCTCTTGGACATATATGGTGCACGGGATCGGTCATAGCAATAATTACTCAAATGACCCTTCCGATTGCAATATGTACAATGGAAAGGAAGCATTTGCTTATGTTGACCATTAAAAGGTGCACGTGGAACATTTGCAAATAAAGATTGTCTTTTAGAATTATTTTGCAAATGAGAAACATCATTAAACAAAGGTGGTCTACTTGAGAAATTTGGCAAATTTGAATAATTTTTTAAATCATAACAAAACTTTGCCAAATGGCCAAATCTACCACAAATATCACACTTAAACACATGTGGTCTATGAAAAACATTTGGCAAACTAGAATTCTTTTTCATGTCAAAGCAAAACTTTGCCAAATGGCCAAACCGACCACATAGATCACATTTATACACATTAGCATGCTTATGATGAGAAATAGATGCATGTGCATGTGTGTGTGATGAAGAAGCCTTATGAGATGCACAATAAGCATTAATCTTAGAAGATTTGTGTGCATCATAGCAAAATTTAGCAATGTGGCCTTTACGACCGCAAATTGAGCATTTGTAAACTTTGCTATACATATGTGCATAGTGAGTGCTTGGTTTTGAAGAGTTAGCACGAGACTTTGCACATAAGTCCATAAGTTTCTTATGATTATTGATGCATATTTTCAAAGTTGAATCTAAAGATGAAATACTATTTTTCATAAGATTCAAATCTTCATTTTTAGGCACATATGCATTTTTAGAAGTAGAACATAAATAGTTATTTATAAAAGAAGCTGTATCATTCTTTATGTTCTCTACTTCTATCATGGCATCAATCTTAGCATGAGATAGGCTAGCAATAGATGAAATCAAATTTCCATTTTCCAAATTTAATAAGTCATTGCTTTCTTTAAGAATAGTATTTTCATTTTCAATGACATCAAATTTGGACACTAGCTTCTCATGATCGGATTTTAAAACATCATGCTTGCTTTTTAAATCATTAAAATCATTTTGCAATTTGTTATAGGCATGCAATAATTTTTCACTAGCACAAGCAAGTTCATCACTAGATAAATCATTATCGGGTTCGAACTCGCAAACCTCACTAGGGCTATCGCCTAGTGGCCGTGTGCATGAGGCTCCACATGAACTTGAAGCGGGATCCTCCAAAGCTTGTCGGATCGCCTTCAAGTCTCCTTGATGTGCTTCTATAAATATCCATAAGGTGTAAGCACTATCAAAATGAACAAACTTGTTAGACATAGATGAATTAAAAGCATTTAGCAAATATTCTAACAAAATATTGTTCATTGTAAACATACGATGATCATTTTTATTCCACTTGGATTTCTCCAAAGTGGGCACAATATAAGCATCATCTATAATTTCCCATAAATCAAAGTGTTTAGATTGAACAAAAAGTTTAAATCTGATCCTCCAAAGCTTGTCGGATCGCCTCTAAGTCTCCTTGATGTGCTTCTATAAATTTCCAAAGTTTGTAAGCACTATCAAAATGAACAAACTTGTTAGACATAGATGAATTAAAAGCATTTAGCAAATATTCTAACAAAATATTGTTCATAGTAAACATTCGATGATCATTTTTATTCCACTTGGATTTCTCCAAAGTGGGCACAATATAAGCCTCATCTATAATTTCCCATAAATCAAAGTGTTTAGATCTAACAAATAGTTTAAATCTAACACACCATTGGGCATAGGGGAAATTATCTAATCTAGGAGCAATATTAATGGCATAACCTAAACCATGCATATCCATAATATAAAAGGCAAGCAAGATACAAATGTAATCAAAGCAAGATTAGCACAACAAGATAACTTGGATCTTTAACTCAAGGTGATTAGACCTTAAATCAAAGAGCACCAAGCTCTGATACCAATTGTTAGACCCTAGAGGGGGGGTGATTAGGGTCTTATGCTAATCTAATCCGATTAAATGCCAATTAAAATTAATTAACAAGTTATCCTAGCCAAGATAGGTATACAATCTATTATGGGCAAGAATATGCAATATACACAAAGTGATATATCCTATATGATGAAATATATATGAGTATATGAGCAAGGATATATAAACTCAAGGGTAAACAATCTAAGAAATATAAACACAAGTATAAATAAACGCCAAAGCACACTCAAACACAAGATATGATCACGGAGTTCGGACCTTCCGTCCTACGTCTCCGCTCCCCACTCCCGGGGATAAATCCACTAACACAATCCGGTTTGGAAGCCGGAACTTCTTTTACACACACGGTTTTCTAGCTAACCGAAAACTCTACAACTCACACTTTTGCAATCACACTCTACACCCACTAAGTGTTGGACCTAGCCGTGTCTCCCTCAAGTGCTCGGTTACAACCTCTCCCTAGGCACGTCAACCGACGCCACTCCTCTTGGGACGATCCCCGACTCTCACCACACACTCCTCACTCGGTGTACAAGTGTATTACAAAGTGATTCTCACAATAAGCACAAATATGACAAATGATTGTTCTCAAAACAAGGTGAGAACTCAATTAAGCACAACTCTTAGTCACAAACCCACAACCCCAAATTATACTATGAATGTAAATACAATAAGCTCAAAAGGTTGTGTGTGAACAAAGAGATATAAATCAAAACTAAACTCAATGTAGTTCTAGCTTAATAACAATGATAATCAAATATATAAAAAGGCTAGAAATAGAGTTTAGAAAACTTCTCAATATATCAAGAGTGGAGGGAGAAGAGTTGGATGCCCAAACACCAATAGATGATCTCCTCAAGCTCTTGTAGAATTGAATCACAAAAACAAACTCTCAATTTGCTTAAAAGCTTTTTAAACACACTTAAACCAAACTAAAACCCTTGTTAAAAACTTTATTAAACTTGATTAAAAACTCTCTTGGGATCCCTTGAAAAGACATCAGCAATGGGGTATATATACCCACTCAAAGCTCAGCCAAAAACCCCAAAACGAAATGACCAAAAACCCCAGCAAACAGCTCAGAGAAAGAGCCGTTAAAAAGCAACGGCTATATTGTCGGTCGACCGAAAATCCCGTCGGTCGACCGATGAGAGCAAAACCACGAAGAAAACTTTCTGGATCATCGTCGGTCGACCGGTGTGGTCGACCGATGGAGTTTTTCGGTCGACCGGACCGGTCGACCGACAGACTCTCTGTCGCCCAGTGAGTAGACATGATAATACACATGCTACAAAAACTGGTTTTCTAAAAAGACTTCCCAAATGAGAAATATCATCATTTTGCAAAATAGTCCAAAACATGAAAACCTGAAAATTGATATTTTGATATTTTGACTTAAACAACATTTTGAAACCTTATGAAATGATTGTATAGACTTGATAAAAGATATAACATGTTGTTATGAAGTCTATAATCTAGAAATACAATATTTTCATAAACTTGCATATTCTATGCAATATATTCAAAACACTAAATATGATTTCATTAAATATAAGCTTGTTAAAGGGGAAATCATATATATACATATAAGCATGAAACAAAATAGTATTTTCCAATTCTATGCATTTGTTTCATATATAAACTTGAAAACTATAAAACCAAAAACATATGTATATATATATATGTATCACTATATATATATATATATGAAAACCGATATAATGTGTGTGTATAGATATTGAGCTTAACGTATTAAACACACATAATATAAACCCTAAACTAAATTACCCAAGCTAGATCTTGATCTTCAATAAGCTCTTCTAGGTAATCTCTCGGATGAAGCTTTAACTTGGATCTTGAACTTTGAATAGCAATGCTTCACCGTTATTCCGCCAACCTCCATTGGATATGATCGTTGAAGCTCTATTCCATCCATCCTCCAACTACGTTGTTTGTCTACAATGAATAGATAATACAAGCACTAGACAAACAACATTAGTAGTAAATTGTTTGTAAATCATCATCAAAACAAGAAGGCCAACACTTAGTGTAAAGATCCCATATGGAATCAAACATAAATGTGCATGCTCTTGAAGGTCAATCAATTTCTAGACCCCTTTCTTTAATGGAAATAATTTTGCATATTGAAAAGCTAGGATGCACATTTATTTGAGATGTATTGATATTGACATCCTAGATATCATTGAAAAAGAATATGCTGAAAAATCTAGTCGCAACATGACCGACAATGAAAAGCACTTGGCTACTCTTAATGTTAAGGCTATGAATGTCTTGATTTGTGGACTTACTCCAAATGAGTTTAATAGAGTCTCCATATGTGCAACCGCACATGAATTTTTGGAGAAACTATGTGTAACTCATGAGGAAACTCCCCAAGTCAAAGAATCTAAAATTAGTAACCTTATGCATGAAAATGAACTATTTAAATTGCTTCCAAAAGAATCTATTGATAACATGTTTAGTCATTTTACTAACATTGTGAATCAACTACATGGTCTTGATAAGGTGCTTGAGAACCAAGAAAAGAACTACAAGATTCTTCGTTCTCTTGCACCGGCATGGGAGCCTAAGGCAACGACAATAGATAGGGCAAATGATCTCACAACACTCACCCTTGATGGCCTCATTGGCAATCTTAAAGTTCATAAGAAGAAGATCAAGGAAAAAGAAGATGAACCCCTGCGAATGAATGAAGATCCCTCTCAAAAAAAAGAAATCAATTGCAGTCAAAGGAGCAATCGAGAATGAATCTTCTTCCTCCGATAGTGAAAATGATATTTCAAGAGAAGTAGCACATCTCTATAAGAGAAAATAAAGATTGGCAAGGAAAAATAAACACTTTCAAAATAATCGTTCTAACAAGTCTTCATCATGTGTAGGAAAATGCTGCGAATGTGGTGAACCGGGACATATGACAAGAGATTGTCCCAAGATAAAAGAAAAATACATGAAGTACAAGAAGAAGAAAGCTATGTATACGAGATGGGAAGAATTCAAACCTAGCGATTCGGATAATAAAGAAGTCGCTAAGTGTGCTTTTCAAGATCCAAATGTATGCTTCATGACTCACGATGATGAGGTAATATCCGATTTCGATCACGACTCTTTTATCATGCAATGTGAATTAGAAACCGCACTTGTTGAATTAAATTTTGAGTTTAAAAAGTTAGCTAAAGAACACTCTTCTTTTAAAAAATTACACAACTCATGTGATTCAAAGTTTGAATTATTACAATCTTCCTTGAATGATGCTATTGTTTTGAAAGACGTTCACTTTGTTACATGTACACAAATATCACACATTTACATACATGTATTGCATGCATCTCATATATATATGTACTTTTCATAGATTGATGATGATGTCTGGTAGAGGACCATCGAGGTCTAAGACTAGACGGGTGCTACCTAATAAGCTTTCACAGTAGGCAATGGAGTGTCGGAAGGAGCTAGAGGGCGCTCGTCAGTCTGCATCTATCCATAGCATTCCAACATCTACATCCATCACCGAGGATGATTTACAAACCCCCCTTACATGTTTGTAAATTTTGATTTTGATTTTATTTTGTACACCCCCCTTACAGGTTTGTAAATTTTGATTTTGATTTTATTTTGCACTATGATTGATTTATTGATATGATTACATATCTAGCAGCTGGGACCGAGGATGATTTGCGGACCCCCTTTACAGGTTTGTAAATTTTGATTTGGATTTGGATTTTGATTTTTTTTTTTACATTTTGATTGATTTTGTGATATGAACACACATCTAGCAGCTGAGGCTGAATATGATTTGCAGACCACCCTTACACAATCTATACCATCTGGACACTCGACAGGTTAGTATCATTTAATGTATTCATATCATATTGATTTCATATTATTTTATCAAACAATACTTATGTAATCTTCATTTGTTGTCTAGTTGGAGGGGATGCAACTACATCCATATCAGCAGCTCGTCCTCTACACCTAAGAAACTATCGTCCTAATCGTGCTACTAAACGGGCAAAGAAGCGTGCTGAGAAAGCCGGAGGTATGTAATTCCAATAGGCATCATGACCATATACATCAAGGTCACCCAAGGCCTTAGATTTATTAGACAAGAAATAAGTTATATTTACCATTGTTTTGGGAAATCAAGTTTAAGACAAATCTTGTTCTAGGAAAATCAAGTACTATATTAACAAACTATGTCATGTTTTATGATTATTTGCAAAATAGAAGATGTTTGTAAAAATGCCAAATTACCATTATCATTCATTACAACACCAAACATATTGTCTAAAGTGCCATTGCCAATGAAATGTAAAATTCACTTGCATTTTGATGCAAGTCTGCCACGGACGTCGAAGAAGGTTTGACAGGAAAATAAAGCCAATCGATTAAGGCCCGATCCTAAGAAGAATGAACCGGCATTCCGCTTGCATTTTGATGAGTATTTCCGCATCACATGCCCCAATGCCGAGAGATTTGGACAGTATGTCGGACAAGTGAATCGCTAATTCATGAACTATCCACTTTATAAGAACTGGGGGCCAGATGATGAGCATTCGTTTGATAAGTTCTTTCTCCAAACTCAGGTTTAAATGATCACACGTAAATACAATTAGTAAAAATAGTAATATAAAAAGAAAAAGAAAAGCTCAATGATCACGCATTAAGTCTATATTATTGTTTACTTGGATTTCTTTCAATGCTTTTCTAAATATGCTCGGTACTTAAATGTTCTTAGGATTTAAAGTTTGGACATAAAGTACTATTGCAAATGATTTTACAGTATGGTTCTTAATTTCTTTGTTGTTTCATGTCAAATGTGATTGCGGTCATTTAAAGTTACTGTTCCATCACCCCATAGCAGTCTGTCCATAGACTGATAACTGAGAAGGAATGCGGATTTAAGTTTTCTGCAAGAAATAAATGGTCATTAGCCTTAAAGCATGTACGACCCTGACCACCTAGGGAAAAAGTGTTAATAGTCATACAAGCAAGGTAAGTATGTAAACTTTGAATTTTGGATGTATGGGTATTATAATAGAACTACATGAGTTTTATATACAAGAATTGCTATCAAGAGAGTGATAGTTTGATAAGCATCTGTATATTTCACACTGAAACGTTTAGATGCACATTTAATTAAACACATCACCACATTGTCATATTGAAGAAATTAACACAACAAAATATATCTTGAATGTAACATGCACTATGTATTAATTTTTTTGTTAAATATGCAGAAAGATTATGAGTTTCTGCCTGTGGATCCTTATTGTCCTCTCAATCTTCCTGCTATACATTGAGGCGTGAAGATAAAGATGCAGGAGAGAGTCGGAGGCAATCAGAATCATGTGAACAATTAGTGTTATGAATTATGGTTGGAGACTCCCCAAGAGAAACAAGATGGTCTTTTCAAGGAAGAGGTCTTCTCGGGAATCGACAAAAAATGGTGGGACGACCTATGCATGTTTTTTTTCCTTCTAATAGGAAGTAGGTATATAGTTAACAAATGATTTAATGTTTGGTAAGTGCTTATTTTTGGATCACAATCTAAATCTTACATTTATGTGCATGCGGAGGCAAAACAAAATAAAGATAATTAGGAGTCAAATAAGCGAGGTCGAGCTACCTATACAGGTGGCTCGAGGAGCATGGTTCATGCAAATGAGAGAGTGGTAAAATTAATTGTCAGAGTTAAAAAAAATGCATTTCTTAATTTATGATACAATATATTATATATATTTATGTTTTGGTGAATTACAGAGCCCAGATCGAAGAATCGGGTGGTAGCTCAAGTGCATTAAAGGAGTATTTGGATACCCACGCGACGTTAGTCGATCCAGAAGCTGATACATATTCATGCACCTATCCTGACACCCAAACTTAGGAGTATTGCGTAAGTGTTATGTTTTTGACTAATTGAAATAATTTTCTGGAATATGTTTATAATAATATTATTGTGTTTTTGACTAATTGAAATAATTTTCTGGAATATGTTTATAATAATATTACTGACTTAATATTTGAATACTTTATGTGGTGTAGGCTCGGGTGATAGAAAGGGTCAAATCATTAGGGGTCAACCGAGAACCCAAATCTACTGCAATGACTACGATCTTAGATGATGTACATGGAGGGCATCATAGTGGTTATGAGAGGTTTGGGTCACGGTGTCACCAAATTTTATTTGAAGACTTCCTCCACTCCGACCTTCGCTACTCCTAATGTGCTTCGGGAGATGGTGGCGCTTAAGTCCAAGATGGAACGACTAACCCAACTTGTACGTATGGTTACTTTAATATAAATTTGTGTATTCTTTTAGCATGCCCAACTATAAGGCTTGTTCCTCATCAACTAAACTGGTGTTATTTGGAATTTCTACCAGATATTTTTCACTCCTGCAAAGAAAAGCTAGCCTTTATGCCCTTTGTGGCATCTTAACACAGTCACATTCTAATGCCTTTATGCCCTGTTCTAGTGTATTCCCTTTTTGGAAGAAAATGATTCTTAGGTATATAATTGGAATGGAATTTTTCATACTCTAAACCTTTCTATTGATGAGTCGGTATTGTGCTCTATTCTGTTGTGATGTTTGTGCAGATTTGAGTATTTATACAAAGAACCCTATTCTACTGCTAACGGTTGTTGTAGAGAACAATCATCCGTTTCTGTTTTGCAAAAAGCATCTAATAATAAGGTGGTTGTTCTCCATAGCCCATACTTGAGGCTGATAATGTTCCATCTTAAATTAATTTGCCCATCTCAGTTTCATATGGAAAATTAGTTATTTGATCTGCCTCCTATCACTTTCATTTTTGATTAAATGCAATCGTAAGCATTGAAAATACTCCTTTGAAGGAACCATGCTCTCAGGTCACTTGGAAAAGTAATAAAAGTCTTAAGGAAGTTAAAGGATGAAGTAATCTCTTTGGGGTAAAAGGTTGAAACTTGTGATCTTGAAAGTTTTTTCATATATAGTAGCTTAGGAAATTTTTACTAACCCACCCATAGGGGAAAATGGTATCATGATAGGGAGGGAGGTAGAAGAGATATCCTCATATGTCATCTTTTTATCTTCTGAGTCAATTGAGATGAAAATATATATGTATTGATGTGTTTGTTTGTTCACAATGCCCCATCTGCTTAAACGCTTCATATTATTAAGGCATCGAGAAAGGAGATTCAGTATGCTAGAATGTCCATCTACTAATTTTAGAAAACAAATGACCTTAATAATTTGTAATGAGGATCCATGATTCGTTAAGTAATATATAGAGAATTTAAAGCCCCTATTAGGATTGGTTTATACAAGCATACATTTATTAAATTGTAGATTTGTGTGAGAATCATCTGAACGTGCCATCTAAATATCATTAGTTATACAACATTACCATACTCAACTTTGGCTATTCCTGTAAATCATGTAGATTTATACTTTACAAGTTGATTATCATACCGCTCATCCACCTTCTGCTGTTCTGGCTACTCCATCAGCTTCTGCTTAGCCTTCTCGGGATGCTCAGGGTTCTTCTTCTGCTGCTTAGCATTTTCCTCAGAATATTTCAGCACACAATCCTCTTGTAAGTCGACTGAGGGGCTTGTTAAGAGGTTTAACGCAGGAGGGCTACGGAGAGGAGAACAGCCGCAAGGCTTTTGTCAATTTTCTTCGATTCAGTCAGCAGTGACATTGTACATTTTGAATACTCTTTATGTTTGTGATTTAGTTGTTTAAAAATTACTACTCGCATTTCATTTTAGTAAATATTTTGTGTTGACTAATAATTGCCTATGATGTTAGGATCTTGAATTCATTTTATGACATATTTATGTTTTGGTTGTATAATTGTGTGGGAATATTGTTGTGAACAAGTTGATTTTTTTTTTTGGTATGAATATTTTTACGCACTTATACAGGGGGAAAATGATAGGTTTTAGGATTATTGGGGATGGGGATAACTCAGTCCCAACGGTTCAAACCGTTGGGGCTGATAACGTGCACAAGCTGTGCACATTTTAGCACCAACGGTTTTCAACTGTTGGTGCAAGGCCTAGCACCAACGGTTTCAACCGTTGGTGTAATTAGCAGCACCAACGGTTTTAACCGTTGGTGCATATAGCAGCACCAACGGTTTAAACTGTTGGTGCTATCTTTTTATATTTCAAAAATTAAAATTAAAAAACTATCTGCACCAACAGATCTAATCGTTGGTGCTGCTAAAATAACTGTTGGGGCTAACTTTGCCTCAACGCAATTTGCCCCAACATGTTTTTTTTTTTTTTTGTTGCCCCAACGGTTTTAACCGTTGGAGTCACAATTTACCCCAACAATTTAAACCATTGTGGCTGGCTTGGTTTGTTGTAGTGAATTAATAGAATCTTTTTTCCCTCTTTCTCTCTTGTGTAATAATGTTGTTCACCGACTTTTTGGCGGATGCAAGTACGAAACAAGTTGAAGCCAGTAACTTTCTTTTTTCCTTAGTTTTTAGCCATTAATTTTCTAGAATTTCTTCGTCGAATGAGGGCAGTGAAATTCTTACTTTAATCAACAACTACATTCTCTTTATTTCCCTTTTTCTTCTGATCGCCCTTTAGTGAACTGCAATTTGGGATTTTTTTTAAATACTATTGCTGGGATTTATTAGATTTTAGCACGAAAAGCTTTTGAGTAACAAGTTTAGGATGGGAATCGTGTGGATTTAGCTTGACTTCTTATGTTTTTATTTATTTTTATTTTTTTCTGTTGGTATTTGTATAGCTGCGCATTTGAAAAGATGAATATAAGCCTATGTTACCTAGATTCTTCTATTCAGAGCGGAGGTATCTAATAGAGGGTGGTGTCATGTGACACTGCCTTCAACCAAACAATTAAACTAGTATATACTAGCTTATCATCTATTAGTGACACCATTATAATATTATTACGTATTGAGCAGTGACCCATTTAAAAAATGTTACATATCCATTGCTATATTTGTTTATTTAGTTAGTAAATTAACAATGACAATAGGCTCCACCGATTTTTTTTTTTTTTTTGGCAACAAAAATTGTAAAGATTTGTCTATGAAATTGAATGGGAGGTTAGTGGATGAACGACAACTTAACTTATATTGAAGAACGATGTATTTAGTGGTATTTTGAATGAGGCTATAAGGCAATATTTCCAAAATATGAAGATACATAGGCATCAATTGTAATTGTAGTTAATTATATCTTTTTTATATCTCATTAAAGTTCATAATTATATTAAAAATATGAGAGAAAATTTAGTAATATATCATCCTTATATATTATGACACTACTATTATAAATTCCTAGCTCTGTCGCTTCTAATCTAAAGCCACATACGTACCCAAACTCTTTGGATGCACCTTGCATAAATGCATACATTTATTTAAGGATGTGCTCAATTATACAATACTTACTTTAATTTAAAACACTTGTCATACATTTTTTTAAGTATATTCCTACACTTCATACCAAATTCTTGAAACCTGTTAGACATAGGTCAGGTCTTGAATTATGGAATTTGTGAGAAGAGGAGCTTGGTTGTTTTTTTAACGGAGAGTTGCAGGGTATGGAGTTCATGAGTTCAAAACTTGGAGGCAGCTTCCAACTTAGTTCAACTCGTAGGTTCCGGCACAAAAAATCTATTTCCATATCATGTTTGAATATATGGGGGATATTCTCAACACGCCCAAACACCTTGTTTTATACTACTAAGACATATTTTTGATACATTATTGGTAATTTCATAAAGAATACAGCTTCCTAGAGAAACTAAAAGGATATTTATATAAAATAGGTATATTCTTTCTAAAGAATCATTTATATGTAGAAAACATTGAAAAACTCTTAGATTTATCTGAAATATAGAAATCTAAAAAAATTGCAATGAGATACAGAACAAATTGATGTATTGGAAAAGATTATATTCAGATAAAAAGAGCTGGATAAAAAAAAGTATGCTTTTTCAACTTTTTTTTTCTTTCTCTTCGACACCTTTTTAGTGCCTTCGATCTGCAACCAAAATTCTTTTTATAGTATTTTGTATTTTTATAGAGAACTAAGTTAGGTTGAAGAATTCCTTGTAACTTTAACATTAATTAATTGTGTATATAATGCATACGCACATATGTATATACGTATATTGTTTAGCAACACATATCCTGTGTCCTTATCATGTAGCATATCTTGTTTTGGTGTTTCTCGTTAACTATGCTTCAAGTATTTCAAAATAGAAAATTAGATATTTGTTATTTGTAACGAAACAAGCTATCCTCTTACTTGTCATTTGTTGAAATTGTAGGCCTTTGAAGAGCTCAAGGAGATGAAGATCGTGTTACAAAAGAAGATATCTTTAGGGGTTGAAAGGGCAAAAGAATTTACAAAGGCGAAGGACCAACAAGGTGCAGATCACATTGAAAAACTGCAAGTTTTAGTCTAGCTAGAATTATGAACATGCATTCTGTTTTGTTATTCAGCGTGGCCATAAACACGTCAAAATCCTGATTAACTTTATACATGGTATGAAGTTTTATTTTTTAACCTGTCAAAGGTTTTGCTCATGGAAATTTGCTTGGGTCCATGTTGAAGTAAATTTTTAACAAGGTGCTTGTTGTAAACCATGATCAGGTATCATTACCTTAGAACAAGAGTGCCCTTTGTTGTAAAAAATTCACTAGAATTCTTGAAACATCTTCTTTCGTGATGCTAATTTTTGGTAGCTTGCAGGAGAAAAAATCTATAACATAAATCTCTGATCCGTTGCAAAGAGACACAGAGGATACAAGCAGAAACAACTTGGTGAAAAGCAACCCTGGTGATTTTAAGTAGTTTCATGAATTTACAATGTTTGATGTGTAGACTATAGTTAATTGTTCATTTTTTTTATTTGCATATATCATTTCTGCCCTTTTGGTTTTAGTTTCCTAACACCTTAGTACAACACCACAACCTGACCTCTCTCCTCCTCAATCCTTTAGCTATCTCCTTATGTTACCAATATATGTGATTCCAAAACCCAAACTCAAACCTGACGCAAATCCAAAATTTAATCTTCTTCCTCCAACGCTCATCTTCTTCCTTAAACCCACCTATTTCAACTGCTTTCTTTTCTTTGAATCCTTTCGAATTTGGTCATTGTAAATTTAATACTTTTGATTAACTATAGAGGTATACAGACAACAAATTATTTTTCTTTGTCACATGGAAAATAAAGAAATACTTCACAACAGAGTTATAACTAGCTTTGTTTGGCTATCATGATGTTTTTCTTGTTGTGTTTTTCTAGAAAAACACTTTGGTGTTGTATTTTTTCTTCTAATGTGTTTTTAAAACACCATTGTGTTTTTTAGAAGTGTTTTTTCAAATATCATCCGGCGCTAGTTCCAATCCTTATTAACACCGATATCCTTCCCGCCTCCACCATCACCACCACCACCATTATCCAACAAAATTTGCCAACTTAGAACAAACTATAGAAATTAGGCACAATCAAATTGACACATACTAGGGCAAAATCAAAATCCATCTCAAATCGAATACCAGTTAGAGCAAAATTAAAATTGATCAAATGGTGGGTGAGTCAAAGATATAACAGAATAATAGGAAAAGAGGAGTAAGTGAGAGGAGATTAGGTGATGAGGAGAGAAAGAGTATATCTTTCGACAAAGATTTGATAGAAAATGAGGTCAATGGCAATCGACGATGGTGACAATGGTTGGTGACTTTATAGCGGCGAGGCGGCGGCGATCTACTTGCATGAGATGATAAGGAGAAAAGCTTCTGAAGTTGGGGGCTCAATGTTCTGGGAGAAAACTAAAATCCTAGACTCAAAACAGTTTTTTGTTGTTTTGAAAAAAAACAGTTAAATTTTAGGGTTGGTTGTGTTTTACTATAGAAAAATGGACCGATTCTCATACGTGTTCCGTTTTCCTTTTAGGGCCTGTTCGTTTGCCTAAAAAAAAGAGGGAAATCAAAGAAATGGAAAACTATTAAAATGAAGAATTGTTTTTGGAGTGTTTGGTTGGCTAAAAAAGAAGGAAATCAAAGAAATGAAATTGAAATGATGTTAGTTGTCACCTTATTATTGGATGATGTTTGTGATTTTTTAAGAAAACTAGTTTTGGAGTGTTCGGTTGGCGAAAAAAAATAAGGAAATAAATTATAAGAAACCTATTTCCTGTAGTTTCTTGTTTTCTTTTGTTCGGTTCATTCTTAAAAATAAGAAATGAAATGAGATGAGATGAGTTGTCATTGTATTATTGGGTGATGTGAAGAAAGATTAAGAAAAGTATTTTCATAACTTTTTGGGATGAAAATGAAGAAATGAAATGTTAATGAGATGAGGTGAATTGTTATAATATTTTATTGGATGATGTGAGTGATTTGAAATGATGAGAAGAGATGAGTTGAGTGATGTTTGGATGAAAATAATATTTTATTAGATGTGATGGATGAGTTGTTAGATGTAAATAATATTTTATTAGATGTGATGGATGAGTGGTTAGATGAAAATCATATTTTATTAGATGATGTGGATGAGTTGTTGGATGGAAATAATATTTTATTGGATGTTGTGGGTGAGTTTTAGGGATGGAAATGAAGGAAATTGTGAGTTTTGAGATTTTCACCATTTCCATTTCCATTTCTTGGTTTTAGAAAACAAACGAACAGGCCCTTAGCAAAAACAAAACAGAAACGTCAAAAACTTCTTATTTACCAAATATAGCTTAAGAAAAATAACAGAAAATAATAATGATATTTAACCATATATAATGTACGTGCATAAAAACTAGTACTTATTAAAAAATTAGAGAAAATAACTTATAAGGATCTAAAAATTAAGTAGCAGCCAAACATGCCCTGGGAATGAAGTCATGGTACACGGACCAAAATGGCTTTTAGCCATATATTTTTTTGGCTTTGCTAATGCTAATGGTGCGCATGTGTGCAGATCACTTTTTCTTGCTGTCATATCTACATCATCTGCTTATTCCGTTGATTTTTTCCCCCAGATATTTTAATGAAAAACCTTTCAGCCTTGTGTGTGAACACTGTCACAATTTTCCACCGAAGAAGAAAGAGTGCAGCCCTTTTCAGTTCCTTCCACACTTAACTCCTAACTACTAACTGCGTACGCTGCTCTCGTCACCGCGTGGTGACGATAACTCCCCATCTCCTCTCGCTTCCTTCCTTCAGAAGATTCCAAGAAACGTCAAAGTTATAATAATAAGGGAAAATTGCTTCTAGCCCCTAATTTTCTTATAAGTATTCCGCCTCCCTCAAAACTTTTTCAACGCTCCTAAAATCTCTAAAAGTAAAGTCATAATTCCCCGAGTTCTCAAAATACAAAACCCAAGAGTTCAAAACATGTGAGGAGCATAATACCATCTCTCTCTCTCTCTCTCTCGATCTCTCTCTCTCTCTCTCTCTCTCTCTCTCTCTCTTCATGATATTACTGTGATGATTTGAAATAGGTTTTAGGGAGAAAAATTCTAGGTCCCTCTAAATTTTTCTAACGGCATCGACACGGCGGTAAAAATTTTCCGGCGTTTGTTCATGAGGCGAAGAAAAGACGGGAACTTCGATGACTTCCGGTGTAATTTTTTCTTTTTGAACTTGTACTTGAATCTGAATGCTATATTTTTTATTATTTTACATATTATTGTAATTTTTTTAAAATCGATGACTTAAGATTAAAGTAGAATATGTAAATTTATATATTATTGTTATTTCACCGTAATGAGTTTGTTGTTAAGCTTATAAGTTGGTAGTGAAGGAAGGTTACATGTTGGTTTTGAAAGTTACGAGTTGGTTGTGAAGTTTACGAGTTTGTTGCTAAGGATATGAGTTGCTTGTGTAGGTTAAGAGTTGGTTATGAAGGTTATAAGTTATTTGTGAATGTTACACGTTGGTTGTGAAGGTTACGTGTTGGTTGCCAATGTTACGAGTTGTTTATGAATGATACGAGTTGATTGTGAAGGTTATGCATTGGTTTAGAAGGTTATGGGTTTGTTGTGAAGGTTACAAGTTGTTTGTGAAGGTTACGAGTTGGATGTGAACCTTTGCAATGAGTTGATTGTGATTATTGTTAACTAACATTCACAACCAACTCTTTACCGAGGTTCACAACCAACTCGTAACTTTTACAAATAACTTGTAACCTTCATAACAAACTCATAACATTCACAACCAACAT
This sequence comes from Asparagus officinalis, assembly GCF_001876935.1. Taxonomy (NCBI): domain Eukaryota; kingdom Viridiplantae; phylum Streptophyta; class Magnoliopsida; order Asparagales; family Asparagaceae; genus Asparagus; species Asparagus officinalis. The sequence goes on from NC_033803.1 coordinate 17,820,144, forward strand.
GTAACCTTCACAACCACCTCATAACCTTCACAACAAACTCATAACCTTCACAACCAACGCGTAACGTTCATAACCAACTCGTAAGCTTCACAACAAACTCATAACATTCACAACCAACTCGTAACATCCACCACCAATTCGTAACATTCACAATCAACTCCTTACCGAGGTTTACAACTAACTCGTAACCTTCACAAACAACTCATAACATTCACAACTAACACGTAACATTCATAACAAACTCGTAACATTCATAACCAACACGTAACCTTCATAACCAATATGAAACCTTTACGAACAACTCGTAACATTCACAACCAACTCGTAACATTCACAACCAACTCGTAATCTTGACACTTAACTCGTAAGCTTCACAACCAACTCGTAACCTTCAAAACCAACATGTAACCTTCCTTCACCATCAACTCATAAGCTTAACAACAAACTTATTACAGTGAAATAACAATAATATATAAATTTACATATAACAATAATATATAAATTTACATACTCTATTTTAATTTTAAGTCATCGATTTTAAAAAAAAATACAACAATATGTAAAATAACAAAAAATATAGCACCCAAATTCAAGTACAAGTTAAAAAAGGGGAAAAATACATTAGGGTTTTCGGAGTTCCCGCCTTTTTCTTCGAAATGACGACGCAACTTGTCATCGTTGTCTTCAAGATTGAAGTTTTCTTTGCCTCGTGAATGAACGTCGGGAAAGTTTCACCGCCGATATTGACGCCGTTGGAAAAATTTAGAGGGAACTAGAATTTTCCCCCAAAACCCATTTTAAATTATCATAGTAACATCATGAAAAAAGAGAGAGAAAGGGTATTATGATCTTCATATATTTTAAACTCTTGGGTTTTGCATTTTGGAGACTTAGGGAATTATGGCTTTGCTTTTGGGGTTTTGGGAGCGTTGAAAAAGTCTTTTTTTTTTGGGAGGGGGGGGGTGAAATACTTGTAAGGAAATTAGGGGCTAGAAACAATTTCCCCTAATAATAATAACTAGGGCTCTAATCAGAGAATGGAGCCCTAGATTTCATAAAATTCGAAAAAGTCCAGAGAAAATAGGGGAACTAATGGCTTGTAGCATTAGGAGAACTAGGCTGAAGGTGCCATTGCATCATATCCAAACCATGATGTCTATCAAGGAATCAATTATTAAGATTATGTCTTTGATTCTTTATATAATTTTATGAGAATTAGATAGAATTAGAGATCTATCATGATTAGGAAATTGAGTCTCATAACGATTAAGATCGTTTGAATCATATTCTAATTAGAAAGTTAGGCTAGAGATAGGGTTTTGGTTTTTCCTATATATATTCTTCTATTGTTGGAGGAAAAAACTAAGCAAAAGAGAGAAAACCAATATTCTTGTAATCTAGGGTTAGCAGAGGTTGTAGCCTGATTCAAGAATATTGTGCGAGAGGCGAGAGTTTTGTAGTCTTTGTCCGTGCAAAAGATTACATCATTGTGAGAGGGTTTCACAGTCTTTATCCATTCAAAAGATTGTAAAGAGAGGATTTTGGAGAGAATATGATAGTTGATTATGTATGTGAGATTGAGAGATGAGAGTCGAGTGGTTCCTCTTATAGTTCTCCCTAATACATAATGAATTTCTTATATTGTTGCCCGTGGACGTAGGTCGAAGTTGGTCGACTGAACCACTCAAATCTCGGTGTTCTTTCTTCTTGATTGTGGTTGTTTTATATCTTGTTGATTATGAGTTTGCTTCCAAGTTATACAAATCGTAGTAGGTGTAGGTCGTAAAAGATGATTCTGAATTTGTATTGATTGAATTGTGTATTACAAAATAAAAATCTCTTTTACACAGAAGAAGAGAGAATAGATCTGATCTCTCTTTTGTTTAAGGTGGGATCTTTGGGGCGAAAGAATGCTTCGCTCGATACTTGAATCGAGTTTGCTTCCAGTTGATGATTCGAATAAGGTTGTGAAAAAACTTCCTCGTGTGGTAGAAGTTTTGTTGGAGTTCAGGTACCCGAGCTAGAATGCTTGAGGGCCAAGTGCACAATTCTCTCATGCTCCCCTCCTCCTTCTTCTCCTCTTTTTTTAGTAGCCATTAGTGGCTATTTATAGAGGAGAATGGTGTGTAATCAGCTCCTATGAATGTGGGAAGTGGGTGTAACCACTTACACATTTTAAGCCTTAGTAGTTGACTTGGACAAGCAGTGCAGGCGGACTTGACGCTGCAGGCAGACTTGGCAAGCTTGCAGACAAACTAGAGTATGTTGGCGGACCTTGTAGGCGAAGTTAAGTGTTCAGGTGAACTTAACTTTGCATGAGCGATTCTGGCAAAGCTTGATCCATTCAGGCGAACTTAACTCTACATAAGTATTCAGGCAAAGCTAAGTTATCAAACGAACTTAGCTTTGCCGGTGAAGTCGAGTATTCAAGCAAACTTGACTTCATTCAGGCGAACTTGAATGCTCAGGTGAAGTTCAGTGTTTAGATGAACTTCATTCTTTGCAGGCAAACTTCAGGCGAAGTTCATCTTTTAGGCGAAGTTCAATGTTTAGGCGAACTTCGTTCTTCGTGGGCAAACTTTAGGCGAAGTTTAGCCTTGCAGGCGAACCTTTGAGCTTCTTTGCTTGTTCCAAGTTGTTGTGTCTTGTTGCACAACTCGTCCATGTCCAAAAGCTTCCTTTGTTAGGGATAGAGGAAATTTTACTTGCCTACAGTATGCGGGAGATTAAATTCCCCAACAAGTAATATCAGAGCCATGTTGATGGATCCGGGAGCGAGTTCGCAAGATAGAAGATGACGTCGTGCAAGATTGAGGACCAGCGGCGTTACAAGAATCAAGATGAAGAAGAAAAATAAGAAGATTAATTTGTCTTCTAATCGAGGGTTTGGAGGCAGGTTTCGATGATGCAGGAGTTGATTCCTAGATTTTAGAGTACTCTGAACACGATGGGAGGGTCTAATTTTTTAGATTATGCTCAGGTTGGTCAGAAAGTGCTGTAAATTTTTGATGATGGTAGCGAGACAAATCTGATGGCATATAGGGCAAACGAATATGCGACAGATGATATTGGTGTAGAGAATCAGATATGATTCTAGCAGTAGAGTTGTCAGTATATAATTATTCAAATTCATCGCAGGAGCAGGAGTTGGTTGGTGTGTATACTCGAGAAGGATAGTGCTAAATTAGGTGGAGCTTGCAAGCAGGCACGACCGAGGGAAACACAAGGAGATGAAGATGGTGTCATTAGACTTGAAGATGATGAGTGCTCATATTCACTCCAAGCCAAGTGATGAAGGAGATAGAGGCATCCGGCTCGTTGTGTGGAGTAGGAAAGGTGCACTGATACGATTCAAGACGAGCGATGCAGGTAGAGTACGAGGATAGCAAGTGGGAGAAGACTTATGTCAAGTTCAATTCGAGGGGAGAAGCATGGTTAATTTGCTTCTAATGTCATAGGTGGCGGATCTCTTGGTGTACACAAGAGAGGTGGAGGCATCACGGCGAAGTAGACGATAGCGAAAGTCACGGGACGTCCCAGTTGGAGTGCAGATGCTTCAGTTTGAAGTGTAAAAGAATAGAAGACTCTAGCAGGATAGACAAAGTTTCAAGACAGCGATGATATATTTTTAAGGGAGTTTGGGAATCAAATCCAATGTGGAGATTATTGGGATTGTTTCTTTGATTCTTTATATAACTTCATGGAAATTAGACAGTGTTAGAGATCTATCATGATTAGGAGATTGGGTCTCATCATGATTAGGAGTTTAAATCATATTCTAATTAGGAAGTTAGGCTAGAGATAGGGTTTTGGTTTTCCTATATATATTTTTCTATTGTTAGAGAAAAAACTAAGCAAAAGAGAGAGAGTCAATATTCTTGTAAGGGTTAGCAGAGGACGTAGCCTGATTCAAGAATATTGTACGAGAGGCGAGAGTTTTGTAGTTTTTGTCCATGCAAAAGATTACATCATTGGGAGAGGGTTTCGCAGTCTTTGTCCGTTCAAAAGATTATAAAGATAGGGCTTTGGAGAGAATATGAAAGTTGATTATGTATGTGAGGTTGAGAGATTGAGAGATGAGAGTTGAGTGATTCCTCTTGTAGTAGTTCTCTTTGATACATAGTGGATTTCTCGTATTGTTGCCCCGTGGCCGTAGGTCGAAGTTGGTCGACCGAACCACGTAAATCTCGGTGTTCTTTCTTCTTGATTGTGGTTGTTTTATATTTTGTTGATTGTGGGTTGACTTCCAAGTTGCGCAAATCGTAGTATACGTGGAGATTAAAATTCTCCAACATCAATATCGTGTCATGCTCAAACAAGTAAACAGTGCAGAATATTACTCCCTTTAATGATAAATAAAGTTATTAGGAAAGGAACCCAGATTCTTATATAATAAAAAAAGATCTCAATATTGCGGATGGTCCAATAAGTGTCTGTTCATGTTTAATAAGGGCATCAAAATAAAACACAAATTTGTTCAGGAACTAACCATGATTAGGACCACGTTCTGTAAGCTATTTAGCCTTTCCTTATGAGTCGAGTACCTCTTGTTAGCATATTCATTGTTAAGCTTGGGGAGAAATCTGCATCCTTGCATAAATGCCGGCATGTCCTAGAAATTAACAAGGAAGTACGTAATCAGATCAATATATAAGATTAATAAATAGATTCAATACCAGTTGATAAAGAGAGAGAGAGAGAGAGAGAGAATCAAGGCATGTATGGGAGAGCTGATGCTATGTGATAGATATGAAGAAATACAACTGAAGCTAACAATACTGGTCACGTTGCGAATGTGCAGGTGTTTTAGAAAAATTTTGGCATTTGGTATGAATTACAAGTTTTGGGATTAAAAAGTGGGTTTTTTTGTATTTTGGGATTCCATATATGGTGTTTGTTTTAAGAAAATTTTTAGAATATTGACTCCCAAAAGTGTAAAAAGTGTCCAATTTTTAGAATTTGACAAATCCTCTCAATTGGAGAGGATTTTAACAAATCCCATAAATTGATGTGTTTAGCACTCAATTGGAGAGGATTTGACAAATCCCAATTTTGTCCTTTTGTGAGAGGTAACCTCACCAAGATAGCATATATTCATCATATTACAAAATTTTGGTATTTGGTAATGCTACAATTTGTGCTTGAAAAAATAAAATATTACAAACCAAAGCCCAAAATATTAATGAAACAAACAACATTTTAGAAATCTCAACCCATAACAAAACACCTATGGATTTCAAATCCCATGATAAAATTCATATCCTAAAATTATAGGATTTGAAACAAACACCCCCTTAGGGCAACAGCTATTGCTTTGCAGATTCCTTTTTGATTTAGTTTCTCAATAGAGGGAAAGAAGGATATAGACACAGCTGGCGATGAAGGAATTTATTACAGGATCTCATTTTTGAAATCTTTAAAGCCCCTGCCACCAGGGGCGGATCCCCATCTTCCCTTGTTCCCACCTTTATTTTGGAGTGGGTGGGTGGCGGTGGTTGTTTTGTATTGTCATATTTTAAAATATTTGCACCCAATGTTAATTTAGCAATTTAGTGTATTTGTCAAAAATGTTATTTTATATTGTCATATTTTAATTTTTGTGTTATATTTTAATTTTTTGGGTCAATAAACACTTCTTGTTAGGCCCGCTAAGAAATTTTTTTAATCCTTCACTGCCATCCACTACAACAAAACTCCAAAGTTGTAGTGGGGGTTGAGGGAATTTTACATTCTAGCATACCCCAGCAGGTTGAACGCTCTTTCATGTGCGGAAACTTGGACCCACATACCAATATTAATTTTTTAAATTTGCTTTAAATTCATGACCAATAGATTCAAACATAAAGTTGCTCTAATATCATCAAAGTCTCTGCAAATACACCGAAACTCTGAAGTGGTAATGAGGGTTGAGAGTTATGATGTTATATTCTAACAGAAATCTATATGAAAATTTCTCCATTACTATCAACTGAACTTGTCCCCTTAAACCTAGCAATTTTTCTCCTGTATAGTCTTGAACTGTGTGGTTGCTTTTTTATCGATACTTAATATCACTGGCACCATGTGTTGGGGGAAAACATGAACTAAATTGAATCTGTTAGGATTTTTAGATCTTTCAAAAACCTCCAAAAATCACCAAACGCAGCAAATAGAATCACACGAGATTTAACGTGGAAAACCCTCGATCAACAGGGGAAAACCACAAATCAAAATCAATCCACTATCACATCCAAATTATAATCTTTTACACGGACAAATACTGTCAAACCCTCGCTCTCACAATATCCTTGAACCCGGTTACACCCTCTAAAATCCTAATTACAAGAATATTATCTCTTTCCTTCTCTCTACTCTCCTTTTGTTTTTTCTCTAACACAATAGAATAATATATATAGGGAAACCAAAATCCTATCTCTAGCCTAACTTTCTAATTAGAATATGATTCAAACCCCTAATCATGATAAGACTCAATCTCCTAATCATGATAGATCTTTAACCCTATCTAATTCTCATGAAGTTATACAAATAATTAAAGACACAATCTTAACTTGCCCGTCAAGTTAACTTGACCTCTAAGAAAACTAATAGGATTAGGCCTAGCCGTCAAACCCGTATCCGACTTGGAGTTTGAGTTGGTATCCAACAGAATCACAGTCAGATTACAATGAAAAAAGACAATCCTGTGAATGAACGGAGGTGGTGGGCCACACACCACGTGATTGCAAGGGTCTCATCCACGTTCACACGGTTTTCACAATTCCGCGTGATTGCAAAATTCGTGGGGGCCACAAGTGAGCGCAGGAGGTTAATGTCGCGTGAAGTGATGTTCACAAGCCCACGAACCTGATTGTGATTGCTGCCATATATAAATAATTTGTCACCTAGGGTTTGAGGGGTGTGAAGGAGGTTTGGTGCAAAGTTTTGCGGCTGCAGACAAAAATCAATTGCGGCTGCGGAGAAAAAGAAAAATGCAGAAGCATGAGGAGTTTTGAGCAGCCGTCAAGAGGGTTCTAAGCATCTTTTGTAGAGAGAGTTTGTGTGAGAGGTTTGAGAGTTTTGTGTGAGGGTTTTATTTGTGAGATTCTTGTGTAAACCCTATTTGTATTCCCTCTTCCTCTAATAGTAGATCTCCCCCTCCTTGCCCCGTGGACGTAGGCAATTTGCCGAACCACGTAAAATTGGTTGTCTCGTTATTTGTGTGATTTGTAATAGCTTTTAGGTTCCCTCGACACGCGGTCCTAGAGCTGACGAGAGGAAGAGCTAATATCCCACTTCGATGAGATATTAGGCTTTAGATTCTTGTTCTCTTTGAGAAACAAGAATTATTATTGCGACCTGACTCTCTTGTTATGCTATCGAAGTGCTGCCGAAATTTCCGCTGCGCACAACAAGTGGTATCAGAGCCCAGATTTCAGATCTAGGGTTTTGAAGTTTGGTGGAGGAAGATTTTTGTGTAAAGTTTGGTTCTTGGAGTTCTAGGCTTCGGTGGAGATAGCATTAGGAGTTGCCGTTGGAGATTTCGCTTTCCTCGTGTGGATAGGAGATCTATTTGGAATCCGATCTAGGGTTTAGTTAGGTGGTTCCTAAATTCTATCAAATTTGTTCTTTCTCTACAATTTGGAGTTAGTTTGCAATGGGAGAAGAAGGTGAAAGCAGCAAATCGATGACGAGTACAATATAAGTTAGTTTTCAGAACACTAAAATTAGTGTGGTGAAGTATGACGGTAAAATCAACTTTGGTTTGTGGATGAGCGACGTACAAGATGCGCTCAATGCTCAGAATTTGGAGGAGACCATCATGGTCCACGAGAGGCCACCTAAATATGAAGAGGCGGTATGGGAGAAGATGAATAGGAACGCGTGTGGGGTGATCAGGTCCTGTTTGGAACAGGAACTGAAATATGATGTGATTGGGGTGACGTCTGCAATGAAGATGTGGGAAATTCTCAACAACAAGTATCTCACAAAGAGTGTTGAGAACAGGTTGCACTTGCTGCGAAGACTCTTCAGATTTCAGATGTCCAGAGGCACCTCGCTAGCGGCTCATGTGAATAACTACACTAAGTTGTTGTCGGACTTATCGGATGAGTACAAGGCGATTATTTTGTTGGGCTCCTTACCGGATGAGGAGTATGATACCTTCGTGCTCACTTTGTTGAACGGAAGATCTTCTATCAGCTATAGTGAAGTGACTAACGCATTGACCAATTATGATTTGAGGAGGAAGGACAAGGAGACTTCCCGTGCTAGCACTTCAGGCGAGGCCTTGTCGATGAGAGGTAGAAGCCCATATCCGAAATGTGGTAATAGAGGAAGGTCAAAGTCTAGAGGCCACCACCAATTAGCAAAGAACCAATGTGCATTCTGCAAGGAGCAAGGACATTGGAAGAGAGATTGTCCGAAGCTCAAGGAGAAGGAGAATGGCAAGAAAAAGGGCCCAAAGGCCAATGATGTGAATATTACGAAAGGCGATGATTCCGATGATTCGTGCTTTTCTCTACTAATTACTCCGGAGGTGAACCATGTGGATGCATCAGATTGGATACTTGATTCTGGCGCTACCTATCATGTGACCCCTAGGCGAGATTCGTTTGCATCTTTTGAGAAAGTCGACGGGGGTGTTGTTGTCATGGAAAATGATCAATCATGTGGCGTTTGTGGGATAGGTACCGTACGGATTAGGATGCACGATAGAGTAGTCTATGAGTTAAAGGAGGTGAGATTTGTTCCTCAACTGAAGAAAAATCTTATCTCAGTTGGAGCTTTGGAGGCGAAGGGATTCAAGGTGACTCTCGAAAACGCTGTAGCGAAGGTTACTAAGGGATCATTGGTGGTGATGAAGGGAGTTCGCAATCGAAATTTGTATTATCTGAAGGGAAGCACCGAGATTGGCTAGGTTGCTTCGGCTATTTCAGAAGCGGACATGAGCAGACTTTGGCACTATAGGTTGGGGCACACAGGTGAAAAGTCACTACAAGCATTGTGCAAGCAGGGGCTATTGAAGGGAGCCAAGAGTGGGAAGATTGAGTTCTATGAGCATTGTGTTCTTGGCAAGAAGATGAAGGTGAAGTTCGGAACTGTCATTCATCAGACGAGGGGCATTCTGGACTACGTGCACACAGACGTTTGGGGTCCCACCAAGACTACATCACTTGGTGGTAGACATTGGTTCGTTACTTTTGTAGATGACTATTCTAGACGTTGTTGGGTGTACACCATGATGAAGAAGAGTGAAGTCCTAGATATATTCGTGGAGTGGAAGAAGAGATTGGAATTGCAGACTGGGAGAAAGATCAAGACGTTGAGATCCGATAACGGTGGTGAATATACTTCTGACCCCTTTCAGCAGCTATGTCGAGACGAGGGCATAGAGAGACACTTCACAGTTAGTCATACACCGCAGCAAAATGGGGTGATAGAGAGGTTGAATCGGTCTTTACTAGAGAAGATCCGATGCTTATTGTCGCAGAGTAGTTTGGAGAAGATCTTTTGGGCTGAGGCACTTACATATGTGAGCCACCTCATTAATAGGCTGCCTTCATCTGCGATTGAGGGGAAGACCCTTATGGAGAAGTGGTCGGGAGAGCCAGCACACGATTATGACCAGCTTAAGGTATTCGGGTGCCCTGTATTTTATCATGTGAGAACTGATAAGTTGGAACCTCGAGCTAGGAAGGCCATATTTGTAGGATTCAAGCGGGGTGTCAAGGGATACAAGCTTTGGGATCCAGTTGATAAGAAGATTGTACTGAGTAGGGATGTCACGTTTGATGAGGCTTCTATCTTGAAGCTTCCCAGCTCTCATCAGGTGGAGAGCGACCCGACGAAAGAGATATCACAGGTGGTGGAGATCGATGCAGCTCCACATTGTCCAGATGGTGCAGTATCCATTAGAGTGCCGACTGAGGTGACGCGAGACGAGCACGACGGTGACACGGAGGATACGGGTACTGATGTACATGATCAGGGACCGACGGCTCAGGTTCAGGATTCGATTGCGGTTCGGAGACAGAGGAGAAACATACAGATGCCAGCACGGTATGCCGACACAGTTGCGTATGCACTTCTGGTGGAGAGTATCGATGAGTTGGTACCTATCACATTCAGAGAGGCCGAACAGAGTTCGGAGGCTGATTCGTGGCAGGTGGCTATGCAGGAGGAGATGGAATCTCTTCATAAGAACGATACATGGGAGCTTGTTGAGCTTCCAAAGGGGCGGAAGGCAACTGGTTGTAAGTGGGTATACACGAAGAATGAGGGTATTGAGGGCACTCCATTGAGATTTAAAGCTCGGTTGGTTGCGAAGGGCTATGTACAGGAGGAAGGTATTGACTATAATGAGGTTTTCTCTCCGGTGGTGAAGCATTCTTTGATTCAGATTTTGCTAGCTTTGGTGGCACGGTATGGTTTGGAGTTAGATCAGTTGAATGTAAAGACGGTATTTCTTCATGGTGATCTTGATGAAGAAATATATATGATTCAGCCATTGGGATTCCGAGTTGCAGGAAAAGATAAGTTGGTTTGCAGATTAAAGAAATCGCTATACGGTTTGAAGCAGTCTCCTCGACAGTGGTATAGGCGATTTGATGGTTTTATGCTTGGTCATTCGTACACTCGGAGCCAGTTTGATCCTTGCGTGTATTTCGCAAGTTAAAAGGAGGTGCGTACATCTATTTGTTACTTTATGTCGATGACATGTTGGTTTCCTCTACTTCCAGGTCGGCTATAGATGAGTTGAAAGTTCGGCTTTCAAATGAGTTTGAGATGAAGGACTTGGGTGAGGCCAAACGCATTCTAGGGATGGAGATCGGCAGAGACAAGAAGAAGGGCAGAATTTGTTTGACACAGGTGGCTTATTTAAAGAAGGTTCTACAGCGATTCCATGTTAGTATGGATACAAAGCCAGTTAGTGTACCATTGGGAGCCCATTTGAAGCTTTCAGCTGGTCTTTCACCAAAGTCAGTTGAAGATCGTGAGTTGATGTCGAAGACTCCATATGCGAGCGTGGTTGGGAGCTTGATGTACGCGATGGTATGTACGAGGCCAGATTTGTCACAGGCGGTGAGCATGGTTTCAAGATACATGCACGATCCAGGAGTGGGTCATTGGGACGTCGTGAGATGGATTTTGAGGTACATTCGAGGTACGCTCAATGTTGGTTTGGTTTATGAGCGGGACACTATAGGTGGGAAGCTATGCATCAGTTATGTTGATTCGGATTATGCCGGGGATTTGGATAAACGCCGGTCTACTACGGGGTATGTGTTCACTTTGATCCGTGCGCCGGTGTGTTGGAAATGCACCTTACAGTCGACGGTGGCTTTGTTTACGACGGAGGCAGAGTATATGGCAGTTACGGAGGCTGTGAAGGAGGCTATTTGGCTTCGAGGACTTTTGGAGGAACTTGGTATATCACAGAGGTTCGTCACTATTCATTGTGATAGCATGAGTGCTATCTATTTAGCGAAGAATCAGGTTTTTCATGCGAGAACGAAGCACATTGACGTTCGTTATCACTTCGTTCGGGATGTTCTTGAAGATGGCGATGTGGAGATTGTGAAGGTCCACATGAAGGATAATCCGACGGATATGCTCACTAAGGTGGTTCCGAGCAACAAGTTTGATCATTGTATAAGCTTGTTGCATATTCGTGATTGTTGAGGCTGTTGGCGGCCATTTGGGTGAACTACGTTCGGCTTGATTCCTTAGGCAAGAAGATACGTAGGCAGTCTTTCAGATGCAGCTGATTTGGATTAGTTAATTTTGATGGAGGGGTGAGATTGTTTAGACTCTCGTTCGGGTTCTCGACTTGTTGTGGATTGCGTTCATACTGATCACAACAAGTGGGACATTTGGTTGCTTTGGTGTCGCGTCAGTTTTGAAAAAAAAACTTCACCGAGGTGGAGAATTGTGAATGAACGGAGGTGGTGGACCACACACCACGTGATTGCAAGGGTCTCATCCACGTTCACGCGGTTTTCACAATTCCGCGTGATTGCAAAATTCGTGGGGGCCACAAGTGAGCGCAGGAGGTTAATGCCGCGTGAAGTGATGTTCACAAGCCCACGAACCCGATTGTGATTGTTGCCATATATAAATAATTTGTCACCTAGGTTTTGAGGGGTGCGAAGGAGGTTTGGTGCAAAGTTTTGCGGCTACAGACAAAAATCAATTGCGACTGCGGAGAAAAAGAAAAACGCAGAAGCATGAGGAGTTTTGAGCAGCCGTCAAGAGGGTTCTAAGCATCTTTTGTAGAGAGAGTTTGTGTGAGAGGTTTGAGAGTTTTGTGTGAGGGTTTTATTTGTGAGATTCTTGTGTAAATCCTATTTGTATTCTCTCTTCCTCTAATAGTAGATCTCCCCCTCCTTGCCCCGTGGACGTAGGCAATTTGCCGAATCACGTAAAATTGGTTGTCTCACTATTTGTGTGATTTGTAATAGCTTTTAGGTTCCCTCGACGCGCAGTCCTAGAGCTGACGAGAGGAAGAGCTAATATCCCACTTTGATGAGATATTAGGCTTACACACGGGGGGGGATTGCTAACTTCTGATATATGTCGCACAAACATTTAAATCACAAAGTTCTGTATGAAATTCTTACATTCTGTATCTTGTAGAATTTTCTGTCTGACAGTGAAATGTTCATATTAGTGCATCCGTCGTCATGCAACATAGCTTCTAAGCATACAGGTCCAAAACAAATATTCAATACTCACAGTTGGAATCTTGAGATAGCCGCTTGGAGCAAGACGAGACTGCAGTTGTCATTTTTACGTCATAAATTAGCGAACAGACCGCAAACATCTAGCAACAGAAAATAATTGGATTCAAAGACGTTATTTAAGGTACGTAGTCAAAATGGAAACACGTACCTGCACATAATCGGAGTAAATTTCTGACTTGATGAGAGCGTCTGCAAGCATGCAAAAGATTCACGTCTGCAGTGGAAGAGGTAGGGGAGGAATATTAGCCTCACAATACGTAGTACACAAAAGCTTAATTTTATATCAAAACAGACCTAGCATTCCTTTTTTTGGTCAATGAAAAACTTTTATTCATTTACCAAAATGTGAAAAATATGTACAACAAGATAATCAGCTCAAAAGAACTAAAAAAACAAAACAGGATCAGTCAAACAATTATATACAAGAGAGAGTTTCAAAGAGACATTATCCACTGCTTGTTGTCCTCTGAGAATGAACCATTGAGAGTAGTGATCAATATTGCCTCTTTAACATCCCTGGTAACCTGATCAATATTTCTGGATTTCAGATTGAAAATCCTATTGTTTCTTTCTTTCCAAATGCAGTAAATAGAAGCTGTCAACGCCAATCTTTTCACACTTTGCTTGAAGCCTCTTCCCTAGACTTTTGCTAAACCACTCCAAAATGATATCCCAATTACAAGTCTTCCATCTGAATTGAAGCCAATCCAAGATGTTATTCCATAGACCACATGAGAAGTAACATTCAAAGAAAAGATGGCTACGAGATTCCTGAGCTGAAGAGCATAAGCAACATTGTCCAGATTGAATAATGCCTCTCCTAAGTAGTCTATCTTTGCTTTGCAATCTGTTAAGAACCGCTAACCAAAAGATAAAACTATGCTTAGGGTAGTTGTTTGAATCCCAAACTGTCATAAACCAAGGCATTTTGCTGGATACAAGGGAGATGGCTGAGTATAGTTTGGATAGCTGGATTTTAGAATTCTTGCAACATGAGCTAATACACTGTTTCAGATTATCAATTCCTCCACAAATAATGATTTCTTTATCCCTGACCTTGAGTAACTGCTTCCACATCCAAGAATCACTTGATTTCATGTTAACTTGCCATATTGTAGAATTTTTCAAGAGTAACTGCTTCCACATCCAAGAATCACTTGATTTCATGTTAACTTGCCATATTGTAGAATTTTTCAAATAATTGGCATGAATCCATTTAATCCATAGCCACTCTTTGTTAATATGAATATACCATATTAACTTGAGGCCAGAGGCAATGTTCCATGTAGCTGTAGAAAAAATGCCTAAACCTCCATACTTTTTCTCCTTGCATATTTTTTCCCAGGCAACAAGGGGGGTTTTGAAAACCTGGTCAGTTTTTCCCCAAAGGAAATCCCTGCATAAGACATCAATTTTATGAAGAACCTTTGCTGGCAATATGTAGTTAGAGGTCCGGTATAGTTGGACACCCAAAATTACACTCTTGATGACTTGGAGTCTCCTTGCATATGACAATTTCTGAAACTTCAACCAAGTCTGAAACTGACTCGTAATTTTTCTAAAAAGTGGGAAGCAATCAATATATGATAGTCTCTTGCATATCAAATGAACTCCAAGATATTTTATTGGCAGTGTCCCTTCCTGAAAACCCAAGCAACTATTAATGGAGCTCTTAATATGATCATCAACACCTCCAAAAAAGATAACACATTTAGAGGGGTTGGCTTCCAAACCAGTTATGGCACCAAAATCTCTAACACAGTGATAAAGCTTTTGAACTGAATATAAATCTCCTCTACAGAACAGAAGGAGATCATCAGCAAATGCAAGATGTGTAATTTTAAGCTTCCCACATTTAGGGTGAAATTTAAAATCCCTATCTTGTTTCTGTTGGAAGCTTTATTCATGAAAAGGCAATTTTGCCTTTGTGAATAGTCCCACATCGAAAAATGAGATGAATAGTAAAGGGTATATATTGGTTCTCTCCTTATTGGGCTTTGAATAGTATTTTGGGTTTTGTGGGCCTTGCATTTCTACCACACACGCGCGCGCGCACGCACGCCACGCCTCGCCCGTACGCGCCACGCCGCAGGAAGCATTAACCGTGCGTAACGGTCCCTTGGATTCAGCGGGGGTTACACCTTTCATCACCTATAAAAGGAGGCTTGGAGCTCATTCAGAATCACACCAACGAAGAGGAAAATCTCTACACTCTCTTCTCTTCTCTACTCTTATACCTCCAAGAAAAGATTTCGGCTACATATTTACATATTCTATTTTCTGGGCAACTGTTTTCGTCTGAGCATAAGCTCTGTGTCTCACGCCCGAGTGCAGAGGCCGGCCGATTCCGGGGGTTTTTACCGCTAGGGGAGAGAGGACAAATTGCGCCAGGGTGATAGGCGGGTCCTTAATCTTCTAGGGCAGTGATATCACGACTGCTCCCAATCAGGCCTGAATTTTCTAACTTTTAAATTTGTTTTAAATTTTTTATATCTCTGTTTTGACAGCAATCTAGAAGATTAAAAATTCTTGCTGTTAAGTTAATTAGTAAATAAAAAAAATAAAAAATTAAAAAATTTTATTACTGTTCATCGGGATTACTGTTCACCCGAATTTTATATATTAATAATTTCTTGTTGTATTAGTTAATTGTTTTAATTTGTTGCATCTAAATTAGCTATAAAATAAAAAATAAAAAAAATCTTTGTAGCTTCTATACTCAATTTCTGCACCTGTCAATTTTCATAGTAAATAAACAAAAAATCTTTAAGTGAATCGGTTCAAGTTTTCTTGGATTAGTTGGTGTCTAAGGAAAGGTTTAAGGGTTGCGTAAAGCGCTCTGCAAGAAACGAGGTACTTAATAGATCTTTGATCAACCTCTAGTACTATCCTTACCTGGCCAAACTACCCGAGTAAAACTTTAATCTTTTCACTTTTAGAGTTTTTGGTTAAAAGCAGGTTTAATTAAGTTTCTGGTCTAGTAATATTGACAAAATCCTTTTTATATCAGATTACATCTACCTAGACTAGTAAACTTGAATTGGACTTATGGCAATTCCTGATCATTCAAAAAGTGTCAAACCTGAGAAGTTCACCGGTGTTAACTATAAACGGTGGGCTAATCAGATGAAATACTGGCTTACTACCTTAGGTCTTTTATCTGCTATTGACACTTCTGAGTCATCTACTAGTGGTTCTCAACCTTTGACTCCTGATCCTGCTCAACCTGCTCCTTCCACTTCTGGTTCTGGTGCTAGCTCCTTTTCTAGCTCTATGAAACCAGAAGAAATCAACTATCATTGTTGTCATAGGATTCTTAGTGCACTTGCGGACAACCTTTATGACATATATTATGAGTTCAAAAGTGCAAAAGAACTATGGAATGCTCTTGAAGCAGAATATGGCTATGATGATGCCGGAATTCTGCGTTTCACCTCCTCCTCATTCAATAAGTTCACACCTCCTGGTCTAGATTTGCTGGGGATCTTCGACACAAGCAAGGAGATTTAACATTAACTGAAGCCCTCAAGGCTATTCGTATTGAAGACCAGCATAGGCAAAATTCCAATACCAAGAATGAAACAAAAGCTAAAGTAAACTTGGTAGAGGATAAGCCTAAATCTAAGAATTTCAAACCCAAAGGGAAGAAATTTAAGAAAAATCAACAATCTTTCAATAAATCTTTCAACAAATCCTCTTTCAAACCAAATCCCAATTCTTCCAGCTATAAGTCTGATGAGAAGTTCTGCTTTGTCTGTGGTAGAACCAACCACATGGCTCACAACTGTTTCTTTCGGAAGAAGGAACCGGCCAAACCTGCCCCTAAAGGAAATGGATCCAACAAAGTTAATATGATTGAAATGAATCCAACCTCCTTCAGGTTAGCCTCTTCATCTCATCTTGTAAATTCTCTAACTTCTTCCACTGATTGGTATTTGGATTCCGGAGCAAATATCCACGTCTGTAATGACCGCTCTTGGTTTTCAAATTATCAGGAATCACGTGGAGGAAGCATAAGCTTAGCAGATGACTCCACTAAATCAATAATAGGAAGTGGACGTATAGAGCTCACCATGACTTCTGGGAAAGTTCTTCATCTGCAAGGCGTTTATCATGTTCCTTCTCTCCGTCGCAATTTGATTAGTGAATCTCTTCTTCTTAGAGCTGATTATAGGATTGTAAAAGAATCCAATAAATTTGTGATTACAAAGAGTAATGTTTTCATAGGAAAAGGTTTTATCTGTAATGGCCTTTTCAAACTCAATGTAATCAATTCCAGTTCTAATGAAATTTATGAGTCTTCTGTTATTCAAATTGTTGAGTCTTGTGATGTTTGGCATGGACGACTTGGACATGTCAATTTCCAAACCTTGCAGAGAATGAGTAAATTAAACCTCATTCCTAAATCTTCTCATAATCCCTCATCTAAATGTGAAATTTGTGTTCAAGGGAAACACACTAAAAAACCCTTCAAGTCTATAACTAGAAACTCTGAACCCCTCGAATTAATTCATAGTGATGTGTGTGACTCTAACCGAGTTATCACCCGAGGGGGTAGGAGATATTTTGTGACTTTTATAGACGATCACTCCAGATATTGTTACACCTATCTTCTCAAAACTAAAGATGAAGTCTTAGATAGGTTTAAGGTGTTCAAAGCTGAATCTGAGAACCAACTTGACAGGAAGATCAAGATTCTAAGATCTGATCGTGGGGGGGAGTATACCTCAAATCATATGACTGAATATTGCCAAGAACACGGTATTATTCATGAGGTTACTGCTCCCTATACACCACAGTCTAACGGGGTAGCTGAACGAAAGAATAGAACCCTAATGGACATGGTGAACTGTATGTTACTCAGTTCAGGAGCACCTGAAAATCTCTGGGGTGAAGCTCTTCTTTCTGCTTGCTTCATTCTCAATAGGATTCCCCAGAAAAATTCCGATACAACTCCTTATGAATATTGGAAGGGGAGATCTCCTAATCTGAATTTCTTCCGGGTTTGGGGTTGCTTGGCTAAAGTAGCTATTCCTGAACCTAAGAAGAGGAAAATTGGTTCTAAGACTGTAGATGCTGCTTTTATTGGATATGCACTAGATAGCAATGTTAATAGATTTCTAGTCATCAAATCTGAAATTAGTGATATATCCAACAATACCATCATTTTTTTTTTTTGACAAAAGAAACAGAGCTTGAAGCCCTGTTCATGTATATTTATATATTCATGAAAGTATAAGAGGTAACATTTACAGTAAGAGAGTGTGGTGAAGAGAGGGGGAACATTGGAAGATGTGTGCTACCAGGAGAGGGCCTTGCCGTCACTGGTAAGTACAAATCTTCAATGTTCCCTCCCCCATACCAGCATCAAAACAACAAAAAGGAAATCCAAAAGACAGAGTTAAGAGCTGATACAGGTCAAAGAAAACAGCAACAAAAGAGTACAAAGAACAAAATGAACCCTTGGGGAGGCTAACTGTTGGCTAGCTGAAGGGAGGATGGGAATCATGCAAGCCTGTTGCTGTCTTCGCTAGATTCCAGGATCTCAGGGAGGTCCGATGAATGGAGGATATTCTTCAGTTTAGAGGCCTTCTTGGAGGCAGATGCACCTGTCCAGAAAAGAAGATAGTTAACTGATTTGTTGATGATATGCTGAGGGGAGCTGCTCAAGTTGGAGAAGGTGCAAACACAACAATACCATCATTGAAGCAAGAGATGCAGTCTATTTTGAAAACATCTTTCCTTTCAAATCTAAAATCTCAGAAAATCCCAGATCATCCATTCCTTCTGATCTTCCATCTTCCAGTTCTTCTCAAACTCTTGATATTGAACCTCGAAGAAGCAAAAGAGGTAGAATCGAAAAGGATTTTGGAGAAGATTTCCTTACCTTTCTTGTTGAAGGTGATCCAAGCTCATTCCAAGAAGCAATGGATTCACCTGAATCTCCTTTCTGGAAAGAAGCCATTGATAATAAAATTAAATCTATCATGGAAAACCATACTTGGATACTCACCGACTTACCTCCAGGTTGTAAACCTATTGGTTGTAAGTGGATATTCAAGAAGAAACTCAGAGCTGATGGTTTCATAGATAAATTTAAAGCTAGATTAGTAGCTAAAGGCTTTACTCAACAAAAGGGCATTGATTATTTTGATACATATTCTCCTGTAGCCCGAATATCAACTATCCGAGTATTACTAGCCTTTGCTGCTATCCATAAGCTTATCATACATCAGATGGATGTCAAGACTGCTTTCCTGAATGGTGATTTAGATGAAGAAATCTATATGCACCAACCTGAAGGCCTCATTGCCAAGGGTCAGGAAAACAAAGTCTGTAAGCTTGTTAAATCTTTGTATGGTCTTAAACAAGCTCCTAAATAATGGCACCAGAAATTTGACAACGTCATTGCACAATATGGCTTCACAGTGAATGAATACGATAAATGTGTCTATTCTAAAGTGATAAACAATGACTATGTCATTCTCTGTCTCTATGTTGATGATATCCTTATCTTTGGAACAACACTTGAATTAATTTCAAAGGTTAAGGATTATCTTTCCAAAAACTTTGATATGAAAGACTTAGGTCTTGCAGACATGATACTTGGAATGAAAATCTCTAGAGACACTAGAGGAATATCTTTGAGTCTTTCCCATAGCATTGATAAAATGCTAATCAAATTCAACTTTCATAACTCTAAACCTGTTTCCACACCTTATGATTCTTCTATACCCTTGAAGAAGAATGAAGGTGAACCTGTCTCCCAGCTGAAATATTCTCAGATGATTGGATCTCTTCTTTACATATCCAACCGAACCAGACCTGATATAGCTTATGCTGTAGGGAGACTGAGTCGGTATACTAGCAACCCTAGCAAAGATCATTGGTCTGCCTTAGAAAGAGTATTCAAATATCTAAAAGGCACAATTGACTATTGCTTGACTTACACTGGTTACCCTGATGCTATAGAAGGGTATAGTGACGCCAATTGGGTCACGGATTCCAACAGTGTAAAGTCTACATCTGGATATGTATTTCTTTTTGGTGGTGCTGCTGTATCCTGGAAATCATGTAAGCAAACAATAATTGCCAGGAGCACCATGGAATCTGAGCTAATTGCTCTTGATACTACTTGCACAGAAGCCGAATGGTTAAAAGATCTTCTATCTGAACTTCCTTTGGTCCCTAAACCCTCTCCTCCTATTTCCATTCACTCTGATTCTAGATCTACCATAGAGCTTCTAAAGCAAGTACATGTAAATAAAAAACATAACAGACATATTCAAATAAGATATAAGTCTGTACAACGCCTATTAGGCAAAGTTGTGATCTTGGACTTTGTAAAGTCTGAGAAAAATCTTGCTGACCCTTTGACTAAGGGATTATCCAGGAGTGTGGTTCTGGATTCATCGAGGGAGATGGGGTTAAGCCCATAAATGAGGTCACTGACAGCGGCAACCCAACCCTTATTTGGAGACGTAGTCCCAATGTCGGTTCAATGTGGTAGAAACAAGCTGGACAAGTGACTCTCGTGTGGAGCATCGACCTAGATATATTTATATATCATTATGTAGCATTTGCTACTACCCCTTCTCTATGGTGACGATGCTCTTATGATACAGCTGGCTAGGCTGAGTTTTACTCTTAATAAGTCCAACGCGTGTATTGTGGGGGGTATTAAATAAACAGCTGTAGTACCCTTTGAGGACTTACCTACGTGAGAGGAACCGTGATGGCCGCGGTTGGGGGGGACAGGGCTGACCCCTAGAAACTCTCATGAGTCGGTTTTTTGTGAGCATGGCCTTTAACGCTCAACCCGCTTAGCTCAATAGATGAAAACGTATTGTGTGTGTTTTTATCAATACCTGATCCAAGGGGCCTAATTCAAGGCCTAGTCCATTATGTCTATCAGGTGGCGATGAACTCACTAAGGAAAGGTTCAAAGCCGAAAGCTACCTTTCCCGAATTCACGATACGACAGGTTGCCCAACCTATATTTATTCTGTGATTTATTTATTGATTTATTATTTTCAGTCAATATTGCTTACCTTTGTGAATAGTCCCACATCGGGAAATGAGATGAATAGTAAAGGGTATATATTGGTTCTCTCCTTATTGGGCTTTGAATATTGTTTTGGGTTTTCCTTATTGGGCTTTGAATATTGTTTTGGGTTTTGTGGGCCTTGCATTTCTACCACACACGCGCGCGCCACGCCACGCCTCGCCTCGCCCGCACGCGCGCGCCACGCCGCAGCCGCACACCTTTTTGCTTCTCAAGCCTTCATTTTTGTACGTTTTACACATTTTGTAACGGCTGCATGCGGGTAACGGAAGTAATAACCATGCGTAACGGTCCCTTGGATTCAGCGGGGGTTACAACTTTCATCACCTATAAAAGGAGGCTTGGAGCTCATTCAGATACACACCAACGAAGAGGAACACTCTCTAAACTCTCTTCTCTTCTCTACTCTCTTACCTCCAAGAAATTTCGGCTACATTTTACTGGGCAACTATTTTCGTCTGAGCATAAGCTCTGTGACTCACGCCCGAGTGCAGAGGCCGGCCGATTCCGGGGGTTTTTACCGCTAGGGGAGAGAGGACAAACTGCGCCAGGGCGATAGGCGGGTCCTTAATCTTCTAGGGCAGTGATATCACGACTGCTCCCAATCAGGCTTGAATTTTCTAACTTTTAAATTTGTTTTAAATTTTTTTATATCTCTGTTTTGACAGCAATCTAGAAGATTAAAAATTCTTGCTGTTAAGTTAATTAGTAAATAAAAAAAAATAAATAAATAAAAAAAATAAGGGGAAATATCCATGAAGGGATAGGATCACCTTGCCTCAATCCTCTAGCACCCTTGAAATATCCATGAAGGGATTCATTCAGGGAAACTGAAAATTTAGGTGTGGAAATGCATGACATAGTCCATTTAATAAACATTTCAGAGAACCCCAGACCTTTGAGCATTTTCTCCAGAAATGTCCAACTGATGGAGTCAAAAGCCTTCCGTATATCAATGTTGAGCATTGTCCTTGGAGAAATGTGTTTTCTACCATAGTTCTTCACCAATTCATGTGCTAACAGAATATTATTTGAAATTTGTCTTCCCTTAAAATGGAAACTGCAACAGGCTTTGTCCTCGTGACTTTGTCGGAGTACTCGTTCGAGTTGAAGTTGTAGCTGGCTAATCAAGTTGGAAGTCCAATGATGGAAAGTTTGTTAATCAAGAAGATTAAGGTTGTAAAATATCCTGGATTGTCTACTCAATGGAATTAGGCCCCTAGAAGTGAGAATTTAAGGAACAAAATTACTGTTTGATATGGCGTTGTGGTAACCATTATTCTATAGTGCTTATGCTTACAAGGATGCAACAGATACGAAGAAATCAAACCAGACACGCAGGAGGTGCTCTAGTGCTCGAACACTGGCATTTATGAGATAAATGGGACCCTAGTTACTCTGAACTTTGGGCTGTACTTTTCAGCTCTTGCTCTTAAACTATTGGAACAGATGAAAACCGTGTGTTTGAAAAAGCTTTTTTGGTAACTCTCCTAGAAACTTTTTGAAGGGCAAACGCTTCGAAACTCAATAGTGAAGTTATTTATCCCGTGAAACTTACCCTCATCATTTGAAGCGTAACTGAAGCGTGTGCTTCGAGATTCATAAAGGGCTTCTCTTTTGAAGTGCGTGTTTTAGACAAGATAGAAGGATATAAAAGGATTTTTTTACTAAAATTAAAATGCCCCTTTGTTCTTTAATATGACCATGTGAGAGAGAGAGAGAGTATGTCTGTGTAATGCACGTAGCTTAGTTTAGTATAATTCGCATTATGATTCACAGTTCACATATTTACTTCTTATTCACTAATCAAGACATGAATGTACCTATTGTAAATTATCACGCCACTAAATATTATATGTTTATAATCTTTACAAATTATAAAATTAAAATAGTTAAACTCATGAGGCTTACGCATTAATTATGCTTTGAATCTTATGCCTCGCTTCATTGATAGGTCTAACGCTTCGCTTTGCACTTCTACTTTTTTTAAACATTTATTCTAGATCATGAAAATATAGTCTAAAAATGTAGCTATTTTTTATATTATATATCATATTTTTTGGGAATGCAATTTTTGCCCATGCCCATTTATACACCTGGCCCGCCCATCACTTGGCTCGTCCAAAGCCCACCCATTTAGTTAAATGGGTCTAATCGGGCGGGTTCATTTCAATCCACACTAAATGGACACTAAATGAACGGTCCTTATTCACCCATTTGCCCGCCCGCCCGTATTCCCAAACCCAAAATCCTAATAGCAATACTCGTTGTTTTAGATATTCTTGACAAACAAGTATGACAGCCGCTTAAAATGCGTCAACATCTCACAAAGAGTAACACATAGAAAATATAGATATACTCAACGTGGAAAGGATATCTTCCATTTGTGGCACTCGTCTAAAACGCATGTAATTAAACCTTCTGCTGTAGTCTGTTCAAGTATTTGCCATCGGTTATTGTGATATCGAATTACTTTGAACTTTTCATCCATGTCTTAGGTTTTTCTTTTAGATGGTAGAAAAAGGATAGGAGATGGTTGCACTTAGACCAGCCATTAACCAAAGCGGATCACTTGACCTTATATATCACTCCATGATCCTAGATAAAAAAAATTGGTCAATGAAATAAACTTTTATTCATCACCAAACTTTGAAAATGTGGAGTACATCAAGATATCAGAATCATGTCGATATGAAACTAAACCTGAAGGCAAATCACACTTACAGTTTCTCATTTTTTTCTCTTACATGATCATGAATATTTTCATTAAAAACTTTAGAAAAGATAGAAAACTTCACATATCTGAATAGCCGATCAGAAGAATGCATTTTCTGCTGAAATATCCTCAGGTTCCTCTCCTTCCATATCCAATATACAGTTGCTGATAGTGTCATTCTTTTTATTTTCTTCATGAAATCATCCCCCTTCAAGTTATTGCTATACCAGGTTATGATTTGGTTCCGGTTGCAAGATCTCCAAGCATAATTCAACCAATCCATCACTTTATTTCAAACATATGCAGAGTATTGACATTCAAAGAACAAGTGTTTGTTGGTTTCCTCTTGATGATTTGAAGCTGGACACATGACACAATGGTTTGTTTCCAGAATTCCCAATCTGCATAGTCTATCATATCAATAATCTGGACAGTGTAGCTAACCATAAGATAACTGAGTACTTTTGATAGTGTAAGCCACCCAAGTTGAGTCTGACCAAGCTACAGGGCTAGTTGATTGATTTAAAGTTTGATATATGGAAGAAATCTGAAGTATACCATTAATATGGTAGTCACAGATAGTTTTTAGCAGATTATCCATGTTTCCAAATCTTCTTAATTAAAGCCATATCTCTCACCTTAAGCAATTGTCTCCACATCCAAGAGTCATTTTTCTTTGGTTGAACTAACCATATATCAGTTTGGCGAAGATAGTTTCCATGCACTCATTTAATCCATAGTAATCTTTTTAATGTGTACCATCCATAGAATCTTTATTGCAGCTGCATAGTTTCAATTCTTTGCAAAAAAAATCCCAGTCCACCCATCTTTTTGTCTTTGCAAGTATCACTCCAGGAAACCAATCTAATTTTTTGACCCCATAAGAAAGCAGTGCAAAGTTTGTCAAATTTTTCCAACACATTGATCGGCGGAACATAATTGCTTGTCCAATAATTTTGGATCCCCAAAATAACTAATTTGATCAATTGTATTCTCCCAACTGTTGGCCTTCTTGTTTTGATGATGTTTAACAAACAATTTACCACTAATGTTGTTTGTCTAGTATTTGTGTTTTCTTATTTATTATAGACAAACAACGTAGTTGGAGGTTGGATGGAATAGCGCTTCAACGACGATATCAAATGGAGGTTGGTGGAATTGTGGAGTGAAGCAACATACAATTCAAGTTAAAGATCAAGTTCAAGCTTCATCCGCAAAGTGTACCAAGTCAAGCTTATTAAAGATCAAGATCGGCTTGGGTAATCTAGTTTAGGTTTTATATTATGTGTGTTAAGTACCTTAAGCTCAATATCATATACACACATGTATTTGGTTTCCATGTATATATAGTTATATATATACATGCATGGTTTTGGGTTTTCATGTTTTGGACATACTTGCAAAATACATGAGTTTTCACAAATGAAAATTAAATTTAAGAAATTCTTTTTCTAACATGTTTATTTTCATGTTTATAAATATTTCGTAAAGTTTCATCAAGTTTGGAATTGATTTGTTATGTTTAATGGAATTTACAAAATTATGTTTTTCGTTTGTGCATGTTCGTGCATGTTTTACAAAACAGATGAGTTTTCATAAATGAGAAGTGATATTTAAGAAATTCTTTCTTTTACATATTTATCTACATGTTTAGAAACTTTTCTCAAAATTTTACCATTTTTGGAGTTGATTTACTGTGCCCAATTGATTTTACAAAATCGTGTATGTCAGCAGATTTTCAGAAACTGTATATCTGTGTTCAAATATTTATTTCTCTCAAATGAGAAATTATTTTTCATAAATTCTTTCTCTAACATGTTCATATACATGTTTAGAACCTTATCACAAAATTTCATAATTTTTTGAATTGATTTACTATTTTTAATTGATTTTACAAAGTCAGATACGCAAATTTCCAGAATGCTGGAATTTGGGGTATTTTGGTCTTTTCAGCCTATAACGGCTAGTAACGACTAGTT
This sequence comes from Asparagus officinalis, assembly GCF_001876935.1. Classification (NCBI taxonomy): domain Eukaryota; kingdom Viridiplantae; phylum Streptophyta; class Magnoliopsida; order Asparagales; family Asparagaceae; genus Asparagus; species Asparagus officinalis. Next base: position 17,845,626 of record NC_033803.1, read on the forward strand.
TTTGATATTTTCGGTTTTTGAGAGTTTTACAAGTTTGTTGAAGGGTTTTTAAGTTTGTTTCAAGAGTTTGTTTGTGAAGAAAATTTCACAAGAGCTTGAGGAGATCATCTATTGGAGTTTGAGCAATCAACTATTCTTCCTCCATCTCTTGTCATCTATTGAGAAGTTTTCTAAACTCTTTTCTAGCTTTATATTTATTTGTTTGATTATCATCTTATTAAAGCTAGTTTTATATTGAGTTTAAATTTGATTAATCTCATTGTTACACATACCCACTTGAGCTTATTGTATTAGCATTCATAATATATTTGGGATTGTGAGAGATAGTAATATTGAGTTGAGCCTAATTGACTTCTCTCCTTGTTTAGAGAACAATCACTTTGTTTGTGAGAGATAGTAATATTGAGTTGAGCCTAATTGACTTCTCTCCTTGTTTAGAGAACAATCACTTTGTATTGAGCCTATCTTGTGAGATCACTTAGTAATACACTTGTACATCGAGAGAAGTGTATGGTGAGAGTCGGGGATCATCCCAAGAGGAGTGGCGTCGGTTGAACAACCTAGGGAGAGGTGGTATCCGAGCACTTGAGGGAGACTCGGCTAGGTCCAACACTTAGTGGGTGTAGAGTGTGATTGCATAGTGTTCGTTGTGTGAGAGTTTTCGGTGAACTTGTAAACCGAGTGTGTAGAAGTTCCGGCTTCCAAACCGGGTTGTGATAGTGGATTTCTCCCCGGGAGTGGGGAGCGGAGACGTAGGACGGAAGGTCCGAACTCCATGATCATATAGTGTGTTTGAGTGTGCTTTGGCGTTCATTTATATTTATGTTCATATCTTATATCACCATTGTGCATTGCTCATTATCATATTTATGTTCATATCTTATATTGCCATTGTCATTAGCTCATTATCTATATCATCCACTATCTTGTTTAGATTTTTTACCCTTGTGTTGTTTATATATCCTTGCATATATTTTATCATATAGGATATATCTCTTTGTTTACATTGCTTATCCTAGCTCATATATCTTGTGGTATTTCATACTTGCTAGGATAACTCATTAATTAATTTTAATTGACATATAATCAGATTAGATTAGCATAAGACCCTAATCACCCCCCTCTAGGGTCTAACAATTGGTATCAGAGCTTGGTGCTCTTTGATTTAAGGTCCAATCACCTTGAGTTAAAGATCCAAGTTAGCTTATTGTGCTAATCTAATTTTGAGCTTTATCTTGCTTGTCTTTTATATTATGGATATGCATGGTTTAGGTTATGCCATTAATATTGCTCCTAGATTAGATAATTTTCCCTATGCCCAATGGTGTGTTAGATTTAAACTTTTTGTTCAATCTAAACACTTTGATTTATAGGAAATTATAGATGATGCTTATATTGTGCCCATTTTGGAGAAATCCAAGTGGAATAAGAATGATCATCGTATGTTTACAATGAACAATATTTTGTTAGAATATTTGCAAAATGCTTTTAATTCATCTATGTCTAACAAGTTTGTTCATTTTGATAGTGCTTATAAACTTTGAAAATTTATAGAAGCACATCAAGGGGACTTGGAGGCGATCCAACAAGCTTTGAAGGATCCAACTTCAAGTTCATATGGAGCAACATGCACACGGCCACTAGGCGATAGCCCTAGTGAGGTTTGCGAGTTCGAACCCGATAATGATTTATCTTGTGATGAACTTGCTTGTGCTAGTGAAAAATTATTGCATGCCTATAACAAATTGCAAAATGATTTTAATGATTTAAAAAGCAAGCATGATGTTTTAAAATCCGATCATGAGAAGCTAGTGTCCAAATTTGATGTCATTGAAAATGAAAATACTATGCTTAAAGAAAGCAATGACTTATTAAATTTGGAAAATGGAAATTTAATCTCATCTATTGCTAGCCTATCTCATGCTAAGATTGATGCCATGTTAGAAGTAGAGAACATAAAGAATGATACAGCTTCTTTTATAAATAACTATTTATGTTCTACTTCTAAAAATGCATATGTGCCTAAAAATGAAGATTTGAATCTTATGAAAAATAGTATTTCATCTTTAGATTCAACTTTGAAAATATGCATTAATAATCATAAGAGGCTTATGGACATGTGTGCCAAGACTAAGTCAAAATCATCCACTCATTATGCACACATGTATAGCAAAACTTATAAGTGTTCTATTTGCGGCCGTCAAGGTCATTTAGCTAAGTTTTGTTATGATGCACACAAACATAAGAATTCTAATGTTCCTTGTGCATCTCATATAGCTTCTTCATCTTGTACACTTACACATTCACATGCTCATTCTCACAAAGTTCATCATAAGCATGCTAGTGTGTTCAAGTGTGATTATTGTGGTCGTTTTGGTCATTTGGCCAAATATTGCTTTGATTTGAAAAGAAAATCTCATTTGACAAATGCTTCCAATAGACCACATGTTTTTAAATGTGATGTTTGTGGTAGGTTTGGACATCTTGCTAAATTTTGTTTTGATATACAAAAAGCTTCTAAATTGCAATATGTTCCAAATAGACCATTGTTTAAGAATGTTTCTCATTTGCAAAATAATTTTAAAAGAAAATCTTTATTTGCAAATGATTCCCGTGCACGAGCTAATGGTCCACAAAAACAAATGGATCTCTTTCATTGCACAAATTGCAATCGGAAGGGTCATTTGAATGAATATTGTTTTGACCATGTTAGTGCACCATATGTGCCTAAGAGGGTTCATAACCCTAGGGCCTTGAGCTTAAATGATAGGGGTCATGTCCCTAAATCTTTTGGTACCAAGAGTTCTTGGGTACCAAAACAAATTTGATTTTCAAACTAAGAGTTTTAATGTTTTTATCCTTCTTTATCTTGGTTTTGAAAATTATGCTTTGAAATCTTTTTATATGAAAACAATTTATAATTGATAAAATCTTTTGTTTTCATGATTATTTGTTTTGTTTTGATGAGAGGTTTGTACTTATATAACCCTCCGGATTTATTGGGTGTTTATTCCAAAATCATGTTTGTCGGATGCTAAAATGTTCATAAGGGTTAATACTAGCCCAAGAGCTAGATAGAGTTGCCTCTCTTGATTTTTGAAAATCAATGATGATTTGGTTTTATGATTTAAAATTTGATTTATGATTTCAATTGGTTGATTTGTTTTCATTTGAAAACTTTTTACATGATTTTCATGTTCCTTTTCTTTTGATTTTATAAATCTATTTTTGATCTTTATGTTTTCGTTGATATGAGACACTATCTTTTTTTTCACTTTGATATATTTATATATGTTCTCATTTGTCTTTATGTATGTGAGTTGTGTTTAGCATACTTTCCATCTATGCTTGCTCACATATGTTTGCCATGATCTTCATTTCATATATTCTATATGGTATTTTGATAGGGGGAGCAATCCCTATATCTTTCTATGTGTTATACTCACTCATGCTTATTGGTAGGGGGAGCTTTCGCTCTCTTAATTCTTTTGTTCCCTTTTTGATATTGTCAAAGGGGGAGAAATATTGTGAATATATTCTTTCTTACTTATATGCATGTGAATTATAAATTATATATTCATTTCCTTCATGCATATATTTTTTTTTTTGTAAATTGTTTGTCATCATCAAAAAGGGGGAGATTGTTGGCCTTCTTGTTTTGATGATGTTTAACAAACAATTTACCACTAATGTTGTTTGTCTAGTATTTGTGTTTTCTTATTTATTATAGACAAACAACGTAGTTGGAGGTTGGATGGAATAGCGCTTCAACGACGATATCAAATGGAGGTTGGTGGAATTGTGGAGTGAAGCAACATACAATTCAAGTTAAAGATCAAGTTCAAGCTTCATCCGCAAATTGTACCAAGTCAAGCTTATTGAAGATCAAGATCGGCTTGGGTAATCTATTTTAGGTTTTATATTATGTGTGTTAAGTACCTTAAGCTCAATATCATATACACACACGTATTTGGTTTCCATGTATATATATAGTTATATATATACATGCATGGTTTTGGGTTTTCATGTTTTGGACATACTTGCAAAATACATGAGTTTTCACAAATAAAAATTAAATTTGAGAAATTCTTTTTCTAACATGTTTATTTTCATATTTATAAATATTTCGCAAAGTTTCATCAAGTTTGGAATTGATTTGTTATGTTTAATGGAATTTACAAAATTATGTTTTTCGTTTGTGCATGTTCGTACATGTTTTACAAAACAGATGAGTTTTCATAAATGAGAAGTGATATTTAATAATTCTTTCTTTTACATGTTTATCTACATGTTTAGAAACTTCCCTCAAAATTTTACCATTTTTGGAGTTGATTTACTGTGCCCAATTGATTTTACAAAATCGTGTATGTCAGCAGATTTTCAGAAACTGTATATCTATGTTCAAATATTTATTTCTCTCAAATGAGAAATGATTTTTCATAAATTCTTTCTCTAACATGTTCATATACATGTTTAGAACCTTATCAGAAAATTTCATAATTGTTTGAATTGATTTACTATTTTTAATTGATTTTACAAAGTCAGATACGCAAATTTCCAGAATGCTGGAATTTGGGGTATTTTGGTCTTTTCAGCCTATAACGGCTAGTAACGGCTAGTTTTTGATATTTTCGGTTTTTGGGGGTTTGTGGCTGGTTTAAGAGGCTATAAAAAGCCCTCAACTTTCATTGTTTCTTATGGATGTTTAAGAGAGTTTTAAAAAGAGTTTTACAAGTTTGTTGAAGGGTTTTTAAGTTTGTTTCAAGAGTTTGTTTGTGAAGAAAATTCCACAAGAGCTTGAGGAGATCATCTATTGAAGTTTGAGCTTCCAACTATTCTCCCTCCACCTCTTGATCTATTGAGAAGTTTTCTAAACTCTTATCTAGCTTTACATTTGCTTAGTTATTTGATTATCTTTCTTTAAAGCTAGTTTTTATATTGAGTTTAGATTTGATTATATTATCTCATTGTTACACACACCCACATGAGCTTATTGTATTTGCATACATAGTATATTAGGGTTGGTGAGAGTTGTAACAATTGAGTGTGAGCTTTCATTGTGTTCTCATCCATAGTAGAGAACAAACATTTATTATATTAAGCCTAATTGTGAGGATACACTTTGTAATACACTTGTACACCGAGAGGAGTGTGTGGTGAGAGTCGGGGATCGTCCCAAGAGGAGTGGCGTCGGTTGACGAACCTAGGGAGAGGTTGTAACCGAGCACTTGAGGGAGACACGGCTAGGTCCAACACTTGTGAGGGTGTAGAGTGTGATTGCATAGTGTTTGTTGTGTGAGAGTTTTCGGTAAGCTTGTAAACCGAGTGTGTAGAAGTTACGGCTTTCAAACCGGATTGTGATAGTGGATTTCTCCCCGGGAGTGGGGAGCGGAGACGTAGGACGGAAGGTCCGAACTCCGTGATCATATTGCATGTTTGAGTGTGCTTTGGCGTTCATTCATTTTTATGTTCATATCTTATATCGCCATTGTCATTAGCTCATTATCTATATCATCCACTATCTAGTTCATATTGTTTACCCTTGTGTTAGTTTATATATCCTTGCATATATACTTTGCTATATATCTCTTTGCTAGGATATATCATATTGATAATTTTCTCCTGTTTTGCCAACCCTGGAATTGTTCAGAGATTTTGCTAATCAAAGGTAAACAATCCAGATAAGAAAGTCTTTTATATATCAATGGAATTCCCAAATATCTCACAGGTAATGAGTCCTCCGAGAAGTTCAAATAAGAATAAATTTGATTCCTTATATTATCTTCAACCCCACCAAGGTATATAGAACATTTGCTAGAGTTAGCCTCCAAGCCTGACACCCTACTGAATTCTTGAAGACAATAGTTCAATTTACTTATTGAATTCATCAGCTCTGGTAAAAAGGAGTAAGTCATCAGCAAAAATCAAGTGGGTGATCTCCTTGCCAACACATTTTGGATGAAACTTGAAGGAACTGTCAGTTTTAAGTGTTTTAAGCCTCCTGGACAAATATTCCAAACCAATCACAAATATATATGGAGATAGTGGATCATCTTGTCTCAATCCCCTAGCTCCCTCAAAGTATCCATGTAATGACCCATTAAGGGATAAAGAAAATCTTGTAGTAGTAACACATTCCGTGATCCACATAATCATGTTTTCTGGAAATCCTAGCCTTGTCAACATGGCTTCAATGTAATCCAACTTATTGTATCAAATACTTTCCTCAAGTTTATGTTAAGAACTGCCCTTGGTGAAATGTGTCTTCTTCCATAATGCTTGATGAGCTCATGAGCAAGCAAAATATTGTTTGAGATAAGTCTTCCTTTAACAAAAACACTTTGTGCATTATTGATTAGATATCCTATAATTTTCTAAATTCTAGCAGCCATAATCTTTAAAATAATTTTGTAGACACAATTGCAGCAGGAGATTGGTCAAAAATCATATGGTGAACTAGGATTGAGAACTTTTGACACCAATGTGATAGCTGTTGTGTTAAAAGCTCTAAGAAGCTTACCAGAATTAAAGAATTCCTTCACAGCTTTGATCAAGTCATCTCCAATAATATCCCAAGCAGTCTTGAAGAAAGAGGCACTAAATCCATTCGGTCCAGGAGCTTTTTCATCAGAAATTGCATAAACAGCTTGTTTGATTTCATCTCTAGTGACAGGGGAGCCCAGGATGATCTTCTGGCTATTAGTGAGAACAGGACCATCAAAGATCATTGTAGGGTCAGGATCAAAGGTGTGTATTGTAGTGCCTAAAAGTCTCTTATAGTATGCAACAAGCCCAGATACTATCTCAGACATTTTAGTAACTCTTGTTCCATCTTCAGAGTACAGGGATAATACTCTATTGTGGTGTCTTCTGGCCTTCATGACTGAATGAAAATATTAAGAGCATTTATCATCATGTACAACCCAATTGATGTTAGCTTTTTGCTTGTAAAATGATTCTTCACAAAGCAACAACCTATTGTATTTATGAATACATTCCTTCTCTTTAGAAATCAGGCCTGGATTGAAGAGATCATTACTCAACATCTTTTGAACTGCTTTTAATTCCTCCTTAGCTCTTAAAACTTGCTCTCCTATATTCATGAAATGTTTTTTGGTTAACTCCTTAAGAGCAGGTTTAAGTTTCTTAAGCTTGGAAACCAGTCTGTACATGTTAAACCCTTGAACTTCCTGCTCCCAAACAGATTTAACAACAGATAACAAATATGTATGCTTTGTCCATATTTTGTAGAATTTGAAAGGCTTTTTGCCCTGGAAATCTTCATCCCCAACAGTTATAAGTGCCGGTGAATGATCAGAACAAACTAGAACTAAGAATTCCACTTGACTTGATGTGTATTGATGAATCCATCTATCATTTACCAAGATTCTGTCTAAACTGCTCCAAACTCTAGTGTTAGCCTCTTGTTTGTTGCTCCAAGTAAAAAAACACCCAGTGGATTTGATGTGTAGTAGTTGACTTGAGGATATGAAACTTTGGAAATCAACCGTGTCAGAATTTGAAGTATATGTGCCTCCTAGCTTTTCTTCATCACTAATAATTGCATTGAAATCCTAACCAACCAACCAGGGACAATTAATATTCTGATTGAAATTAAGGAGATCTTGCCACGGAGTTCTTCTCCCCTCCCTTTGATTTAAGGCATAAACCACAGATATCATGCATGAGAGATAGTCATTCTTTGATAGAATTGAGCATGACAAGCATTGTTCAGTAGATTTAACACATTGGATAAAAAAACTTGAGTAACTAAAGGGGTTTCATGAAACCTGTCTTCTTAGTCCATCCTATATGTTTGTTACTTAGTACTAAGAGAATTCAGATCATTAAACACTGGTAGAGGAATCAGTAAAAGGAACAACTTGCTTATTGTTCAGAGCAAATATGTTAGTAACTATATTAGTCAAGATTGTAAGTTTTGCAGGATGCATCAATTCTCACCTTTTATTGTTTTTTTTTTGTCTAATATTTTAATTTTATATTTTACTTCTAACTGATGAGTTGAGAAAAAAAATAAGGGAACCAATTTAAGAGAAAAATAAGTATGAGGACCAATTTGAATATGAATCCATATTGTTAAGGGTAATGTAGTCGTAAATAAAAATTTAGTGCACAATTTCTAATAGTTATCAAAAAAAGACCAAGTTTACAACTGAGGTGGAGTTTATAGACAAAATTAAGGAAAAAGTAAGCACAAGGACCAATTTGCATGTTTGGCAACTTACTTATTTCTCCTTATAAGTAACTTTTTACTTATAAGGTGCCAATATGGTTGTTTAGTAAGGGTTAATTATTTTACTTTTTTATTACTTGTAAGTAGGAAAAAAATAAGTTGGGGTTTCCCAACCTTTTTTCCTCTACTTACAAGGAACTTTCATTATTTTGGATGAAAGAAAAAAATACCCTCAAATTCCCTATACTTAGTTAAGTATTTCTTATAAGTGGTCAATATTATTAATTAATTAGTTCATTAATTTATTAAAAAAATTTATTAAGTATTAATCAATTTATTAGTAATTATTTATTAGTTGTTAATTATTTAACTAATTATTAATAATTATTATTGTATTTATATGACATTAATTAATCACAATATTACTAATTAACAATCACAAATAATATAATATATTAAACTATTTTAATTAAATATATTTATTATTATAATTAATTAACTATTTTATTAATGATAATATTTGTTAATTAGTAAATAGCAATATTAGTAATTAATAATCACAAATAATGATATACACACACATAGAGATGTTTTAATCAAATATATTTCTTATTATGAGATAATTAATTTTTAATTAATTAATTAATAACAATATTTCATAACAATGACATTAATTAACTAATATCAATATTATTAATTAATAATCATAATATTATTAATTAATTAACTAATTAAAATCTTTAAATAATTAATAAATTTAATATTATTAATTATCTGGTTAACATAAAATGAACTAAATAGTCACAATATGAAGTTACATTAATATATTTTTTAGGTCATTTCACATTCAACACAGCCCATAACTTTTTATATATCCTTAAATGTTAAGGGTTTACTAAATAGCTTTTTCATTTTCTTACATACTTATAAAAAATTTAAAGAATAAACAATAAGTAACTTATAAGGTTTTAAAAAATAAGTAGCAGTCCAAAATAATGCCCTGAGAATGAAATCATGGTACACAAACCAAAATGGCTTTCTAGGCATATATTTTTTGCCTTTGCTAATGCTAATAGTGTGCATGGCACGTGCGTGAAAATCACTTTTTCTTGCTGTCATATCTGGCTAAAGTACCATATTAGTACTAAAAATAGTATCTAAAGATCACATTGGTATTAAAATTATTTCCAAGGACAATAAGGTATTTAAACTTGCAAGATAAGACAAAATAGACCTAAAAGTAAATTTTTCTGTCATTTTTTTTTACGATCACTCAAATGGTTTGTCACAGGCTCTTAGTAGCATACTCATGATGACATGTCAACTGTAGTTAATCTCATTCTATCAATTAGAACGAAGAATTTTCAAAATAGGATAGAAGAAAATATGTTTTTTTTTAATTTTGGGATTCTTCCCCTTCTTCCTTGAAATTAGGGGTTATTTATTGCTTGAGTTCGAAGAATCCATGTTCTCCAGCAATGGAGAACCCCAAATTTAATAAAAGTAGCCCAAATTAAAAAAATTACATTAATTTGAATAGTTTGAATGAGGCTAACTACAATTACCATGTCATTATGACTATGCCACATAAGCATAATGTGATAGATGACATGAGTGTTTACCGAAAAAGTTGGCCGAAAATTTATTTTTAGACCTATTATCTCATAGTGCAAGATTAATTACCTTGTTATTGGCGGTAATACTTTTAAGGGTTTTTTAAAAAAAAGACTTTTTTTGCTAAATAATTAGCAAAATTGACTATTTTGCTAATTATTTAGCAAAATCAACCTCTTTTTGCCAACAGGTCAAAAATAGGTCAATTTTAAAAAACACCATGCTCAAAACATATGGGACTACTAGTCCTGTATGTTTTGAGTAAACTAATCGGGGATTAAAACTTATCCAAAACATACGTGTTACTAGTCCCGTATGTTTTGGGTTGTGGATTCACAAAACGTATGGGACTAGTAGTCTTGTATGTTAAGCTGAGACTTATTTTCTCTGCCAAGCAAACCCACTGGACTACTAGTCTTGTGGATTTTACTGGGTAGAGGAAATAACTGCTGTAAAACCCCGAAATCTTTTTATAATGAAATATGTGAATTAATAGTAATAAATATTTCTTTTGTGATAAATAATCATATGTATATATGATTTATATGTTTTTCTGTATTTGAGAACCCATCAAGTGTTTCTATGTGAGAGATATCGAGTGATATGACCAGCATGTTAAATGCCTAGCAGCAGGGATTTTTCTGCTGCGCGGTCGACCGTGGCGGTCGACCGCGTCAGTCGACCGCACAACGGTCAGAGAGTTTTTCTCAGGTTTGGGTTTAATCGGGTTTCGGGTCGGGTTGTGGGTTTGGTATATAAGCTAATGTGCCCGAGAGAGCCTCCCTCAGATCTGAAACCAAAACCCTAGCCCCCTCTCTTCCCTAAAAACCCTAATTCTCCTTGCTTGGTGATTTAGGAGGAGTTCTTGAGGATTTTCAGCGGGATTGTTGGATTTCAGCTAAGGGGATCAACCTCCTGCAGATCTAGGGATTCATTTCTCACTAGAGGCGAGTATCATCTCGCCCAATCCCTCACCCCTGTTTTTTATGGTTTTCTTTTGAATTTTTATGAGTTTTGATGAGCCAAAATGGTAATTTTGTATAAAAATGAACTCTCTATAATATGGTTAACAAGAATCAAAGGTTTCAGTTTATAAAAGTTCACTAATGTTCTATTTAAATAAAGATCTAGATCTGAAATTGCTTAAACAAGAGTTAAATTATTTTTTACTGTTATCAAAACGTTTTAATCTTGTTTCTCTTGTATTTAGAATTTTGGGTATATGGTTTACATACTTAAAATGCATTGTTCTTCTACTGTATGATTTTTTTATAGCTTCCAATCCGCATCTTTCATATCCGTCAGCTTCTCTCCCAATGGTAGGTATAAATCCTTCTGATAGAGGTAATCTTTCATCTGTATCTTCCAGAACCCGAAGTTTGTTCCATCAAACTTCTCAATCTTGGATGTTTTGTAGGCGTCTAAAAAAATACCTATGGGTGCCCGCACACAGCTCAAGACAAAGAGAAGATGATGAACGTCGTTATCCAAATCAAAGAGGATTATCCAATGCCGACAAGCGCATGAAGCGAATCGGCAAACTGTTGATGACACGACAACGAACCACCACAATGGAAAACACCAAGTGGACCGCACGCGTTAATCAACTCAAAGCGTACAAACGCACCCAACAGTCAGTTAACACGCACGCATCATTCAGCTCGTGCATGTCAATCAGTGCGCGCGTCAATCAGTTCACGATGGCGTCAATCAACGTACATTAATCAACTCGCGTAGAGCATACAAGTCAACACGACGGATGAGTAAACAAAACGGGAGAAACTACAAGTCCCGGAAGATCGGAAAAGTCGTAAAAACACAAGAAATCAGCGAAACTCAGCGCGCCGCGCGAGACGGACCAAACCGACCCGCGCCCACGCGGGTCGGCCAAGTCCGACCCGCGGCGGCGCGGGTCGGACAAAGCCGACCCGCGGCGGCGCGGGTCGGACAAAGCCGACCCGCGCAAGGCCGACCCGCGGCGGCGCGGGACGGCCAAGTCCGACCCGCGGCGACGCGGGTCGGACCAAGCCGACCCGCGCCCGCGCGGGTCGGTCATGGCCGACCCGCGGTGGCGCGGGTCGGCCAAGTCCGACCCGCGCTCGCGCGGGTCGGATCGCGCCGACCCGCGCAAGCGCGGGGCAGACTTGTCCTGCGCGCACTGTTTCGTCCCGGTTCGGTTTTGGATGGTTTTTCTTGAGATTTGTTGGTTCCAGGGGTTTCTAACTGACCTGATATCATCCCCAAACGTGGTTAGGCTGTTGTTAACTGAAGATAGAGCCAAATCACTTGTTCTCATCCAAATAACCGCTTCTGAAGCCCTATAAATACAAGCCTAGGGCCTCCTTTCAGCGGGGGCGATTGATTATCAAGACGAGGAGGTGCTGCCGGATTGTGGAGTCAAAGGAGCACGAATTTCAGCGAGGGTTGACAGATCTTGGCGAGTTCTTCGGCATAAAGAAGGAGAGTTCGAGAGATCCGACGCCCGTTCCCGTCCGTCCCTTGAGATTAGGCTTGGTCTTAATCTCGAGAAGAGCCCTGATTTCGCTTGGTCGATCTCAGCGCTTCAAATCAAATACTTCCTCGGCAAAGACGAAACTCTGCCGAATTTTCCATCAACCGGGTCCAGATCTAAGGCGGTCCACGGATAAACCCCGGCACAGGCAAAGATCCCACGCAAAGCAGCGGGTGATAAACGTCCTCTGCGTTTGTTTTGACGAGAGTTGTAAACTTTTGTTTTCATTGTGTAAAAGTCTTATAAAAAGACAATCTTTTTTTGTTTTCATTGTAACGATTGAAGTTGTAATGAATACCGCAATGAATACATCAATTTTCGACGCAAACAAACTGGCGACCACAGTGGGAGCCAACAGCTTCGCTGCCGGAGCTGTCGTGTCGCAACCTCGGATCTGCATCCCGGTTGAAGAAGTGGTCGAATACGAGTTCGACCAACTGAAGTTCGAGGAATATCTGTCGTCCTCCTCCTCCAGATCCTCCGCCTCTCGCAAGCGAAGGAAGATCAACGCCCCCGTTGTTGCGGTAGCTGAACCTTGCAACGTCCTTCTGGCCTCCAATGAGTCCGGGTCTGTAGATCTGAACTCCTCCTCAATCAAGGAGTTGAGTACAGAAGGCGCGCCTACTTTATCGAAGAGAGCTCGTCAAAGACAGCGCCAACGCTGTGCGCACCAACTCGCTAGAGCCTTGGAGTCAATTGACGGGATCCGTTACGAGGCTTAGGCAACGCCAAGCGCCCCAACAGCGAACAAATGCCCTCTCCTCCAAATCACCAACAAGTGAATGGGTACAAGTCGAAAGGACCCGTTCAACTCTTGAAGAGCGGATCAAAAAGCATCGCGTACTGCTTGCGCGCGCGCGAATTCTTGCGCAAGAGGTCAAAAGATTGCAGAGGGAAGAAGTGGAAAAGAAGCCACAGAAACTGCACAAAGTTTGGAGGCCAAATCCGACCCGCCAATCTGCAGGTCACCAAAATCCGACCCGCCAATCTGCAGGTCATCAAAATCTGACCCGCCAATCTGTAGGTCGCCCAAATCCGACCCTCCAAATCGCGGGTCACTTGGGTCCGACCCTCCACTTTGCGGGTCACCCAAATCCGACCCTCCACTTTGCGGGTCACTTGAATCCGACCCTCCAACACGTCAGTCACTTAAATCCGACCCGCGCCAGAGTCAAGGCAGAAGATGTTCTACACCTGTTTCGTCGATCCCTGTGAGTTCCGCACCTCCGACGGAGCACCAGGACAGTGTGGACTTGTCCCATTTCAAGGTGAGGATAGTCGATCGCCTGGGTCCTTTGCACGAGGATCGAGGCAAAGTTCTGAGCAAAGAACGTTTGGGTCCGGTGACTGAACCCCGAGCAACTCGTCGAGCTGGGGGTCGCACACGCCCTCTCAACAATAACAAGCCTTCTTATAAAAGGAAAACTCCAGTTTCCACCCGTCTGGGGGTGTGTATTCAAAACCAGGAGCCTGTTGAGATCTTGCGCTCCCAAAAGTGTAGTTCTAAACATGTGACTCTTAAGAATGCTAATAAAGCGGCAAATCCCCTGAAAGAAACGTATTCATCTGACGATGACAACGTTATACCAGGGGACTCATGTCAACACACGATAGGTTGCTCCGGTCATCTGACCGATGAGTTGTACTATCGGGCGGGAGGTATGAACGAGTCTCGGAAGAGATATGCCCGAGAAACCAAATCTCACTGCCCGTGCACCGGACTAATCAGGGCAGTATTATCAGCGTGCAGTTGTCCCAAGACCGCTCCGCAGAGGGTCTCCGTATCCGAGAGGGTCTCCAACGGAATGACTAAGTCCAAACCAAAGCGTCTCTGTAAGAAGCGATCGACTGTTCGTGATAATGAACTTCCAAAAGTCACAATTAACATGGCTGATAAGGGAAAGTTGATTCGACCTTCTAGTTCTGACCCTCTCGTATCAGTCTCACTGCCCGTGCGCTAAGATAATCAGGACAGTATTATCAGCATGTAGTTGCCCCAAGACCGCTTTACAGAGGATCTCGGTATTTGAGAGAATCTCCAACGGAATAGCTAAGTCCAAACCAAAGCGTCTCCGTAAGAAGCGATCGGCTGTTCATGATAACGAACTTCCAAAAGTCACAATTAACATGGCTGATAAGGGAAAGTCGATTCGACCTTCTAGTTCTGACCCTCTCGTATCGCATCGTCTGACTCGGCTAGAACTATTAGACAAAGGGATTATCAGAGAATGCAGAGAGGGTTATCCTCGGATGATGAAGCATCGGACGCTAACTCGGCAATCGCTTCTGATAATACGGTATCCAGTCCGGGACAATCCCGTGAAGTGTTCATGATCAATACCGAGCAAATCGCCAAAATTCTTGAGGATGCTCTAACCAAACAGAAAGAGGCATTCAAGATTGAAATGGAAATGGCTATGCTACGGATAAGGGAAGAGCATGACCAACAAATTCGGGCTCTATCCAATCAGTTCGGTGAATCTAGCCATCGCAACCGTACTGATCAAGCAGGCAGCGATTCAGATGTGGATGCACGTCTCAATGCTGATGACCAACGTCGCAATGCTGATGACCCTCCCGTTGACCAAAACGTTGGGGGTGGCCCCACTAAAGACGACAACGCTGGGGGTGGCCCCGTTATTCCTCTTAAGAATCGTCCAAAGCCCGATATGAGCAAGGATGAGAAAACGAAAGATCTCGAGAGTAAAATCAACGCTCTAATGTCTGATCGAGAGGTAAAGAGGACTGGCATTCCATGTCCATATCCAAGAGAGTGGGACGCAATAGCATACCCGGCGAACTTCACGCCGTTTGCCGGGAAGGGTTCACCCACTCAACATCTGATCTACTTCAAGTCCCACTTGGGTATGATCTCCGGTAATGAAGCCTTGATGGTTCGGTCATTCGTTGGCACCCTTCGCGGGCCGGCCTTTGATTGGTACCGCCGTCTCAAGCCCGGAAGTATTAACAACTGGGACGATATGGAGAGCTCATTCCTTGGCAGTTTCTTTGATGACGACGATGAGGTATCCATCAGGACATTTTTCGATGAGAAATAAGAAGATGACGAGACAGTCGACGACTTCGTCAAGCGCTTTCGGAATAAAGCAATGAATTGCCGAGATCCGATCACGGAGGACTTCATCCTCCAGACATGTCATAACAACCTATCTATTGAGATATTAGAAGTTATGGGAGTCGCACCGTCCAACACTTGGAAAGAGTTGAAGATGCGCGGAGAGCGGGCCGAACGCTTCCTCCGAAGGAAGAAAGCCGAGAGGAGCCAACCGACGGCGAATCTTCCAAACTCAAACTTCGCCTCCCGTGGTAAAGGAAAGACACATGCAGCGATTGTAGACGTTAATCAGACATCGTAATAACCCCGAAGGCAGCAAAAGACTTCGGATCCGAGACTCCAAAAAGAGTACTCCTTCAAGGACGAAG
>NC_033803.1:17862389-17917937 GCF_001876935.1 Asparagus officinalis
CAAGAGACTTGAAAGTTATTTAAAACAAAGAGTTGGCATGTTCTTTTCAAAACTTTTTAATTAAATTTCCAAGATTTGACTTGGTTTTGTATTGCTATAATGAAAAAAAAAATTTCTAGGGGATTTACATTGGAGTTATATATAAAAATGTTTTCTTGATTATTAACTAGCTTCAATTAGAATGTTTAAATATATCAAGGAAAATCTGTTATTTACTGACTTATTTAACTTGGCAAGTTGACCGAATTTTGTGGGTATATTCACTGCAAACCCTCACGAGACTACAACTCGTCCACTAGGGTAACCTAGGGGTTTAAAGGCTTGTTGTATGCGCTAAATACAACCGCGATTCCTGCGAAAGTGAGTTAGGATTTTTTTCTTTGCTAGAGGACTAGCAAAAGTTTAGGTGTAGGGGTATTTGATAATCATATTTTTATTACAATTTTATATCCTCATTATCTATTTTACATGAATAAATATACCATTGATAATTGTTTTTAGATTAGTTTATACATAAATGAATGGAAAAATAAATAAATATTATTAAATGTAAAAATCCCTTAAAAATCTCTCTTCTCTATTTTGTAGCATTTTTGAAGCCCAAAGCCCATCAAGAAAAATGATTACACCAAAGACTTGGTGGACTTGGATGCAAAGAGTAGAATGGAATGGACTTTTGTGCAAAGAGTACAAAACCATGAGTGCGGACTTCATTGCTGCTGAACATTGGGCCATTCTTTGCTCTTGTAATTTGATTTTCAAAATCAAATGAATAATGGGCCGGCTGGAGACTTAAAAGCAAATTGGGCCAGAAGCTTGAATGGGCCAAATGAAGGGGGAGACTTAGAAAATCAAGTGGACATGTTACTGCAGTTTCATTTTCAAGGCCAAAAACCAAATGAAGAGTTGAGATTGGATTTTCAAAATAAAAATCTCAAGTGGGCCGGCTTGCTTGGACCTTTGCTTTGGAAATAAAATGAAATATAGACTTGTGTACAAGTGGGCCGAACTATTTTGCTGCAGATAGAAAGGTTCTTTCTCCTCTTTGTTGAATGATGAGGATGGAGATGAAGAGCAATTTGAAGGTTTGCATTTCTTTTCTCTTTTATTTCTTTTTAGTAATTTCTTTATTATTGCTTATTAGTTAGATTTAAATTCATGCTTGTAGTATAGATTTACTTTCTTGTCTTTTTTATTTTCTTTTTGCACTTTAATTTGTAGAGTAGATTTATTTTTCTTGCATTTAATTTCTGCAATTTATTTTGTAGTTTAGATTTTTATTTTCTTTGTAATTAGATTTATTTCTTGTTCATAGTTTAGATTTTTCTTTTCTTTTTAATTTTGTAATTAGTCTTCTTTTTCTTGTTTTTATTTCTTAAAGATGTGAATTTAATTCTTGTAGGAAGTTTAGAATTATATAAAACTAGTCTAATTTCCTTTATATTGTATGGATTATTCTCTTGTACTTAAAATGTTCATGTAGGATAATCAACTAGAGAACTAATCGGTAGAAGAAGAATTTGATAATCTATGCTTATCTTAAATGGTTTGATAGGTTATGCTTATGAATTCTAGGATTATTATCACGTTGTTGTTCTTATCATGAATAGTAATTTTAGCTTAGATGATAATTTGATAGGTTACACTTTCCTTAAATGGTTTGATAATCTATGCTTAATAAATCTAAGTTGAAATATGATAAAAAGAGAATAGTTTATATTTTGTAATTGAAATTGGTTAGTGGATTATATTCTAGATTTCTTACCTCTTTTGAATCATCCATCTTGACTTTCTTAAAATTTCTTTTCATTCTTGGTTTTAATTCTTGATTTTATTCATTCATCTTTCTTGCCTTGTGATTTCATTTATTCTTTAATTCTTCCTTCTCTCCTCTAAAATTCAATTCATTATCTTTTGCATATATTCACAAAAATCACTCATCAAAATCACACTTATTCTTTATTCCTAATTGTCACGCACAAAATATAAGAGCCAAGTTTAATAATCTCTTAAAATCACCTTCCTCGTGGGATCGATATCTTTTTATACTATAACTTGATAAATTGTGCACTTGCAATTTTTGGTACATAATTATGTCGCATCATGGCCTCAACTCATCTGATACTTGAGGAGTATATGAGCTATTGTCATTCAAGTTTTCCATTTCTCAAAAAAAAATTGTAATTGACCTATATAAAATGCATATAATATCAAATTTCAAACCAAATGTTATCAAATTAATAATTCATATCAAATCTAAAGTTACAGGTCATGTTATCAAATTAATTTCTATAGTAGACTTCACAACGGAAGTACAAGTCAAATACACAAAAACAAAGTTACAGGTCAAATACACAACGAAAGACACCAATTCTGTCCAAACGTCATGCGGACTGCAGAATTTTTGAGTTGCTGCAGCAAAAACAGAAAAATTCTATAAAATTTTGAGTTGCTGCAGTAAAAAATAATTGCTCAGCAAAAACAGAAATGTTATCAAAATTTTGACATGTTATCAAAATTTGACTTGCTGCAACAAAAACAAAAATGTTATCAAATTTTTGAGTTACTGCAGCAAAAACAGAAAAATTCTACAAATTTTGAGTTGCTGCAGTCAAAAAATAATTGCACATAAAGATTTCGACATACTTCCTTCATCAAACTGCGGAGTTATTCGTCGGCGTTGTGATTCCGTAGAGTTCGTCTTGAAGAGTTGGCGGAAGTCGGTGAGAGTTGAGCCCGCTACTTCGTCGGTTCGTCGGCGAGAGTTGAGCATGAGAGGTCATCGGGTCGTCGAAGACTGTAGAAATCAACGAGACTTTGTCGAGTCGGTGGCGGTCGGAGTAAGAGAGAGAACAGGATCAGAATTGTTCCATGAAGTAGGGATTTGAGATCGATTTTTGGGGCGGTCAGAGTACGAGACTTCGTCGGGCTTCGTCGGGCTTCGTCGGGTCGGTGACAGAGAGCAGAGACGCTCGTAGCGGATTTGAGATCGATTTTTTTTGGGGGGGAGAGATGGATTTGGGGATTTTTCCATGAAGTGAGAGAGAGAATGAGATCTGTGAGATAAAGTAGCGAGGATGAGAGAGAGAGAAGCGGAGGTTTTTGTAAAAAAACCCTTCTCGTCCCAAATGCGTACGCATCATTCGTAGGTGAAATGCAATACACCACACACACACACACACACACACACACACACACACATATATATATATATAATATATATATATATGAGATCTGTGAGATAAAGAGCGGAGGATGTAGAGAGAGAGAAGCGGAGGATTTTGAAAAAAACCTTCTCGTCCAAAATGAGTACGCATTATTCGTAGTGAAATGCACTGTATATATATACTAGTTGGATTGCATGTGCAATGCACGTGGTAAATTTTTTATCATTTATTATAAAATTTTAAATTTATTTAGGGAAATATTTGTTATTAAATTATTGAATGTAAGCAATGGGTCAAACATATAGACATAAAATAAAGTCATTGGACCTTACGCGACGTCAAACCGAATAAGTTAAAATCTTTTAGACATTTGGATATAAGAACTAAGAATCACACTAATAACCTCATTGAATGAATGAGATATTTGGATTGAACATTAAATCTTTTGTGTCCTATAACAAAATAATATGAGCGACATTCAAGATAGAATACAATAGAATTTGTTCAGTAAGCGCAATATGTTTTCAAGAAAATACAGGTCAAGTACGGACCACCTTATATTCAACATAGACAATTGTCTAGCATCGGTTAACCACTATAAAGTCAAGTTCTTCTCATGTATGAATAGCTTCCACTATGTCTTCTTAAGAGAAAGGATTGAGTCTTGAAAGAAGACCCCAACCGAGCAATACATTATTTAAAAAAATTGGGTGATTACAATCTACTTACCGATAATCATCAAAATCCCCAACCAAAGAATAAAATGAAGAGTATCTCTCATTACATCACAACAAAAAATATAAAACCCTCTAGCTGTATACATCAAAAACCTATCAAAACAACTCCTAACATACTCTCCTAACATACTCATATCCAAAAAAATGGAACATTAGCAACATTTAGCAACAAAATATATAGCTTAAAAAACATCTCCATTCATCAAAGACCTGAACTCAAGTAAATAGCATCAAATTGTTGATAACCTAGCAGCTCCCCATGTCTCTTACTATTTCGTCATGGTTCATAGGAAAGGCTAAAATAATAAGAAGGAAATATCAAGACATATAACCTTCTAAACACAAGTTAAAGGAACATGAAACAGAGACGCATAGGGAATTAGAGCAGATCACCTAAGTACTGATTGAATAATTGATAATGAACAAAGCAATATAGAAATCAATCTCTCCTATAAGGAACATTCTTTTTAAACAAATACCCATTACATGTACAATATTTCTTACATTATAAAGTCTACCAACATTTCTTACATTAACATCTATAATATCTGTTATGCTATAGAGTCTATCAATAGAATAATTAAGCTAATAGACACAAATTCGTTTTGGCTAACTATCATTCTCTAAGTTATCATATGACTTGTAGCCTGTAAGCTTAATAATTTCCTTTAGCAATTGCATTATCATTTTTTATATGTATCATGAAATTAGTACTTTCCTCCAATTGGCATTTGAGCTCATATTTGCTTACATGAATTTAGATATTGCAAGACATTTGATAATGTCCCATTTAGTAAAAGTTTACTCTCTGATAGAAATTTAGAAATTTCAGAATCTTTAGTATATAACAATTGAGTCAATTACAATTATTATTAAATAGCTAAAAAAGGAAAGGAAAAAAACAAATAAAGCTCTCTAGACAAAATATATTAAACTACTATATCTACTTATAGTTCTAACAGATGAGCGAAAGGGTTATATCCTATGATGATTTGATGAAGATAAAAAAAGGTTAAATTAATTTTTTTAAGCCGAGCCCAAGGTATTTAATTAGTTTTTACATCTAAATTTTTTTTCCTAAATTTTTTGAAATTAGATATAAGGTATCCAATTAAAAATGCTAGTCCAAAAATATGATTTAGTAAAGGATTTTTATCAACAAAATATTTAATTTGCCTTTGTCAGGTTGAATAGAGCGTGGCCCTCTAAGTTTTGCTCACAAGAAAAAAAGCATTAACATCATTAAAAATAATCTTATAGGATATAATTATTGTTCTTGAGCCTTGATAGAAGGAAACTAAAATAAAACAAAAGGTCATTTGCACTTTAGTATCACAAAGTTTAACCCAATTGAACTTCAATACCCCAAACTTACTACATATGTGAGCTCAATTTCTTTGACATCTGCCAACTACTATTGGCCTACTGTTATGTGGGTCTAAAATACCTTTTTAAAAGGAACGTTATTAGAAAATAGGAAGTTGAACTAAACAAGTCGGATCCATATCTATATGGGTCAGATGCAAATTCTACTGTGTAGTTTATGGTGGCTTTAGATCGAAAAAGTCAGGAAGCCGGAATGATTAGTCAAAGTCCTAAACGATCATAAAATTGATATCAAGAGGAGTGACATTGGTAGTAAAGCCTAAGGAGAGATAGTAAAGCCGAACACTTGAGTGAGGCGACATGTAAGAGACCAACACTTGAGGTTGTAGAGTGTGATTGTAAGAGTGTGAGTTGTGGAAGTCTTTTCATGTGTAGCAGAAGTACTTTCTATGTGCATCAGTGTTCAACTGGAGATCTTTCTACATAAAATGATCCGAACTATACACCGTACTGTTATATGAACAATACAAAATGTAGGGAATACACCTGGCATTCAAGTTGTGTTCTCTGGGATAAAGTAAACAAACTTAAACTTGAGGAACTCCTGCATTCTAATTTTCCTAAGCACTCGCTTTTCCTTTCTGTTCAATTTTCCTCTCTTTGGTTCCTCTATTATATATTAAATAGGTCTAATTACCAAAAGAATGCTAGTAATGGGGAATCAAGTAAGAAAAAAAATTTGAAAATGGAAGAGGTAGATCTAAGTCCAAGTTTAAAGCTAAAAAATGCTATAATTGTCATGAAACTGGTCACTTTAGTAAAGATTGTCCTAAGTCTAAGAAAAATCAGCAAAATGAACATGCTAATATGGCTGTCTGTGAGGGCAAAATGGGTGAGATTTTCAGGGATAAAGTAAACAAACTTAAACTTGAGGAACTCCTGCATTCTAATTTTCCTAAGCACTCGCTTTTCCTTTCTGTTCAATTTTCCTCTCTTTGGTTCCTCTATTATATATTACAGTGTACAATATAGTAATATCATATCCTATTATTAGAAAATGCTTCTGGTGAAAGCACCCCCAAAATGTGTTTGCACTTCAAAGTAGGACTCATGCTTGTGAAAGTGGAATTTATACAACACAAAGGGCATCAAGTACTATGGATTAGACATGTACAGATTAAAGAAGGCCTGTAGCTTGAGTTTGTGTTGTTTCAGTTGGAACACCTAAAACTATTGTCTAAGGATTCAAAATACTTAGAATAGATTTGTGTAGTGATATGGCCAAATATATAGCCAAAGATGTAAAACGCATGTGCCTTTGTTCCTACATAAAAATGACAATGAAGGCAGTAATAAATTTCTTACCAAAACTTTAGCCCTTGTTATGGATTTAGATTTCGAGTCAATAACATAGATTTCTTCAAAATCAAGCACAAACTCTGAATCATTTGCGCGTCTATTTCTATAATGCTTTGTTAAGAAAACCTGTAATAAATGGCAAACAATATGAGATAGGTATGGCATTAAGTACATACATATAGGAAAGCATAAAGTGCCATAATTTACCTTCATTATCTCCCTCTCAGTTTTATACAATGGATCTCTAGGCGCATCTATAGGCGGCTCCGTTACATTATAGCATCCAAAATTAGTTTTTGAACACCTAATATACTGTATAAGAGAAAGAAATAACACCTTTTATATTATGAAAAATCATTGCATACAAAATGGTAAATAACAAAATATCCTCTTTTTACAAGAAACTACTCATCTAAAAAGATTAAAAAAAGACCCTCATACACAATCATTAATGCAACCGTTATTTCTTAACGTTGATTAACTCTACTTGATTGGACAGTCATGCATCTCTACCATTTGAAAGCATTTTCTCTACACCTCTATCGCCACAACCATTATAATAATCTAGATCTTGATTTTGTTACCTATCTCAAATACTTCCTGCGATTCATTTTGGATTCAATTGCACTCTTCTGACTTCTTCAATTCCACATGAAACTTTATCAGATGATGAAGTATGTATGGAAAAAAACAAATAATAAGCAAAAGGCTTTAATGTATGATGTTTTTTTCTTTTTATTTTTTAACTTGGAGCTTCCTCCTCATAAAACAAGACTTTTCCCTTTTCCCTTTTTTTTCTTTTTGAGTCTATACATGTGAGAGAAGAAACCAGTAACATAATCGCTGCAATAAGGACATATAAAATCCCATGCAGCAATCTTAACTGAAAAATGTTTGATAAAATCAGAAAACACATCAAATTGGACAATGCAAGTAATTTCCTTTCTAAGAATAACATTAATCATTTTATCTCTACAAAAAATAACATTAATCACTCAATTGGTGGTGCGGATATAAGCTTACCGAATAAAATTCATGGTGAGGACAAGAAAACAAAGGCTTTTCGTTGTACTTATGCATCAGTGTTTTCTCTGCTGCACTCAAGGGAAGATCTTCCAAATGAGCTACACGCCCAAGTATTTTCAACCTTTCTCGGAAAGGAACAATTGTATCCACAGGAAAGCTTTTAACCTTTTCCACATTATCGTTAATTAACCTCTATATGCAAAAAAAGATCAACCGAATTATTAAACCACACAACATTGAAAAAAATATCGTTAATTAACCTCTATATGCAAAAAAAGATCAACCGAATTATTAAACCACACAACATTGAAAAAAAATGCCACACATAAATGTGATTCTCAAAAAAAGATCAACCGAATTATTAAACCACACAACATTGAAAAAAAATGCCACACATAAATGTGATTCTTGCCACACAACATTGAAAATCCTCTCAAATATGAAACACCATGCTATCTAATTATCCATAATTTATTAATTCTTCAGAATTTATAATGGTGGACCCACTAATAACTCTCGGCAGTGACTGCGTATGGCAGAAAAGGGAAAGAACACAAAGGAAGAACAAACGAAAATCGCCTGGAAACATCCATTTATTTCATGAATACAAGAATACAAGAATACAATATATAAAAGTAAAAAAGACTGGAAAAATATTCAAAAATAGGAAATCCCAAGATTCAGGTTCGGTACCTCATTCAAATTTTAATAAATTAAATGATGACTGTCTATTAAAAAACTATGGCACCAACCTACCATTCACCTCCCCCTACCCCCCCGGCACCCCTTTCAAACAAAGTCAAAAAAGAAAGGGGAAAAACTTACTTGCTGATTCTAGATATCATACAAGCAACCAACCAGCAAAAATGGAAAATAAATAAATAAAAAACAAATTCAAACTACAATTATATTTGTGTGGGTGTGCGCGTGCATATTGTGGTCATGCATGGTGTGTGGTCAAAGATTTTAAAACTTTTATGGATTAACCTCCAACTAACGCATCAAATCTTTAATTCCAGTAAGACAACCAAATTCAATAAATCAACAACTTTAATTGCCAACAATCAACTAATGAAATAAAGACCCTAATCAACTATTTGTCCTAAACAAGCCTCGTTTTCTATGCCTAAACATCTCATCTCCAAGAAATAATTCAAATTAATATAAAAAGACCAGAAAATATATGGAGTGCTTAGAGGAAATTACGTGGATCTTGGGTTTGGAATACCTTGTTAGATATCAATGATAGATTTCATGAAGGATTTGTGGTGGAGGATGGGTTGGTTAAGTGGAAGTACTTGTTCTAGATACTTTTCAATTCAAAGTGCTTATAAATTTATATCTGAACAAAATGATGAAGTGGAATGGTTTCGTTTAACCTGTGGAAGGGATGGTAGTTCGAAGTATTCCTTCATTGCCTGGCTTGTTGCTGTTGTTAAAATTAGAACAAAGGAGTGGATGATGAGAGTAGGGATCCTTGAAGAGATGAGATGAGCACTCTGTGCTGATGGAAGTGAAAACAAAGATCATCTCTTCTTTCTCCTACCTCTCAAGAACTGATTTGTGCTCTGTTGCAGAAGATGAAACTAAGAACTCCAATCAGAGATTGGTCTCAGTTTATAATTTGCTTCCAGAAGCTGGTTAAGGGGAAAAGTACTGGAAGTTGTGTCAAGAGATGCTTGTTTTTAGCTGCCATCTATAGACTTTGGCAAGAAAGAAATTCAAAACGTTATAAGAAACAGGCTCATATTCCTCATTATATCACTCAACAATGTATATCAGATGCTAAATGCAAGTATAGATCTGTTCAAAAGTGAAGAATTATAGGATTTGATAGAATTCTGGATTTGTTTGCTTGGTACTCTCTTGTGTGGTTAAGAGGGGAATTTCTAGTTCTTAAGTTGGTTTTGATGTAAATCTGGTTCATGGTTCAAGGAGTAGCCTATGTATGTTGAAGTGTTTGAAGCCATGGACAAGCTATGCATAACTGGAAGTTGTGAAGTAATATGGTGCTATGCTTTTTTGTAAATAGAGTACCAGATAGTAAAGGTGAGAATTTCGGGGTTAGTTTGCTTTTTTTTTTTTGGTTTTGAGGATTTGAGTTTATATTAGTTAATGTATAGGAACTACTTGCACATTTTTTATCAGGTTGTGAGTGGTTCTTGTAAACCTGGGTTAGCCTGGGTCCATTTGTAAAGGTTTGTTTGAGGAATACGAAAATTACTTACCATAAAAAAAACCAGAAAATACAAATCCTATGAAAATCCTCAAAGGAAATTCATCTTTAGTTCGACCAGTGCATCCAAATTTAACAACATTAGCTCCACAATCAATTCAAATAAATACAACTCTAATCCTTCAACTCTAAATTACAAAAATGAAACTGACATAGGAGCAAGATGGAGACTTGAAGCAAGCCCTAATTCGGACAACCCTTGACCTATTGTTGAATTAGAACAAAATGAGATGATGGCTAATTAGAACAAAATTAAATGAAATTTTTCTTTAAAATTAAAGCAAAATGAAAGGAATGAAGAACAAAAAGGTGAGATGGTGAATTGAGCAAATAAAATTTAGAAATACCTTCTTCAATGACATTCCTTCCTAATTCTAACCGATGCCAAAATTTTGACAACTGAGGAGATGATGGCAGAGGCGTAGCATTGATGATTAGGGCAATAACACTCATCTGTGGAAATTGATGGCTTAAGATCGTGGAACGGCTTAACGGAAGAACTGAGGAGATGGGCTGAGAAGAAGGGTAACAGATCTTTGGTGGGCGGAGAGAAAGGCGTAACCTACGGAAATCTTTAGCTAATTTGGGGAGGCAACGGAAGATCGGAGGGGAAGCTTTGATGATGACTGAGAAGAACTGAGAAATCATCTTAGTGGAGGTAACAGAAGATTGGAGGAGACGACGTAACCGATGAAGGATTAGGGCGTAACCGAACCGATGAAAGGTGAAGTGGTTTATGAAATCAGGATATGTTTGGTAATTAAATTTGGTGGAAGGCTATTTTGGGGAGGGGAAAGTTTTTTTGGAACTCCCTCTTTTAAAGGGTAGATGATATATATACATACATACATACATACGGCGATTAGGGCGATTTGGCGATCAGCGATTTTGAATTCTCTGTTGAGGCTTCGGCCATGACGGATCGGGAGAAGGTTCTTATTGGCGCAGATCAAGAGGATGTGAGAGCCCCCTTCAATCCTAATGGAGTAGGTACAGTAGCAGCTAATGAAGGAGTCGACAAAGATTGGATCAATGTGATTTCCCGTAAAAGGTATAAATTTTTTTTATCAAAATCTAATGATTCTCAAGCTAAAGCCGATACTCGGAAGTTTCATCAACATGCATTGAATAAAGATGGTGGAGGATTTCATTCTTCAGAATCTAGGGTCAAAACAAATCACTCTTTGCACCAGAAGCAGAGAATTGCTGAATCATGGAAATTTAAATCTGTTGGATCTACGTCATGGAAGGATGTTTGTACTATGGGCAGAGTAATAAACCAAAATTGCTCTTTAGAATATTTTCCCCCTTCTATTGATAGCAAAGGTATGCAATATGCTTCTATTCCTCGATCGGAAATTCTTCTTAATGTTGAGAAATGGAATAACACTTTAATTGGATATGTTCTTGGTGATAAACCTTTCTATTCTCATCTAAAAGGATGTGTTAGACGCCTTTGGAAATTATCCTGTTCCCTTGAAATTTTTTCTAGAGAGAATGGTTTCTTCTTTTTCAAATTTGGTTCTAATGAAGAGATGAACAGAGTTTTAAATGGTGGCCCTTGGTTGTTCGATGGAAGGCTTATTATTCTTAAACAATGGTTTGAAAATATCGGTTTAGAACGAGAACTCCTTACAATTGTTCCAGTTTGGATTAGATTCCCTTCTCTGCATCTCAAATTATGGTCTACTAATATCATTGGTCGGATTGCTAGTATTGTGGGTATTCCTCTATATATTGATCAAGCTATTACATCTGGTGAGAGACTAGCATATGCCAGATGCTTTGTGGAAATTTCGTCTAAAGCTAAGCTCCTCAATTCTGTTAGAATGGATTTAGGCAATGGAGAATGGTTAGAAACTAATGTGGAGTATGAATGGGTCCCTCCTAAATGTAGCAAATGTTTAGTTTTTGGGCATGTTGAGTATCAGTGTCCAGTAGTTCTAGTTGAGAAATGGGTTCCTAAAGCTACAGCTGATGAAACAGTTAAGGCCAAAGAAGTTGAGTTACCTGTTACAGATTCTACCATTTCAAATATTGATTCTCATCAACATAGTGTATCAGACATTGGTGCAAGCTCCGATCACCCAAAAGTTGTTTCAGATTATGATTCCCCTAAAGAGGATGCTACCAACTCATATGGTTCTGATAAAGAAAAAACAGTTCTATCTGCTTCAATTATTTCTGAAGGAAATGATAATTTGTTATTGTAGGGTGAAAATTTGATTCTTCCGAAGAAAGGAGTTTCGTTTGTATTTATAAGAAAGCTTACTTTGTGCTTCAGGGATTTATGCGAAGCCCGCGAAGTCCTCTCTCTCTTCCTCTTCTTCTCGCTCAGGAGATGCTCTAACATCTCCTTTAGGAAGTCGATGGTTGCTTGTTGCTCGTCGAGTCTCCTGGATATCTCGTCAGGGACATCGGTCATGTGCACATTTGCGTGCTCGCCCTGAACTGAGCTTGAAGTCTGCGACATTGCCACTGCTGAGCAATCGTCGTCGTACAACGCCCTTCCGGCCTCTAATGAGTCCGGATCTGCAGATCGTCACCCCTCCTCAATCAAGGAGTTGAGTACAGAAGGCGCGCCTATTTTATCGAAGAGAACTCGTCAAAGGCAGCTGTAGGGTGAAAATTTGATTCTTCCGAAGAAAGGAGTTTCGTTTGTATTTATAAGAAAGCTTATTACAAACTAACAAATCAAATGTTTACAACAGAAGCAGAGGGAAGGCCCTCTTTGTTTTGTGTGGGGACTTTAGGTGGCTATAGGACGCTTCGCTCGATGCTTGGGTCGAGTCTGCTTCCCTTGGACCGTTTGAATGAGGTTGCTGGAGAGCTTCAGTTCGCAGTAGAAGCTCGGGGCAATGGAGTTCGGGTCTGCTTAGTTCGTCGGCGATCGGAGCTCGGAACTAGGCGGCAGTGCTGTAATGCAAGGATTTGCTAACAGCTTGGTCTCAACTCTTTTTTCTCCAAGTTTTGCGACCTCTCTTGGACGATCCGATCGAAGTTGTTGCTGGAGCTTCAGTACGCAGTAGAAGGTCCGATGTAAGTGGGTTCGAGTCTACCCGAGAGCCTCAAGTCGGAGAGTTCCGACGAGTCTCTTCAAATGAGGGGAGCCTTTGGCAAAAGTCCAGGTTCAACCTTTGGGAGATTAGCCAGCAGAATATGCAACAGCCAATCCCCCCTCTTCATGCTGCTGAAGATGGGTTTTAGTAGGCAAGGGATGGCATGGGCCATCCCTTGATTCATGGGATTTGACCACTAATAGAGGTGAGGGAGATAGCTTGACTGCTCCTTGAATTATGGGATGTGACCACACGTTGTTCGGAGACGTCCTGCTGTTCATTCGTACCGTCAATGGTCATTCGAAGAGCTGTGCTCTGCATCACGCTACATAGGAGTGGGAAAGCCCCTCCTCGTATGCGTGACAACGGCTGTCAGATGCTTGCGTGGATCTGACCAACCACCGAGCGTTGGCGGCTCTCGTCCCTTCACCTGGACAACTGAGGTGAGCCGCATTTATGAGGGTGCAGGCTGTTTCGGCGCCTGTCCGCTCATTCGTACTGTGGACGGCCATCTGACGGGCCTGGAGTATTGTGCCCTCTCCCTTGATTTGTGGGATTTGACTACTGATGTAACTGTTCCCATACTCCAAGTGGGCAGTTGACAGTGAGCTGGCGAGTCTGCAGCTTGGGTCTGCAGGCGAGCTTGCAGGCGAACTGGGTCTGCAGGTGAGTTTGGGACTGCAGGCGGACTTGGGTCTGCAGGCGAGCTAGCAGGCGAACTGGGTTTGCAGGCGAGCTCAGGTGCGCAGGCAGACTTGGGTCTGCAGGCGGATTTGGGACTGCAGGCGAATTTCGAGTTGCAGGCGAGCAGACAGACTTGGGTCTGCAGGCGAATTTGAGCTGCAGGCGAGCTCCTGAGCATGGATTGAAGAATAGGCCGTAACTTTCAAACCGTAAGTCGGAATTGGACGAATTATATATGAAAATCGCCTATCTCGACGAGATGGAGCCATCCGAACCGAGCCGAAGGCTTCGGTTCGCTTCCTCCGTTTTGCCAAATTCCTTACGGTTTGGGAGATATCTGCGTTTTCCCCTTTTTCTGCTATTTCGGGCGAGGTTTTAGCAGTTTTGTTCTGAACTTCTCTGATAAGGATTTAAAGGCAATTTTTATTGCCTACAAAACCCCCTCCAAAGTTTTCAGACCTGAATCAGGCCGCATGGGGTCTGGAACACTTTGGATATGAAGTCCCGTAAAGTGATCCCTGCTCTTCACTCGCAGCTGATGATCGCCTTCTAGGATTTTGAGCAAACCCTCAGCTATCAACGGACTTGATTTGTCTTTACCAACTGCCGTTTGAGTTGGACTAGCCATGCTCTTGCCCTTAGCATGGTAAGTTGTTGAGGAGTTTCTTTTAGGCTCAATGCTAAAATTTCTCCTCTATCCTTAGCCTTTCGAGGCATTTGGATTAAGAGTGTAGGGAGCAGTTTAGACTCATGCACCAGTTGGAGTATAAGGGGGCAGTTTAGACTCATGCACCAGTCGGAGTATAAGGGGGCAGTTTAAACTCATGCACCAGTTGGAGTGTAAGGGGGAAACTTGTCTTCTCTTAGGGCAAAGATGAAGACGAACCCTGATTTGTCTTCTCTTGGGGCAAAGACGAACCCTGAAATAGCAGCACATCGCATAGTAGGCCACTATCAAACAACAACGCCTTTTATGGGAAAGACGGTGCT
The DNA here is from genome assembly GCF_001876935.1 of Asparagus officinalis. Lineage (NCBI taxonomy): Eukaryota > Viridiplantae > Streptophyta > Magnoliopsida > Asparagales > Asparagaceae > Asparagus > Asparagus officinalis. The sequence continues at coordinate 17,876,974 of NC_033803.1, forward strand.
GGGAGAATCAAATCGTTCAGGGACGTATGAGTATGACGACTGATCGGACAACGTCATTTGCGGGAATGACGGTGTCGGCTATCAGAGGTAATCGTTAACGTGATAGGAATTGCCGCGATCGGAGCGACTTTGAGGACCTACCATCCTTTTGAAGAGGATTGGTAAGTTGATTTTGTCAGAGGTGTAGTGTTAACATGACAGTGGGAGTTTATTGCGATTTGAGCAACTCTATGGACCTACCATCCTATTGAAGAGGACTGGTAAGTTGATTTGTCAGAGGTAACTGTTAACGTGACAGTGGGGGTCCCGCCATCCTATTGAAGAGGATTGGCGGGGGATTGTGGCTTTGGTCCTAACTATCTGAAGGTTTGACCAAGTGGGAGTTTGATGCAGCCCACCTGAACTGCTAGTCTCGCCTGTTTTGAGCGGTTCGCCATAAATGAAAACCAGGCTCAAGAAGTGGGGCTCACCTAACTGTTAGGCTCGCCTGATTTGAGCGGTTCGCCCGTACTGGGAACCTGGCTCAAGAAGTGGAAGTGTGGGGAATAGTTTAACCTCTTATACCAGTTGGAGGATCAGAAGAAGCAGTTTATACTCGTGTACTTGTCGGAGTGTTAAGGGAGCAGTTTAAACTCATGCACCAGTTGGAGTGTCAGAAGAAGCAGTTTATACTCGTGTACTTGTCGGAGTGTTAAGGGAGCAGTTTAAACTCATGCACCAGTTGGAGTGTCAGAAGAAGCAGTTTATACTCGTGTACTTGTCGGAGTGTTAAGGGAGCAGTTTAAACTCATGCACCAGTTGGAGTGTCGAAGAACTATCAGAGGTGATTGTTAACGTGATAGCTTTGTAGGCCCGTCGTCCTATTGAAGAGGATCGACGGGAGATTGTCAGAGGTGTAGTGTTAACTTGACAAGATTGTCGCGATTAGAGCGACTATGTGGGCCCGCCGTCCTGTTGAAGAGGATCAACGGGGGAAATTTGGAGGATATGAGGGATCGGTCTCCACTACCAAGGCATCTTGGTCATCATCCCCTCGAAATTCATGCGGGTCTTCGTCACCCATATGCTTGAGCATGCTCTCGACTTGTTCTCCTTGGCGGAGTAAGTCTTTCCATGAGCGAGCTTCAACAGCGCCCATATTGGACAGAACGCTGATGGAGAGATTGTTCCGGCACATCTCGATGAGCGTGGCCTCGGAAACTCGATCGCGGGAATGCAACGATCGGTTTCTGAATCTCTTGACAAAGCTGCTTACAGACTCTGTCTTCCTCTGCTTCACAGTTAGCAGGGTGGCCATAGATACTTCTGTGTCATCATCGAAGAATCTGGCCACGAAGAGCCTTTCCATGTCCTTCCAGCAGGTGATGGACCCAGGCTCCAATCTGCGAAACCATTCAAAAGCGACCCCCTTGAGGGTACCAATGAACAGTCGAGTCATAATGGGATCGTTTCCCACTATGTGTCCAGTTTGCGCCTGGAAGTAGTAGATGTGCTGGGTAGGAGAACCCTTTCCATTGAACTGCAGGAGGTCCAGCGGCTCGAACTTTGCCGGGTAGGAGACCGCATCCCATTCAATTGGATACGGTCTGACAACCCCCAGCTTGTTCGCATGCTTCTGGAGCTTCAAGGCGTCGAGTTGACTTTGGAGATCGTCAAACCTCTTGTCTCTTGGGTTATGGCCCGAAGATGACGCTCCTCTAGATGACTCGGATGAGGAGTGAGAAGGAGTAGGCACCCGCTCTTTGTGCTTCAAGGATTTATGCGAAGCCCGCGAAGTCCTCTCTCTCTTCCTCTTCTTCTCGCTCAGGAGCTGCTCCAACATCTCCTTCAGGGAGTCGATGGTTGCTTGTTGCTCGTCGAGCCTCCTAGACATCTCCTCAGGGATGTCAGTCATGTGCACATTTGTGTGCTTGCCCTGAACTGAGCTTGAAGTCTCCGACATTGCCACTGCTGAGCAATCGTCGTCGTCGTCGTCGTCAGAGACGGACGTCAGACCCGTGCAGGCAAACGAGGTGGCCACCCCCATTTGGGCGTGAGCGTGTTGGCGAGGTTCATGCTGGCGAGGTTCGCCCGTCAGGCGAGATTGGCACAGTGTGCCTGCGCCTGTCTGGCGAGCTGTTGCTTCGCCTTTCTGGCGATCTTGGGCCGTCAGGCGAGCTTGGTGAAGTTCGCTTGTTTGACGAAGCCCTCTTAAACTGCAGAGCTCGCCAGGTGCTCTTGGTTCGCCAAAATTGAGCACCTTGCTCACAGAGTGGGGGGGGGCGGTGCCCTTGGTTCGCCAAAATTGAGCACCTTGCTCACAGAGTGAGGCTCGCCTAAACTGCTGGGCTCGCCCGATTTGAGCGGTTCGCCAAAAATAGAAACCTGGCTCAAGTGGTTGGGCTCGCCTAAACTGCTAGGCTTGCCTGATTTGAGCGGTTCGCCAAAAATGGGAACCTGGCTCAAAAGGTTGATTCCCCCCAAGCCTGAATAATAATTCAGGCTGTCGTGGGGGATGAGGGATTGCGCCTCGAGACGAGCGAGAGCTTTTCGTCGCCGCTGTTTGGATCTTTTTGAACGAGGAGCGTTCATGTCGGCGACGGAGGCGTAGTCTGCGTCGACACGAATGGCTGATTCCTTTTGCACAGGGGTCTGCGAGGATCGTTCATCGACCCATTCAGCAGCCCCTAGACCTGCATTCTCGAATCTCGGCTCGGCCTCAACTGGTTCGGGGGGAAAAGAACCCCCTGCCTCGGCTTGGGTAGATCCCTCAGGCTTGGTTGCCTCAGCCTCTTGGGGCTGGGCCACCCGCACGACTCTGCAACCATCGCGAGATGTATTGCTGCGAGAAGAGGACGATTGTAAGTACCCTTCGAATTTGATCACAAGGGACTCAACAGTAGTCCCTGCAGCAACTTCGTCAGACTGCGCCACCACCAATTCATCTGAATGAACGGATTCTCCCACTGTGGTCGCCATCTTCTGTAGGGTGAAAATTTGATTCTTCCGAAGAAAGGAGTTTCGTTTGTATTTATAAGAAAGCTTATTACAAACTAACAAATCAAATGTTTACAACAGAAGCAGAGGGAAGGCCCTCTTTGTTTTGTGTGGGGACTTTAGGTGGCTATAGGACGCTTCGCTCGATGCTCGGGTCGAGTCTGCTTCCCTTGGACCGTTTGAATGAGGTTGCTGGAGAGCTTCAGTTCGCAGTAGAAGCTCGGGGCAATGGAGTTCGGGTCTGCTTAGTTCGTCGGCGATCGGAGCTTGGAACTAGGCGGCAGTGCTGTAATGCAAGGATTTGCTAACAGCTTGGTCTCAATTCTTTTTTCTCCAAGTTTTGCGACCTCTCTTGGACGATCCGATCGAAGTTGCTGCTGGAGCTTCAGTACGCAGTAGAAGGTCCGATGTAAGTGGGTTCGAGTCTACCCGAGAGCCTCAAGTCGGAGAGTTCCGACGAGTCTCTTCAAATTCGGAGACGTCCTGCTGTTCATTCGTACCGTCAATGGTCATTCGAAGAGCTGTGCTCTGCATCACGCTACATAGGAGTGGGAAAGCCCCTCCTCGTATGCGTGACAACGGCTGTCAGATGCTTGCGTGGATCTGACCAACCACCGAGCGTTGGCGGCTCTCGTCCCTTCACCTGGACAACTGAGGTGAGCCGCATTTATGAGGGTGCAGGCTGTTTCGGCGCCTGTCCGCTCATTCGTACTGTGGACGGCCATCTGACGGGCCTGGAGTATTGTGCCCTCTCCCTTGATTTGTGGGATTTGACCACTGATGTAACTGTTCCCATACTCCAAGTGGGCAGTTGACAGTGAGCTGGCGAGTCTGCAGCTTGGGTCTGCAGGCGAGCTTAGGACTGCAGGCAGACTTGGGTCTACAGGCGAGCTTGCAGGCGAGCTGAGTCTGCAGGCGGATTTGAGACTGCAGGCGAATTTCGAGCTGCAGGCGAGCAGGCAGACTTGGGTCTGCAGGCGGATTTGAGACTGCAGGCGAATTTCGAGCTGCAGGCGAGCAGGCAGACTTGGGTCTGCAGACGGATTTGGGACTGCAGGTAGATTCGAGCTGCAGGCGAGCTGCTGAGCATGGATTGAAGAATAAGCCGTAACTTTCAAACCGTAAGTCGGAATTGGACGAGTTATATATGAAAATCGCCTATCTCGACGAGATGGAGTCATCCGAACCTAGCCAAAGGCTTTGGTTCGCTTCCTCTATTTCGCCAAATTCCTTACGGTTTGGGAGATATCTGCGTTTTCCCCTCTTTTGCTATTTCGGGTGAGGTTTTAGCAGTTTTGTTCTGAACTTCTCTGATAAGGATTTAAAGGCAATTTTTATTGCCTACAGTTATATGGGAAAGTTGTTGAAAATGAGGTTATACCAAATGTAGATGATAATGGTTCTGAAGACATGATTAATGATGAGGCTGTTATCAAAAATGACTATAATGAATCTGAGGATTTATTTGATCAAGGTGTGGTTGATCAGAATTCTGAGATACAAGACATTCAGGAATCTATACAGAATCTTGAGCAAACTGATAAAAGTAACTTCATATCCATTACAAAGGAGACCTCTGATTCATCAGATCTTTCTGCAATTATGTCAAAGAAGAATGTCCCTGCAGACAATACAGTTTTCTATAAACCTGGAAATAATTCTCACCTAAATAGTAAATCAGGCAATACGCAGCAATATCAAGAAGAGAATGATTCTTTGCAAACAGGAGAAGGTAAAATGAAGGAGAAAGTTATGGATTTTCCAATTGCTATTGATAATCCTGACTGGTTACTAGAGAAAAGCCTGCTGTTAATGAAGAAGAAAAACCAGGTTAAAATAATTAAAGAATCTTCATTGGGTCCAAAAAGGGTCACAAGGGCCTCCTCAAATAATTACTCATGACAATGTTATTTTAGAATGTTAGAGGTATGAACAATTTGGGTAGGAGAAGAGATATTAAAAGACATATTCAATCTTTGCAACCCAGTGTTGTGGGTTTGATAGAGACCAAAGTAAAATCAGCAAAGGCATACAGAATTACAAAATGTATTCCTTCTCAATGGTCGTATTGTAACAACTATACTGCTTCTAGTAGAGGTAGAATATGGATAGCTTGGGATTCTGATGTGTGGAATGGGATAGTGTTATCAGTTACTTTACAACAAGTTACTATAAGTCTCCAGAACAATGGAGGACTCATTCTGATATTTGGTGTCATTTATGGAGAGAATTCAGAATTAACAAGATCATCTTTATGGACTGACATTACAGCTACCTCTACTCAAGTTAACAATATGCCATGGTTGCTAGTGGGTGATTTCAATGTTTGTAGATTCACTTCAGAGAAAATTGGAGGTATGAAACTAACTACCAAGAAGCTTCAAGCTTTCAATGACTGTCTTCAGCTATGTGGTCTATCTGATATCAAAAGTACAGGGTCAACTTGGACATGGCATAATAATCAGCAAGGGAGATACAGAATCTATGGTAAGTTAGATAGGGCTCTGGGCAATGCTAAATTGATTGAGAAATTTCCTCATGCTTTTATAGAATATAAAAGTACCTCTTCTAGTGATCATACTCCAGCTATTGTTCATCTTGTGGCCTGCACAAATTCAGATCCAAAACCTTTCAGGTTCTTTAACTACTGGGTTCAATGCCAGGGATATGAAGAAGTGATCAAAGAGGTCTGGAAAAATCATTTTGAAGGCTCTCCCATGTTCATTCTTGTTTCTAAACTTAAATATCTTAAATTAGCTCTGAAACAATGGACTAAAGAGTCATTTTCTTCAACAAAGGCTAATATTATTAGATTATCTAAACAGTTGGAGATCATTCAAAGCAAATTAAATCATGATATGGATAATGAGGAACTACAGGCTTCAGAATCAGCAGTATCTTATGAGCTTAATGGTTGGCTTGATAAAGAAGAAAATGAACTGAGACAAAAAAGCAGACAATTATGGCTTCAACAAGGAGATAGAAACACAAAATTCTTTTATAATGCTATCAAGCACAGGATTTCTACAAACAATATCAGGAATTTAATTGATCAAGATGGGTCTCCTATTTCTTCTTTTGTCAAGATGAAGCTGATTGCTCCCAGATTTTATGAAGAACTTTTCAATCAATCTTCATATTGGAATGTGTTTCCTAAAGTCACAGTGAAGAAAATTCTTACTTTTGAAGCTAAGCAATGGTTAGTTAAGGAAATCGATCTCAAGGAGATTAAAGAAGCACTTTTCCAAATGAATCCAGATAAGGCTCCAGGCCCAGATGGGTTTAACGCTTATTTCTACCAACACAATTGGAATTTGATCAAGGATGATGTGGTATTAGCTGTGAAATCTTTCTTCTCTTCAGGTAAAATTCTAAAACAAATAAATCACACTTTCCTCACACTAGTGCCAAAATCAAAAGAAGCCACGTCCATTCAAGATTATAGGCCTATCTCTTGTTGCAATGTTATTTACAAAATTATTACTAAGATCTTAAGTAACAGATTGAAGTTGGTGGTGGGAGAGTTGATTTCAAATAATCAACATGCTTTTCTTCAAGGTAGACAAATAGGTGAATGTTCTTTATTGGCACATGAGTTACTAAGGGATTTCTCTAAGAAGCATGGGAAAAGAGCTTGTTTTAAAATTGATTTGCATAAAGCTTTTGATAGCATAAATAGGGAGTTTGTATACTATATTATGCACTGCATGGGTTTTCCAGCTATATGGATCAATTGGATCAAAGAGTGCCTCTCTACTCCTTCTTTTTCAGTCCTGTTAAATGGCTCTTCAACTGGTTATTTTCAAAGCAATAGGGGTATAAGACAGGGGGATCCTCTATCTCCATATATCTTTGTATTGGTGATGGAATTTTGGTCTATTAGCATGGAGCTTGCAACAATTTCCGGGAAAATACAAAATATTAAGAAAAACCAGAATTTACAAGTGTCTCATATATTATTTGCTGATGATATGCTGGTTTTTTGTAGAGCTAACAGGAAATCCTTTGAAGGCATTAACAATTTGTATTTGCTGATGATATGCTGGTTTTTTGTAGAGCTAACAGGAAATCCTTTGAAGGCATTAACAATTTGTTGGAGTCTCTTACATGCTGGTTTTTTGTAGAGCTAACAGGAAATCCTTTGAAGGCATTAACAATTTGTTGGAGTCTCTTACACTGAATACAGGACTGAGTATCAATAAAAGCAAAAGCAGAATTTTTTTCAGTAAATGATGCAGAAATAAAGATGTTCTAAGTGCTATTATGGGCATATCAAGTGGGTCTCTACCTGTAAAATATTTGGGGTTACCTTTATCTTTCAATTATCCTAAAGCTAAAGATTTTCTGCCACTTATTGATAAAGTTAGGAAAAAGATTGAGGGCTGGATGACATACTCTTTATCATTTGTTGGGAGGATTGAACTCATCAAATCAGTTCTATATAGTACCATTGCATATTGGTATTTTGTCTACAAACTCCCCAACTCAACTGTTCACAGTTTGGAGTCTATTTTTGCTAACTTTCTATGGAAAGGTAAGTTACATTCTATCAACTGGAAGGATATTTGTCGTCCAAAGCAAGAAGGAGGATTTGGATTGAGGAGATTAGATGATCTCTGTCATGCTGCTGCCCTTAAATTGATATGGAGACTTCTTTCTACTTCTACTCTATGGTCTAAATGGATGAATATCAGATATGTCAGGGGAGGAAATATATGGGATGCACCAGCTCATGCAATGGACTCTGAAACTTGGAAGTTTTTATCAGGTCTTAAATCAAAAGCAATGTGTTGCATAAGGAAATCTATTGGTAATGGTGAAACAACTTCTCTATGGTTTGATCCATGGATTCTTGAAGGCAGACTTACGGATATTCTACATCAAATAAACCCACATCTCACAGGTACAGAAAATTGGTCAGTAGCTCACATCATTCAAAATTCTCAATGGCATATTGTATTGCCATGCCTTTTCCCAATAATTCAATATATATCAAATATTCAAATATCTGGGCAAGATGATCACTGGATTTGGCTACCAAATGCAAATGGGAAATTTACTTTTGCATCAGCATGGGATCAAGTAAGAACCTCCTATTCAAATTTTGAGCTCTCTAATGTGGTTTGGTTTCCTTCCTCAAATCCTAAGATGACTTGTTGCTTGATTAAAAGTCTATATAATAGATTGGCTACTAGGGACAGACTGTCCAGATTTGGAATTACCTCTGCTGTGGAGTGTGTACTCTGTTCTGGTGGGATTGAGTCTAGAGATCATCTTTTTTTTCAATGTCCTTTCTCAGCATATATCTGGAAACTCTGCAATCTCAAACTTCAGCTTGATGCTACGGTCATAAATGACATTAGAACTGAAGCTCTAGAAATTCAATCTAAGTTTAAAATGAAAGATAAAACTTATAAGCTGTCCAGAATGGCTTTAGGTGCATCTGTCTGGCATATTTGGCAAGAAAGGAATAGACGTGTATTTCATGCTCAACAGATGCACAAGGTAATGGTATTTAGGCGACTCTACGAGGATATCAATGTTTTGCTTAGAACCTGCACATGGAAGACTGGTAATAATATTATCCTTGCTAATTGGGAATCCGAAAAGCAATGTAATTAATTTCTTTCATTTCAGTTTTTAGAGATAGACTGTTTAGTAATGAGATCTGTACTTGCTTTATGCTTGGCTTTGGGTCAATCAGGATTCTCTCTTGGTCCTTTAGTTGAGGGTGACGGCCAGGGTCCTCTCCCCTCTCTAAAGCTTCTTATGTTAGAATCCTGAGTAGCCTAGCCAATTCTGTAATATATGTACTGGAGTTAATAATTAATGGAAATTTCTTACTTATTCAATATATATAGTATTCATATATATATATATATATTAATATATATATATATATAATATATATATATATATATATATTATATAATATATAATATATATAATAAAATAGATATATATATATATAATAGTTATATATATATAATATATATATAATATATATATATATATATATATATATATATATAATAAAACGCTAGCCCGACCATTCTCTTGGACGGGCGTGCCGGTGCAGCGCGTCGACAATGGCCGTCCCGGCCCAAGACCCGTATGGCCGCTGGGTTTCTGCAACCTGAGCACCGGGCCTCAGGCCTAATTGGACAGGCCTAGAGCCAAGTGGTTGGTTCTACCACAGACATAACAGAACTTTCCATCAGACTTATGGTTGGAAAAATTGCGATTTGATTTGGAGGATGATTTGTTGAAGGATTTCTGTTTTTCTTGAATTTCATCCCTTTGGGTTTGAAATTCTTAGATTTAGACTTATCCTCTACTAAGTTCATTTTAGCTTTCATTTCGGTCTTGGTTTTAGAATTTTGTCTATGTTGGTCTTCAATACGAATAGCCTTGAGGGCTTCAGTTAATGTTAGATCTCCTTGCTTGTGTCAGAGATCTCCAGCAAATCTAGACCAGGAGGGATGAAGTTTGTCAATCAAACAGGAAACTTTAAAGTCATTAGTAAATGAGTTTTCCTTTGATTGGAGGTGACGAAGAAAATCTTGGAATTCATGAATTTGTTCATTTATAGGTTTTTCATCAACTATCATGAACTTATTGAAGAAAGATGACGTGAAACGCAGAATTCCGGCATCATCAAAGTCATATTCTGCTTCAAGATCATTCTATAGGTCTTTAGCACTTTTGAACTCATAATATATGTCATAAAGGTTGTCCGCAAGTGCACTAAGAATCCTATGGCAACAATGATAGTTTATTTCTTCTGGTTTCATATGACTAGAGAATGAACTAGCACCAGAAGCAGAAGTGGAAGGTGTAGGTTGTTCAGGATCAGGAGAGTTGGAATTCATAGGTTGAGATCCAAAAGATGAAGATTCAGAAGTGTTAATGGCAGATAGGAGACCTAGGGTAGTGAGCCAGTATTTCATCTGATTAGCCCATCATTTGTAGTTAACACAAATGGATTTCTCGGGTTTGACACTCTTGGAATGATCTGTGTTAGCCATAAGTCCGATTCAAGTTAACTAGTCTAGGTATTTTGGAATTTGAAGGGAATGAAAGTTTTGTCAATACCACTCAACTAGTTACTTAGGAGTATGACTATAGGGTAAGTACTTGATTCAAGATTATTTATGAACTAGTAATATTAACCAATAAATATGAAACTGAACAAATTAATTTTTAAAATAGTAATTAGCAAGAATAATTTAAGTAATAATTCTAAATTTTTTTCTAGATTTATTTTGTAACAGAAACAGAAAACAATTACTTATTTTGAAATATTATTTATAACTAATTGACAATTAATTACAAGTTTGAACAAGTAATGAGCAATTAATCACAATAATTATATCAGATGAGCAGAATATAATTTCAGATTAATTTGCAAAAAATATTTATCAGCAATTAAGGTAATTAATTACAGATTTAAAATTATTTCAGATTTTATAAATTAACAACTATAAAACTCAATCTTCTAGATTGTTTATCAAAAATATTAAATTAAACTTATAACATGTAAATAAATCCAAAATAAAAGAAACAAGAAAATCTGGCCTGATCGGGAGTAGTTGTGCAAACACTGTCCTAAAAGATTGAGGACCCGCCTATCGTCTTGGCACAGATGATCCCCTCTCCCCTAGAGGTAAAAACTCTCGGAAATGATTGGCCTCTGTATTCGGGGGAGAGTAAATAGCTTATGCTCAGATGAAGATGGTTGCCCTAGATTAAAAAAACAAGAACAAATTTAAGAGGAAGAAGAATTTTGTCTCTATTTCAACATAGAAGAGGAAGAGAGGGAGAAGAAGCCTTCGTTGTTGTGTCTTCCGAAAATGAGAAGGACTGTATTTATAGAGTTTAAAACCCCTAGCCATTGAGGAACCTTACTAAAAATCTCGCACGTTCTCCCCAAAATTCGCGCACCCGTTACCCTCAAAAAGTGGCGTGGCCCGCACGCGTGTTATATGCCAAGCTCAAATAATAGAAAGCCCAAAACACCCCCCTTCATATGGACCCTCAAAGCCCACAGAGAGGACAAGCAATTTAAACCCTCAACTATTTATCAATTTAGTCCATGTGAGACTATTCATTGAAGGAAAAATCGTCTTTTCTCCTCTACAAGGCCAACATGTGATAATTACGGTGATGAGGACCAGTGAAGTGATCTTGCTTGGACTATAATGCCACATAACTACTAACGAGTTGAGAAAACTTTGATACAGAGTATTGAGCATTTGTCATTTTGCTTAGCTGAATTTGAACAATAGGATTACATCCTATAACACTTATAGACCTAAAATATATAGAAGATTTAGTTGTATAAAACCTCTTTATCAAGAAAACACTTTAAGATAAAATTCCTTTTATGAGAGATATAACCAATAAACGAAAGTAAGGAAAATGCCATTTGGCACGCAAGATGGTCGCGCAACCCATCTCGCGTGCCACAACAGGGTGGTGGGACCAAGATGTGAGTCCCAACCTCTTATTTGTGGCACACGAGATGGGCTGTGCGCCCATATTGCGTGCCAAATAGCAAGGTTGCGAAAGTAACCCCAAAGGCATCATTACCAAAAAGAAATTGAAGATATAGAGTATTAAATGACAGCCAAACAAAAAAAAACTTAATTCAAAACTTGAGATCCCGAAATGGATAAAGCTGAAACGGTTTTCATCCGTTAACCATTCCGACCCTTATTAGCAAAGCATTCAACGGTACAAAGTTTGATCGGACAAAGATTCGGGTCGGATTATTCATTATCGGGTCCAACCACGCACTGTAATTGAGTTGCTCCAAAAGTCAATAATGACACTGGAAAGATTCGCTGATGTATACGATAAGAAATCGAAGCTCGATTCATTGTTCTTCTCTCTCTCCGCTTCCTTCGAAAATGGGCGGTCACAGATCCACGTCAGCACCCGCCGGCGCCGGCGCCTCCTCCGCCTCCTCGTTCATCTCAGCCTTCTGCTCCGCTTCTCTCCGCCGCAAGACTTTGCCGGTGGGACCCACGGATAGTCGGAGCGATGACCTAGTTCGAGGATTGGGGCTCGTCGATCTCGTCCTTATCGGTATCGGTGCTTCGATAGGCGCCGGAATCTTCGTCGTCACCGGCACCGTAGCACGTGATGCCGGCCCTGGTAATTTTTAGGAGGGATTAATTGCACCTTAATACCTCAAAGTTTCACCTTTTTCTAATTTTGATACGGTGAAGTTCTAATTTGACAATTTGATACCCCGAAGTGCCAATGGGTGACGTTAATTTCGTTCCGTGACACTAACATAAAAGAAAAGTGAATGCGAAACAATATTCTGGCCAAATTTTAGTTTTTTGAGTTTGGGGCAAGTGAGGAGCAAATTTAGGGTTTTGGGTTTATCAAATTATCAAATTAAGCTAAAATAAAAACTTTTTGGGTATTAGATGGTCAAAATTGAAATTCAGGGTATCAAGTTGAAAAGTTTGGAATTTTGGGGTTTTCAAAGTGCAAATATGTCTTTTAGGAGAGTATTATGTGGTTCTTTATCTGACCGTGGACTGATTGCAAGCGACAGTTGTTACTTTGATTGAGTAGTTTATTTCGATCGATTTGATCCTTTAAACAGAATAAGGAATTATTAATACTAGTATTCTCATCAAAATGGGTTTCTATAGTAATGCCAATTTCTTAACCAATTGTAGGAAAAACACCTTAAGGCTTTTTGATGAGTGATGCAAGACAGAACTACGGGATTTGAGAAAAATGAGCAAAATAAATGAACATATGGTATGCAAATAGAAACAGGGATCTAGCAAGCTTAAACTGAACTCTAGTAAGAGATTAATATTTATATGCATGCAACAATCACGAAAAGAATTCTGAAAGGAAACAACTGTGCAATAAAAATTTAGAATCTAAGGGGCTAATGTAATCAAGTCATGAGGTTCATGTTGTAGGATCTGAAATAGATACACTAGAACACTAGGGGGTGAATAGTATTCTTTTAAAATTTATGCAAAGTAGATTATAAATTGCAAAGAAATAATGACAATCTCAAAAAATCACAATCACAAACATAAAGTTTTATACTGGTTCCACTAACTCGGCGTACATCCAGTTCCTAAGCAAATCCCACTTGAGAGTTTTCACTATGATTTTGAATAAACTTATAAAATCAAAAACAAACCTGATCAATTTGCAAGTCCCTGCAAATTGTAAGACTAATTGACAAACATCTTGTCAATTTGCACACCAATCTCTAAACCAAGAGATTAACACCTCTTACAAATCGAGAGAACTTTTCTTTGAAGCAACAACTCAATTCCTATAAGCCTTGATTTGTAGTGTTGTGTAGTAGTGGCTTAGGAATGATTCTAACTTTTGTAAATTGTCTGAATAATAAGTATTTGAATGAGGATCAAAGGCAATTTCAGAAACTTCTCTTTTTCTTCAAAATCAGAATTTTTGACACTTGAAAAATGCACAAAGATCAAAGCTTATGGGTATAGAATCATGTGTCATTTTTCTGAACATATAACCTCTATATAGCCCTTGAAAAAATAAATTTTTAAACTTCAAAACGTTTAAAAAACGGCTAAAAAGTGTCACAAGTTTAATTTCAAACGTTCAGAAAAACTGTCTTAGTAGTTGACTATAATGCATAGTAGTCGACTACTCTGTAATACAGAAAGTCTGGAATTCAGAAACTGAAGCTTAGTAGTCGACTATTTTTCTTTGTAGTCGACTACTCTGTAATACAGAAAGTCTGGAAAATAAAAATCAAGGATCAGTAGTCGACTATAATTGTTAGTGGTCGATTACACTGTAAAATAAACGTTCTGTAAAATAATTTTCAAAGCTCAGTAGTCGACTATATTTATTTGTAGTCGACTACTCTGTAAAATTGAAGTTTTGTAAATCAAAATACAAAGCTGAGTAGTCGACTATAATTCTTAGTAGTCGACTACTCTGTAGTTTTACAGAAACTTTATATCTTGAACTTAGACTACAGTAGTCGACTATTATTCTTATTAGTCGACTACTAAAGAGTAAAAATGTTATGTATGAACTATTTTTAGACTTAATAATAAACTAAATACTCTAATGGTTAACATAGAAAATTTCTATTGTTAACTAACACACTAAGCCTATGTTAGTGTGTTCTAATTTCTATGTGTGTGTGTGTGTGAGTGATCAAGGCTTGTACAAAAATTCTAAGTAAAGAAAGATGTAAAAATTACATTGATGTACTTGTCCTTCATCCTCTTTACTTCATAGTTCATAATGCCTTGAACTCATATTGCACTTGTTCATATTTGATGTTAAAAGCTGCATTTAAATGTTAGTGCATATGTATAACACACATAGTGATTCTCAATATGAATAAATTGTTAGTTAGTGCATATGTATAACACACATAGTGATTCTCAATATGAATAAATTGTTATCATCAAAATTATATCATGGGGAAAGTGATTCTCAATATGAATAAATTGTTATCATCAAAATTATATCATGGGGACATGATATCCAATATTCTTCCCCTTTTTGATGATGACAAATAATTTATGCATATATAAGTATATTTAAAAAAATAAAATCTTTGATAAACAAATATACTTACTCACCCTGCATAAAAGCACATTAGAGTCTACAATTCATATTGTTGAGTCTATAAAACATAAATTCTGAAAACATTCTCCCCCTTTGTCATTAACAAAAAGAAATACATAACTATCCTAAACATATTATAATTTCTTCTTCATGAGCAAGTACTTCAAACAGATCATCCAGATTATGAACATAGTCCATAACTTCACCCATCCAAATAGATAGGCAAAGACTTCCCATAAAAACCAAAAATTCCATAATATTCATCACCATAATCTGTTTAAAATATATATATATATAGCACATGAATTAACTTTTCAATCATCATAAACGCAACATTAAAATTCAATCCCATAAAACATACTAAAGTTAAATCAACATAGTAGCAACATAACACATATTACATGTCTTAAAAACAAATAACTATGACATAGTTTGTGACATTCAAAATTAAACAACCAACATAACACATATTACCATTGTTTTAACACTAAACATAAAAAATTATCCAAATCTAAAATGATGTATGCTTGGTCTTCTAAGGTGCTGGAGGTGGTTGATGTCCTTGAAAGAAAGCACCGAGCTTCATATCCAAGGTATCAAACTTCATATTCATTGTGTCAAACTTCATCTCCGGAATATCAAATTTGTTGGTTAAGGCCTCTTGATTTTTCAGCATGAGCTTATTTTGATCAAACAAAGCTTTTTGATCCACTTCCAAATCTAGTATTCTAGCAGACATTGTATTGTATTGTGTATCTGAGAAACAAGAGGATTCATGCATTTGTGGTATCTAGTATTCTAGCAGACATTGTATTGTATTGTGTATCTGAGAAACAAGAGGATTCATGCATTTGTGGTATTGGTGGTGGAATATGAGAGGAGGTTGTATTGTGTATCTGAGAAACAAGAGGATTCATGCATTTGTGGTATTGGTGGTGGAATATGAGAGGAGGGTCCAGTTTCATCAGTGTTTTGTGGTTGGGATGGTTGTTCTGTTTCAGGTTGATGTTGAGGTTCATCTTGATGAATTTTAAAGTTTGTTAATTTCATCCTGGCTAGGGCATTGGAGTCAAAGAATTCAATTGAACGAACTACAGAATTTTCAGACTCAATATCAACATGAAATTTATTAAAGACTTTCGTTAAAAAGACACCGTAAGGAGAAATCCTTTTGGTATTGTCAGAAGATTATCAAAATAAACTTTAGCCCAATTAACTTGAATATTCCCCATTATAGCATATAATGCTTTTGCTAAGTCTAGGGAAATAAAATGAAAACTTTTAGTTTTTGGAAACAAGTTATAGGCTAAGATTCGAGCAATAAAACGAGGAATTGGACGAAGCTTATTGGAATTATTCAAAGGTTTGCTATGACCAGGAAGAAAAATATGATTAGATAGTAATTCTGAATCATTCATTCTAAATGATCTAAGAGAGACTCCTCGGAAAGGAATGTTAAAATTTTTTCTAATTGACTTAGAAGTCAAGTCAATTTCTACTCCTTTGACAAGTGTTCTAAGTTTTTCAGTTCCACTAATAGTTCTTATACGTTCTATATTAGTATAGAACAATTGAACCAGAAAAGGATATGTGGGTTTTGTATTTTCAGCAGAGAATAATTCAAGCAATCTCACATTCTCAAAATATGATCCAAAATTTCATGGGATAAAATCATCAAATTTCACAAATCGTCCCGGAAGAACTTCAAATGTGGATATTTTGTTAAATTCTTCAAGTAAATCAGGACTTTTTAAATATATAATGATTTCATCGTTAACATTAGTATGAACTTGCTTAGCTTTCTTAGCTCTAGACATGATGAATCAGGAATATACCCAAAAATAAGAAAGATTAAGTTGAGAAATTACCAAAACAGATGAAACCCTAGGATTAGTCGACTATTGCTGGGTGTAGTCGACTACAGAAAATGTCAGACTGTGGAAACCAATGAATTTGATGAAGATTTTGAGAAGAAAAATGAAAATCTGATGATGCCCTAACTTGGATTCAATGGGTTCTGAAGAGGGGAAGAAGAGGGATCGGTTATGAGAAGAAGAAGATGGGTTTTGAGTTTTGATTTTTCTTTTAGAATAAAATTTATAATTTGTATGGTTAGGATTAAATTAAGAACAAATGAATGGTGAAGATTTGCTCTTAGATATGTGGCTAGGATTGATGGGATTAGAATCAATGGTTGAGATGAATTTTATTTAAGTGAAATGGGTATTGGGTTTAGGGTATAATGGGTTTAAATTCAATATGGTGAAAAACTAAGTTTGGAAAACTCTGAGATTGTAGTCGACTACTAAGCAAATTAGTCGACTACACTGTAACTGACAGAACTCTAAATTTTAGTTTGAACACAGATTAGTCGACTACTCTGTAAATTAGTCGACTACATTGTATTTGACAGAACGTTATTTTCAGATTTTAACTCATAGTAGTCGACTACAAAATGAATTAGTCGACTACTCTGTAATTTACAGAATACCTTATATTCAATGCTTGTGCATGTAGTCGACTATAAGTTAAATTAGTCGACTATTAAGGATATGTATGCATATGTATTGGTTTTAAAACTTTAATTTAAATCTTCAATTGAACATATACCTAATTCCCTTCTTAATTTAACATGAAATTATTCTTTTAATGGTTTTATTAATATATCTGCTATTTGTTTATCAGTAGATATAAATTCTAATGAAATATCACCTTTAAGCACATGATCACGTAGGAAATGATGTCTAATATCAATATGTTTTGTACGAGAATGTTAAATAGGATTTTTAGATAAATTTATTGCACTTGAATTGTCACACATTATAGATGACATGGGACAATTTATGCCATAATCAGATAATATTTGTTTCATCCATAAAACTTGAGCACATGCAAGACTTGCAGCAATATATTCTGCTTCAGTCGTAGATAATGATACTGAATTTTATTTTTTACTGAACCAAGATACAAGTGAATGTCCTAAGAAATAACATGTTTCACTTGTACTTTTTCTATCGGATTTGCATCCTGTAAAATCAGCATCATTATAAGATAATAAATCAATTGTGCTATTCTTTGGATAAAACAACCCATAATTTGTAGTATCTTTAAGATATCTGAAAATTCTTTTTACAGCTTTAAGGTGTGATTCTTTAGGATTAGATTGAAATCTAGCACATAAACATATACTAAACATAATATCAGGTCTACTAGCAGTAATGTAAAGAAGTGATCTAATCATACATCGATAGAGCTTTTGATCAACATTCTTACCATTTTCATCATTGTCAAGTGATATAGTAGTACTCATTGGTGTTGGTTTGCTTGTATTTTCCATTCCAAAGCGTTTGAGTAACTCTTTTGGATACTTGCTTTGATTGATGAATATTCCATCTTTTATTTGTTTGATTTGAAGTCCAAGGAAAAAATTTAGTTCACCCATATGACTCATTTCAAATTCATCCTGCATAGTCTTAGCAAACTCTTGACAAAGATTATTGTTAGTAGAACAAAAATAATATCATCTACATATATTTGAATTAATAATATATCTTTATTTATTTTCTTAATAAATAATGTTGAATCAACCTTTCCAATTTCAAAACCTGAAGTTAAAAAGAAACTTCTTTAATCTATCATACCAAGCACGATGTGCTTGTTTAAGACTATATAATGCTTTCTTATGTTTAAAAACATGATTTGAAAAACTTTCATGTTCAAAACCGGGAGGTTGTTCTACAAAAACTTCTTCTTTTATAAAACCATTTAGAAAAGTACTTTTAACATCCATTTGAAATAGTTTAAATTTCATAAAACATGTAAATACAAGTAAAATTCTAATTGATTCTAAACGAACAACTGGTGCATAGGTTTCATCATAATCAATACCTTCTTCTTGATTATAACCTTGTGCAACTAATCTTGCTTTATTTCTAACAACTTGACCAAATTCATCTAATTTATTTCTAAAAATCCATTTTGTTCCAATGATTGATTTATTTTGAGGTCTAGGTATAAAATTTATTTCTAAAAATCCATTTTGTTCCAATGATTGATTTATTTTGAGGTCTAGGTATAAGATCCCAAGCATTATTTTTTGTAAATTGGTTAAGTTCATCTTGTATAGTAATTATCCAAAAATCATCAAGTAAGGCTTCTTTTATATTTTTAGGTTCAATAGTTGAAATAAAAGCAGTATGAGCAATCAAATTAAAATGAGATCTAGTAGTTACTTTATCAAAAATATTACCAACAATTAAATCATGTGGATGATTTTTAACTTCTACAAAATTTTTTGGTAAATCATTTTGAATATTATCATCTATTGAAGCATCTATCATTGGGGTATCATTGATAGTATCAACTAATTCATCATCATTGTTTGAAACAAAAGGTGTGTTTGTAAAATTTTCATCAAAAGAAACATGCATTGATTCTTCAATGACTAAAATTTTTTTTATTGTATATTCTATAAGCTTTGCTATGGATAGAATATCCAACAAATATTCCTTCGTCAGATTTAGAATCAAATTTATCCAAATTATCCTTTATGTTTAAAATAAAACATTTACAACCAAAAACTTTGAAATAAGAAACTTTAGGAATTCTATCATAAAATAATTCATAAGATGTTTTCTTTAAGATAGGTCTTAATAAAATCCTGTTTAGAACATAACATGTTGTAGAAACAGCTTCTGCCCAAAAATACTTTGGTAAATTACTATCACATAACATGGTTCTAGCACATTCTTGTAAAGTTCTATTTTTTTTTTACAACACCATTTTGTGGTGCTGCTCTAGGAAAATAAAAAGTATGAGAAATACCATATTTATCATAAAAATTTATAAATAATTCATTTTCAAATTCACCTCCATGATCACTACGTATAGAAATTATAGAAAGAGATTTTTTATTTTGAATTCTTTTGCAAAATATAAAAAACTCATTAAAAGCATCATTTTTATGTTTAAGAAATATTACCCATGTAAAGCTTAAATAATCATCAACAAGAACAAAAGCATATCTACTACCATTTAAAGATGTTACTCTTGAAGGACCAAAAAGATCAATATGAATTAATTCTAATGGTCTAGTTGTAGAAATTACATTTTTAGATTTGAAAGAAGATTTATGCATTTTTCCTTGTTGACATGCATCACAAAAATTATCTTTATAATAAAGCTTAGGTAAACCTTTTACAGAATTATTTTTAGAAATCTTAGAAATATGTTTAAAATTAACATGTCCAAAACGTTTATGTCATAAAAGAGAATCATTAGAAGATGCAAGAAGACAATGTTCATTAGAAATATTATTCATAGATAATACATATATTATTTTTTCTATGTCCTTTAAATAATATAGTTATTAAATCTATGTCATAAATCAAGCAAGATTCTTTTTCAAAAATAATTTTAAAACCTTTATCACAAAGTTGACTTATACAAAGCAAATTATGTTTAAGACCATCAACTAATAAAACATTATCAATAAAAGGTTTATTTGGATTACCGATAATTCTAATACCGATAACTTTTTCTTTGTTGTTATCTCCAAAAGTGACGGTACCACCATTCTTATTTTGAAAAGATGATAATAATTATATGTTTCCAGTCATATGTTTGGAACAACCGCTATCCAAAATCCACCTATTTTTCTTAGGTACCTAAAATGATAAACATTTACAAATTTGGTACCCATGCTATGTTGGGTCCATGAAATTAGCCTTTAGGAAACCAAACCCATGAAGAGTTTGATTTTCCTAGATAGTTGGTTGATAAACAAATATTTTTAATATAATTAGAAATATAAAAATTTTTATGTAGTGAAGTTAATTCTTTAGGCACCCAAATAGAAAAGAATTTTAATTTTTTTTACATATATCATCATTTATATTACAAGAAGATTTTACAAAAATGGTTTTCTTAGATATATTTCTATTAACTTGAAAACCTAAACCTTTTGTCTTTTGAGATTCTTTTTGAAAAGAAAGTATTTTATTAAGATTTTCTTTTCCTTTATTGAATTTACTTACATTTAAACATATATCATCATATTTTAATTTAATAGAAGAAATGTCTTTATCTAAACTATTAATGCGAATATTTAAATTATTACATTCTGATTTTAGATAAACGTTCTCATTGGATAAACATTGATTTTCTTTAAGCAAGGAATAATTTTCTTCTTTCAAATTAATTACTTGAGAATTAGAAATAGTAGAAGAATTAAAATCTGAAATTTCTTCAAGCAATCTTTTATTTTCTCATTTAAAAAAAATTATGTGAAGCCTTTAACTCACAAAAGTTTCATATAATTCATTAAAAGCATCTAAAAGTTCTTCATTATCACTTCATCGTGTGTCATAAAACACATATCGTGTGTCATAAAACACATATGAGCACTTTCCGTTTCTTCAATTTCTTTATCCGAAGATGAATCATCACTTTCATCCCACGTAGCCGCCATAGCTTTTCTTTTCCTGTTGCTTTGAATATTGTTAAAATTGTTAAAATAATTTGATTTTTGCTTATTCTTCAACAATGGACAATCTTTCTTCAAATGTCCTGGTTTGTTATACTTGAAACAAAGTAAGTTATTTGAATTTGAATTCTTTGATTTAAACTTACATCGTTTTATGAATTTTCTAAATTTGCGTGCAAACATGCTCATTTTTTCATCATCATCCGAATCTTCTTTATCGGAAGTAGCATTGAATGCAAGCACTTTCTTGTTCTTTGTTTTATCCTCATTCTTTCTATCTTCAATTTGAACTTCATAAGTCATAAGGTTACCGATAAGGTTCTCAACCGTATGAGTTGGCAAATCATTTGCTTCTTCGATTGCGGTAACCTTCTTTTCCCATTGTGAAGTAAGTGAACGGAGTATTTTTCTTACCATCTCCACTTGAGTGTATGTTTTACCAAGACCAATGAGAGAATTAGTGATATCGGTGAATCTTGTAAACATTTCTCTAATGGTCTCATTTTCCTTCAACTTGAACAATTCAAATCTGTGTACAAGAACAGAAATTTTAGATTCTTTAATTTTATTTGTACCTTCATGAGTTACCTCTAGTGTGTGTCAAATATCATATGCAGATGTGGCCGTTGACACTCTATTGAACTCATTCTTATCAAGTACAAAAAATAGTGCATTCATGGCTTTGGAGTCCAAGTTTGCATTGTTTCTTTGAGATGTAGTCCATTCTGAAAATAGAGTTGATGGCTTTTCGTATTTTGTTTCAACAATATTCCAAAGTTCGTAGCCAATTGATTGAAGGTAAATCTTCATTCGGCACTTCCAATAGTTATAGTTCAATCCATCGAACATTGATGGACGATTTATAGAGTGACCTTCTTTGAATTGTGATGTATTTGTTAATGTCATCTTTCACCTTGCTCTGATACCAAATATAGGATCTGAAATAGATACACTAGAACACTAGAGGGGGGTGAATATTGTTCTTTTAAAATTTATGCAAAGTAGATTATAAATTGTAAAGAAAGAATGACAATCTCAGAAAATCACAATCACAAACACAAAGTTTTATACTGGTTCCACCAACCCGGTGTACATTCAGCCCCCAAGCAAATCCCACTTGAGAGTTTTCACTATGATTTTGAATAAACTTACAAAATCAAAAGCAAACCTGACCAATTTGCAAGTCCCTGCAAATTGTAAGACCAATTGACATAAACCTTGCCAATTTACACACCAATCTCTAAACCAAGAGATTAACACCTCTCACAAATCGAGAGAACTTTTTTTTGAAGCAACAACTCAATTCCTGTAAGTCTTGATTTGTAGTGTTGTGTAGCAGTGGCTTAGGAATGATTCTAACTTCTGTAAATTGTCTGAATAATAAGTATTTGAATGAGGATCAAAGACAATTTCAGAAACTTCTCTTTTTCTTCAAAATCAGAATTTTTGACACTTGAAAAATGCACAAAGATTAAAGCTTATGGGTATAGAATCATGTGTCATTTTTCTGAACATATAACCTTTATATAGCCCTTGAAAAGACAATTTTAAACTTCAAAACGTTTAAAAAACGACTAAAAACTGTCACAAGTTTAATTTCAAACGTTCAGAAAAACTGTCTTAGTAGTCGACTATAATGCATAGTAGTCGACTACTCTGTAATACAGAAAGTCTGGAATTCTAAAACTGAAGCTTAGTAGTCGACTATTCTTCTTTGTAGTCGACTACTCTGTAATACAGAAAGTCTGGAAAACAAAAATCAAGGATCGGTAGTCGACTATAATTGTTAGTGGTCGACTACACTGTAAAATAAACATTCTGTAAAATAATTTTCAAAGCTCAGTAGTCGACTATATTTACTTGTAGTCAACTACTCTGTAAAATTGAAGTTCTGTAAATCAAAATACAAAGCTGAGTAGTCGACTATAATTCTAAGTAGTCGACTACTCTGTAGTTTTACAGAAATTTTATATCTTGAACTTAGACTACAGTAGTCGACTATTATTCTTATTAGTCGACTACTAAAGAGTAAAAATGTTATGTATGAACTATTTTTAGACTTAATGATAAACTAAATACTCTAATGGTTAACATAGAGGATTTTTATTGTTAACTAACACACTAAGCCTGTGTTAGTGTGTTCTAATTTCTATGTGTGTGTGTGTGAGTGATCAAGGCTTGTACAAAAATTCTAAGTAAAGAAAGATGTAAAAATTATATTGATGTACTTGTTCTTCATCTTCTTTACTTCATAATGCCTTGAACTCATATTGCAGTTGTTCATATTTGATGTTAAAAGCTGTATTTAAATGTTAGTACATATGTATAACACACATAGTGATTCTCAATATGAATAAATTGTTATCATCAAAATTATATCATGGGGACATGATATCCAACACATGTGACGTTAGTACCAATAGGAAAACCTCATCTTGCAATTGGAACTCACAGATACATGTAATACTAGACAAGATGAAGTTGAGAACTGAACCTGAAGCGGTGAGAGTTCATGGGCCAATTCTGTTCAGGTTTTTTAATTGAGAGAGGCTTCATTTTTTAAGTTTTCTATTGAGGGAGATGAGTTTTTGTCTTGTATGACAAGTGAGGATTGAATCTTGGTTGATTTGGTAGCTGTTTGAGGAAGGTTGGCACCTGGAAGACAGCAATTTGCTGCTTTCATTAATTCTGCAGGCTACTATTGTGGATACTTTCCTGTTGATGGATGATGAAGAAGATGCTCACGCTTGCTGGTTGCCACTAGGCCCACTACCATATCTCATGCAAAACAGTGATGGCCAGGGTAACTCTAGCCTTCTCCAGATGCAAAGAAAAAGAAAAGGGAAGCTTTTATGAAACTGTGGGTTGAGATTGGTAAATATCAATAGTTCACATGTGGGATCTTTGAGGATGGTACTGTTGTTTGTCATGTGACATCAAAGTTTTGAGTCCATCCAAATTAGGCCATAGGCTAGAGCTCTGAATTGTAATGGATCTAAGGTTTTGATTTTCTTTTTGTGTGTGTATGTATGTGTGTGTCTTGGTGGTGGGAAATTTATGAACTGATGAGTATGCATGTATGTATGTATATGTTACGACCCAAAAATCACTAAGTATTAATCTCCATTAAGACACTAACACGTGTCCCTACATGTATCAAACAAATCCCTAACAGAGACAACTCAAGCCATCTTCGTAGCCAACTCGATCGGTCGACAATTGCGAGCTGAGTCCAAAGGCGGTACTTGTCGTCCAATCCACCAAATCGACCCATACTCAGCTTACTGTTCAGCCGACAACTCGCGTAGACGAGTCAAAAGGCGGTGCTAGTCGGCCCTTGACCAAACAAATAGAGAAACTGTAGTTATCTCGAAACCCTCGCTAGCTGACTGCCCTTTCATTAACTGCAGTGACAAATCATTATTACTCTAGCCCTTATAGTCTTTATGACTCATCGTACCCAGTCAGTGCCAAGCACCTGTTGTCATTCCTCATTAAATGACCAGATGACTCACCCTCTTCCGTGGCCAACACCTAGAAGATGATTGCCGACTTAGCAACCTAGTTGGACTTGGCCCAAGTTACCTATTTACCCTTCTAATCCACTATAAAAGAGAGCGGCATTGCATGTGGTAAGCTCTCTAGTTTTTTCATGCAACTTTGAATTGCCCTATCTCTATATTTCCCACTCAAGATCAATTACTAACTTGATCATTGGAGAAGATGAACAACTGGGGATCCCAACTTCGCCCTCTTACGAGCTCTTTATGTGTAGGGAAGAATAGTAACCCCAGAACGTGCCTATCTGAAGGACTTTGAGGACCTAACACTTTCATAATGCTCACACAAACCCCTGTTTGATAACTGACATATATATACATATATGTATGTATGTATGTATATATATAATATATATATATATATATATATATATATATAAGCTTTTCATTTACGAAATATTACGTGCTAAATACACATTATATATATATATATATAATATGAGAAAAATGGGTATACTGTACTAAGCCACAAATTTTGTGCTTGGTAGTGAGGTGTCTCATTCTCATCACATCATTCAATTGGGGGACCACATTCAACCCATGTGAATGTGTCCCCCCATTGAATGAGTGGATAATAATATGACACCTCACTACCAGCATAAATTTTGTGCTTGGTACAAGCATACCATATTCCTCTCTCTCTCTCTCTCATCTATAATATAATTATATATATATATATACTATATATTATAAAATATACTTATATATCAGTATATATATATATATATATATATATAATATTTTCATTTACGAAATATTACGTGCTAAATACACATTTAGTTTTAGCATTCTCTAACTTACAAATGATCTACTTTCAGGGATAGGCTTCTTGAAACAGCAATTTGTTACAGTCTCAAAATTTAATGTCGTACATGGAAATTGTTATTAGGAGCCTTTTGACAATTTCCTTTGACAGGGCCATTCTGTTTCTTTACTCTTAAGGTACAAGAAACTATTTGGGATAACAGGCAGTATAACTCGATGCACATTTCATTTTAGCCACTTAGAAGGAAAATCTGTTCAATTGAAACATATGAAGGAATCTATAGTCATACAAATGGTGAGACTGGTTGACTTTGATCAAATAGTTAAATTTTGGGTATTTATCTAACTATTGATTCTATGACACAAGAACCACAATTTTCAGTTTCATGTGCCTCCAAATAAGCTATAGAAGTTGTGGCATGTGAGGCAAATAAAAATTAATTCTTGTTCTGGGTCCCAGCCTTGAATATAATACAAATCCACGATAGTCATTAAAGGTTATGTAGCATTAATGGGCGTTAGATGGGAAAATTTGTTGGACAGCAATGTAAATCTTGAAATTCTCTAGGGTTGGAACAAAATTCCTACATTCCAAAAAAATCTTACTACATTGTAAAGCTTTGTAGACGGGAGTGAAGCTAATATCTCTTTGCTACAGTAAACTGTATTTACTTCTGTGCAAAAAATGGCAGTAAAAAAACGTACAAGTGTAAGCACATATGTTACAAGGGTGCGGGTGCAGGTGCAGGTATGGGACATAGTGGACTGGTAAAGGGTAGAGTACGGGGATACAACTATATAGGCACATAATGACTGGTAAAGGGTAGAGTACGGGGATACAACTATATAGGCACATAATGAAATAAATAATTTATGTGAGATCGGTTTTGTTCTTTCATTCACATGTTATGAACACTATATTTCCTATAACATTTTAATGTATTATGCTTCTTTTACTAAGTAGAGTATAAAGTGGCATACCGTTCGTTTTTGAAATAAATACCTAAACGATCCCTTAAAATCTTACTTCTGAATTGTATATGGGCTGAAGCCAATTCGACCCTGTCCAACGAGTTGTGCAAAGTAGACGTGAAAGTGGATATGAAGTGTATTATATATGTCCAAGAAATGTATGATTATTGTTTCAATCTAAAACATGTATTATATTATTGAGTACACGTTTGAATAGATGAATGCATCTCAAGAAGTGTCCAAGGAGTATCGGGGTCGGACATGTGTCCAACACGGGTACAGGAGCCTAAATGAAATGTCAGGGTAACTCTTAAGCACATTCCAGATGCATAACACTTATCAAAACCTAGATATTTAACAGGAGGTTCCCCGTAACTTGTAACTATTCATTGACATACACTTTTTCATCGAAATGAAAAGGTTTGGTACATGAATTGTTTCAGTTTGATCAGGAGGGTGATAACATATCTTTAATTATCATCTTTAACTTGATTTTTCATTTGCTTACATGTCTATATATTTCCCTTATGCATCATCTCCTCGGTTACAGGTGTTACAATTAGTTTTGTTCTTGCTGGAGCTGCATGTGTACTCAATGCTCTTTGCTATGCCGAGCTATCATCACGTTTCCCTCCTGTTGTTGGTGGCGCTTACTTGTATACATATACTGCTTTTAATGAGCTTACGGCCTTTCTTGTCTTTGCCCAGCTAATGCTGGATTACCACATAGGGGCAGCGAGTATTGCACGCAGCTTAGCTAGCTACCTTGTATCGTTTTTAGAGCTCTTTCCTTTCTTAAAAGGACACTTCCCTAGCTGGTTTGGCCATGGAGGTGAAGAGTTCTTTGGAGGAGTTGTGTCCATCAACATACTAGTTCCAATTCTTCTAACTCTTTTGACAGTAATTCTATGTTATGGTGTTAAAGAATCATCTGCAGTGAATTCATTTATGACTGCAACAAAGGTAATAGTTGTTGTGTGGGCCATTTTTTAATCTCTAGTATATGATCCATTTAGAGGCTTAGCATTATTATTTAGTTAACATGATTTCCCTATATATGTATGTGAAAAGTTTTCTGCAGTTATCAATCACATAGAGTAAACCAGAGGGATTTTATATACACTTTGAATGAACTTTTAGGTCTTGGGGTGCTAGTTAATGTTATTCCAAATTACAAACTGAAATGATTCCACTGCTTATAAAAGCACACACATTTGTGAAATGCTTGACCTATATGAATAAGAAGGCCTATACTTTAAAGAATAAAGACAAACATTTATAATCTTTTTCAAAAAAAAAAAAAAAAATCTAGACAAACATAAATAAAAGATAGTAAATTGTAAGGAACGTGTTAAGATACAAAAATGTGATATTATAAATTGACTAAGAGTGTCTTTATCTATCTGCATTTAGAACAAGGAGTAAAAACAGGGATTGTGAGAGGCAGCAACTGCACCAGGTTGTTTAAAATAACAAGTAGTAAAAATGGATGATTGGAGATGATTTCAATTCGCCACACTCACTTTGTTTAGGAATTTTATCACTTCCTAAGTCACCTGCGACCTATATATGGCATAAACAAAGACACAGGAGACAGACAACATGAAGCAGACATGGAAACATGGAAATTTATAGAAAGGTATGATATTGGGACACACCAATACTTTATTTATTTATTAACATCACTTGAGCAAACATTTGTTTAAAAAAAAAGAAGAATTCCTCAAAAAAATTTGAACAATCTGTAAGAGTTTTACTTACAACTTTTAAAAATTAAACTAGCCTAAAGGACTGCCCAAGAGGTTTTGCAATTTGATGAATATCCAAGAAGTTTGAATTAGATAAATGCATAAGGATTGAGTTATAAGTCAGTTTTAGTTCTATTTCATATTCATTGTGAATTTGTGATTCAGATTGGCCTAATCACTACCTTTCTTTCCGTGGCATTGAGCCAAACCCAAATCCACACAAAACCCAACCTTCCTCTCCAGTTGTAAGCCCTCCAAACTAACAACCGCAGCCCATATTCTCTTACAACTGAATAATTTTTATCGTGCTTCAGAATCTGAAACCAATTTCTCTTTCGTGTCCCTTCCCCTCTCTGGAAACTCTATTTATGATTTAGATCGGTCACTAGTAAATCTTCACAAAGAGCAAGAGTGTAACTTCAATGATGCTGACAGCATTCTTGGTGATGAACCTGCTTCCAACAATGGAAAGATATGCAGGTTGTTCTCCTTCTCCTATCTCTCTCTTTCTCTCTCAAACCTACCTCCATCTGGACATTTGTGTCTGGCAGTGCCCAAGCCGCGTCCATGTCTTGTTCCCTCTGGTTTGTTTACATGACAGGGCTTTTTCTGTCTAACATGTGTTCCTACATAGAAATGGAGACTGGTTGGGAGGAGGGCTCCGTTGTTGGGAGGAGGGCATCATAGCTTGTTATATATAGGGTAATGTTTTCCTAAGGTGACACCTTAGATTCCCACCTAAGGAAGCGGTCTAAAATCACATCATTCCCTAATTTTTTTTTGCGATCCGCTCCGTTGAACCTGATCTACACATTCTTAAACCCAAACACATCAATTTTGGGGTGAACCCGTCGTGTTTTGACCATTCGTTGAGCCGTGCAAAAAGTTCTAT
This sequence comes from Asparagus officinalis, assembly GCF_001876935.1. NCBI lineage: Eukaryota > Viridiplantae > Streptophyta > Magnoliopsida > Asparagales > Asparagaceae > Asparagus > Asparagus officinalis. The sequence continues at coordinate 17,905,981 of NC_033803.1, forward strand.
TTATTCGAAACCGTTAAAATTACGGTGAGTGGATGAAGGGTCAAAACACGACGGGTTCACCCCAAAATTGGTGTGTTTGGGTTTAAGAACGTGTAGATCAAGTTCAACGGAGCGGATCGCAAAAAAATTAGGGAATGATGTGATTTTAGACCGCGTTCTTAGGTGGGAATCTAAGGTGTCACGCTTAGGAAAACATTTTTCCATATATATATATATATATATAATATATATATATAGTATATATATATATATATATAATATATGGAAATGTTCCTAAGCTGACGTCTTAGATAATCATCTAAGGACGCGGCCTAAAAATCACATGATTGAGCTACATTGTGGATGATCCGCTCCATTGAACTTGATCTACATATTTTAAAACCTCAACACACCAAGTTCGGGTGAACCCATCGTCGTTTGACCCTCCGTCGAGCCATGTGAAAAGTTCTATTCGTTCGAAAACCGTTAAAATTGATATGAGTGGATGAAGGGTCAAGCGGCGACGGGTCACCCCAAACTTGGTGTGTTGGGTTTTAGAATATGTAGATCAAGTTCAAGGGAACAGATCATCCACAATGTAGCTCAATCATGTGATTTTAGGCCGCGTCCTAAGATGATTATCAAAGGCGTCATCTTAGAAACACTTCTCCTAATATATATATATATATATATATATATAGTATATATATATATAAAGTTATATGCATGAATGCTCTTTTATCAATGTGCAATATATTTTTTAATGATTGTCACAAATTCGCAATCCTTTTCACCACTTTTGAGATTATTGAGCATTAATATATACATATCTAAGACTATTTCTTCATTTTGTTCTTAGGTTTAGATGGTAACTGTTTGCTGAAGAAAGAAGTATCACTGGAACAGAGCAACTAATGTTATATCAAATAATTACAGGTGCTCATTGTCGTATTTGTTGTTCTGGTTGGTGCCTTTGAGGTTGATGTATCAAATTGGTCACCTTTTGCTCCTAATGGTATTAAAGCTGTTGTTACCGGAGCAACGGTAGTATTTTTTGCATATGTCGGGTTTGATGCAGTTGCAAATTCTGCTGAGGAGTCAAAAAGACCACAGGTAATTTATATCAAGGTGGATTGGGGGAGTGATCACTTATTTTGGTAGATTAGAACATTATCATGATGGTCCAATGTGTAGTTTCTTTGTTCACAAGGTCATTTTTTCTCCCTTCTTTCACTCTATGAGCTGCAACTCTAAATTTTTTTTCCCTAACCACCTTTCTTCCCTCTTTCAAAATTTTAGAGAGACTTGCCCATTGGCATACTTGGGAGCCTTGTTGTATGTATACTGCTATATGTTGCCGTCTGCTTGGTCATAACTGGGATGGTTCCGTATCAATCTCTTGGTGAAGAAGCTCCTCTTGCTGAAGCTTTTACTGGTAAAGGATTGAAGTATGTGTCTGTTTTAATTAGCATCGGCGCAGTTGCAGGTCTGACTACAACATTGCTTGTTGGCCTGTATGTTCAGGTGAGATTTTGAATTTCTCAGCTAGTGATCATGCTCCTGTTTGCTTGTGAATATGAATGTATATATGCGGGAAATATGGCTGAGTTTATGTTTTATAATATGCAGTCTCGTTTGTATCTTGGACTTGCAAGGGATGGTTTGCTACCTTTAATTTTCTCCAAAGTGCATCTGACTAGGCACACTCCCATCCATTCGCAGATCTGGGTTGGTTGTGTTGCTGCTGTCTTGGGTGGTCTCTTTAATGTGCACATGCTCTCTCACATTCTTTCAGTTGGGACCCTGGTACAATGTCATTCACTTGTTCTGAGTAAAACCAGAAGTATTTACAATTTTATCTTAGCTTACAGTGATAATCATGTGATTGCTGCTTTGTAGTTATAACAGACAAATGATGTACATGTTTTTTGTTCATGCAGACTGGCTATTCTGTAGTATCCGCTTGTTTGATAACTCTCCGCTGGAAAGATAAGCCTGCGAGCCAAGTTTGTGGGAGGTGCATTTCAAACTGGCTTGAAGGCACCATCTGTCTTCTTATAGTTGCCTGTTGTGGCTTTTCAGCTGGCCTCTGCTATCGCTTTGATGCCTCATTTATCTTGTTGCTGCTTTTCATATTTGTAGCATTTCTTGCTGCAGCTGCACTTCATTTTCGGCAGGTGAGTTTCAAGTCTCCATCTTTTGGTTGACCCCCTTTTTTGAGCTATTTCTCTTTTTGTTTATGAAGATACTTCTCGTTTCCTAAATTTGATATTTGATATTTTGCATTGCATTTTTCAATTAGCAAAACAAATCGGTGATCCTGTTATCTCATTTGTATAATCCCCTCAACTAAAAAGCCAATAGAAATCTTAACCTGAAAAGTTCATCTCTAAATTATTATATTTGGAGAGCTTGATAGCTATCCTGATTTAAGAAATAGATGTTGTCACCCAATATGTAGAAACGTTTATGCGCAAAATGTGTCTTTTTTTCTTGTTAGAAAACTCTCAAGATAACAAGCTTTATTCATTTGATTCTTTAAAAAGATGTGAGTCCCCAAAAAAAAGAAGAAAAAGAAAAAAAATCCTCCAAATAGCTATAACGTACACGCACAAGTTTTGATTTACATGATTAACATCAATAATACCAGGAAAATTCTTTTTTGACCTTCTATATTTAATACCTATCTTGAGTTTTAACATACATTATCTGCTTATGAAGCACTTCAAGAAATATGACATTTCTTTTTCACTTGTTACTTCAACTTTCTGCTTTCACCTGTTATTCAATAAAGAAAGTCTCTTCAACTTCCTGCACTATCTGTTATTGTTACAACGACTTAAGATTTGAATATTTTGTGATTTTCTTTAAAAATTTAATTCTCTTCTTATCTCTTCAAATTAATAGGTTTATATGGACCCCCCTGGTTTTTCATGTCCTGGAGTCCCTACTGTGCCAGTTGCCTCCATCTTTTTTAATATCTTCTTATTTGCACAGGTAATTTCTTACGCTTTCTTGTTTTCTGTAGTTGTGCTTATCAGAATTAACCATAATTACTCTCAGAAAAATTGTAGCTAGTGATTGAATAGCTAATTAGGATCATATTCAAACATTTAAGGGTTCTAAAGTGTTGTCTGACATGAATACCTGCATGATTAGAACAAATTTAAGCTCATAGCAAGTATCCTTCTCTCACTCTGGTTGGAGAAATTGATATATTGTGATTTAAAAAAAAACCCTTCTAGCACCGAGGTCTCCCTTCTGAGTAAGGAATTGCACACTATTAGAGAATGCACCTGCTTTAATATATGCCCAAATTTTGGTCTGCAATGGTTTTTATCTGGCACATAATGATACCCACTGACAAAAGGAAACATGCGATATTACCTCATGTATGTAAATGAACTTCAGCAGATTATGTTTCCTGAGTAAGTGCCTCTTCGTTCCATCTATTCATTTAAGGGTTCTAAACAAATTGAGTGTGGACTCGCAAATACGAAGGAATAAGTTCAGTATAAGTGGCCTTAAATAGCCTTTCTGTTATATTTTCCTTTGGCTAAAATACCAAATTAGTATATTTATACGAATGCGTTTGCCAGTTTGGTATTTTTAAAAACTCAGGTGACAACAAGGCATTAAAGCTCGTCCTTTTTTGTCAATAAGACCCTTTTCTCAAAATTCTGGCAAGAAAATTTGTTTTAACCCCCTACCTCCCAAAATTATTAAATATATGCCCAAAATTATCAAAAAGAATATTCATCCCCTCCCTCTCCCCCTCCTCCTCCTCGACGTCGTCGTCGTTGACGTCCTCCTCCTCCTCTCCCATTCTCCTCTCCTCCCCTCCTCCGCCTCCCCTTCCCCCTCCAACTCCATCCCTCTCCCCACCCTCCCCTCCTCCTTATTGCCTAAAGCTGTCCTAGGCCCTTACTCTAACCTGCTCGAGCCCATTCACCCTCTATACAATGTAATCCTGGATCGATACTACAAGGCCCATGAATTTTTCTCATGGCGTCAAGCACAGGATTAGAAGGCAGAGAAACTGAAGTCATGAAGCATGTTTGTATTTGTGGTGATAAGTCGATTTTGTCGACTAGTTGATCTGTTGATTTTGTAGTTTATTATTATGTGTGTGCCTATGGAAGAGAAATGTGTTTTGAAAACCTTTAGATTCCTATGTTGTGTTGGGATGCTATGTTTTAGCGTATGGAAGAGGGATGGAGTTGGAAGGGGAAGGGGAGGCGGAGGAGGGGAGGAGAGGGGAATGGGAGAGGAGGAGGAGGAGGAGGAGGAGGAGGAGGGATGATTTTTTTTTTTGATAATTTGGGCATATATTTAATAATTTTGGGAGGTAGGGGGTGCTATGTTTTAGCGTATGGAAGAGGGATGGAGTTGGAGGGGGAAGGGGAGGCGGAGGAGGGGAGGAGAGGGGAATGGGAGAGGAGGAGGAGGACGAGGAGGAGGACGAGGAGGGACGAATTTTTTATTTTATTTTTGATAATTTGGGCATATATTTAATAATTTTGGGAGGTAGGGGGTTAAAACAAATTTTCTTGCCGGAATTTTGAGAAAAGTGTCTTATTGACAAAAAGAACGAGCTTTAATGCCTTATTGTCGCTGAGTTTTTAAAAATACCAAACTGGCAAACACGTTCGTATAAATATACCAGTTTGGTATTTTAGCCATTTTCCTTTTGCTACTTTCTTTTCTTTGTTTGTTTCTTTTTAAGCCTGTGTATAGGTTTGGATGGGAATGAATGACATCTCAATGTTGCCTGGATCTTCTGATTCAGGATCTAGACCTTGCCTTCTTAATCGGGGTTAGACATCAGGATTCAGATCTACCATCTAATTTTCGATTTTATGGTTCTGATGTGGATTTTGTTATTTGGTGGATCTTAAATTCTAATTAGATTAAGGTCTTAATGTCGCGAACAAAACCATATTTATTTACAGCAAATAGTCAATAAATATGCTTCATTATTACTCCCTTTTGCAATAGAAGAGCTCAGTTCATTATTACTCCCGTTAATGCTCTTGCAGCTACATGAAGAAGCATGGTATAGATTTGTCATCATCAGCTTCATCTCAATTGCAGTTTATGCCATCTATGGGCAGTACCATGCGAATCCAGCAACTTCGAATCAATCAGTGGACTACCATAGGGTTTCGTTGGAGGAAGCCTAATTATGGCAACTTTATTTAATTATGTAAGGTACGAGGAAATCACATGAATCCCCTATTATAGTCATTCTCAATGATTCCATAGATTATGGGTGTTGAAGCATTGCAAGCCTGCCAGAGAATCAATTAAAAAGAGAAGGTAAAGTTCAGTTGGACACAATAATATACTTGTCATATATAGACATGTACAATAACAGCTTTGAAGGTAGATAGTAAGTTACTTGTATCTTGTATCTACTGTAAAATATTCTTACAGTGTTCATTGGAAGGCGTTGGCAACAAAAAATTAGTTTAATGGCATAATTGAACGCTTTATAAGTTCCTTTATATCAGTTCCCTATAGTTATCGCAACTTTATGTGTGAGGAATTCACCTGAATCCTCAGTGGTACTCATTTCTCAATGTCTCCATAAATTCTGGATGTTGAAGTCACTTGAAGCCGGTCAGATTATCGAAGAGGAGGTAAATTTCTGTTGAATGCAGTATACTTGTCATATGTAGATATGTACGATGACATCTTTGAAGAACGATTGTAATTTACTTGTATATATATAAGAGGAGGTAAATTTCTGTTGAATGCAGTATACTTGTCATACGTAGATATGTACAATGACATCTTTGAAGAACGATTGTAATTTACTTGTATATATATAAGAGGAGGTAAGCTATATATATAATTATTATCAACTGTTCGAAAATCTGTATCATCAACTTGCTCTTTTTACACATAGGTCCATCACGTCTTGCATTACATGTCCTCCGAAGAGCGAACCGAATATTTTTTTATCATGCGAAGGAACGTGTTTCTCGACTCTGGCTCAGTAGTTGTTCATAATGCATCATGTGCCATTAGGGGTGTTATCGGAGCGGATACGGTTCGGATATGACACTTACCATATCCATATCCGCTTTTTATAAACAGATACGGATACGGATACGGATCACCTTCGGTAAGAAAAAACATTAACCATATCCGTACTTATCGGAAACGGATACGGTTCGGATATTTGAGAATCGGATCGGATATGATCACGGATATAAACGGATATTCCACATAAATCTATTAGACATATAATCTTCATCTAAGAAGGAAACTTGAGAATGCAATTAGTGTAAAAAAAACTATTCTAGTTACATATCTTGTGTTTGGATATGGGGATTTTTATAGTGGCATGAGTTAATATTCTTACAATATTACATAAATGATTCGGTAATCTCATTATGGAATAATAATACTAATTAACATAAGTACGTAGTTAAGGCTAGAACAAATTATAACCCAAAATTTTGTTCCTCAGTTCCCAGTTTTAATGTTAAACTAAAGCTAAACAGAAGAAACAAACGTCATCCCATATATTTAAAAAGACAAAGCTTCTAAATATAGACAATTTGGCACTGAGATGTGCTCTTAGACACATTCATGAACTTGTGTCACAGCATAATCAAGGTAACAAAAACTGGCATATGACCATACAAATGTACATAAAAACGTGTTTTATGTCATTAGGGATAAAAGCAAGTCTAAAGAAAATATACCACATAAGTTGATATTGAAATATTACCTGAAATATTAATCGGAGAAGTATATGAGATGCCAAGGGATTCATCAGTAAGGGTAAGCTCACGGCTGGTAAGGTGGTTTACATGCTTGTGAGATCTTTAGGTGCAGTTTTCGCCGAGAAGGAAACTTAATTGAGAATGAAATTAGAGTAAAAAAGACTATTCGAGTTACATATCTTGTATTTGGATATGGCTTTTTGATTTATTAATCTCTCTTATTAACGAAGGAGAGTCTGGGCTTCTCACCTTTTGGCCAAAATAAATGGGGAAAGACTAAAGAGTGGGGGATTTTATAGTGGCATGAGTTAATATTCTCACAATATTGCATGAATGATTCAGTAATCTCATTATGGACGCAGGCGGCGGGACGCGAGTGGCTGGATCCGGCGGCGAGTTGGGAGTGGACGAAGGCGGCGGAAAATGGGGAGAGGGCGGAGGCTGAAATTGAGGAGAGGACGGAGGCTGACTGAAATTGAGTGAGGCGGCCTGAGGTTAAGGGCTGGAGGCGGCCTCAATTTCACCCTGAGGCGGCCTGAGGGTGAGGGCTGGAGAGAGAATCGTGGAGATGGAGAGTGGATAGGGTGAGCACTGGAGGCGGAATGTGAATCATGTGATTCACAGCCTAGGGTTTTTTTTCATTTTTACTTTTGGTTTTGGTTTTGGGTTTGCGGGTTTGTAATTATAAATTTGGGACCCATATCCGCATCCGTTCGGATACGGATGCGGATCGGTTCGGATATATCCGAACCGTTTGGCACCCCTATGTGCCATAGTAGAAAGCTCTTCGAGCTCTTGTACCTATAAGATAAAAGAAAATTATTATCAAGTGGATGATAATAAAATAAATCTCACAAAATAATTGTATATTTTGCCTATAAACTTACCAACTCTTTCTCAACTGGGTCTCTTGGTATGTACTTCTTAGGGGCTTTGTTCTCCTGAAATATCCATCGGTGAGTAATCCCCCAATACCACCGCAAGTACACACCTAGGTCAGGTGCGTCAGCCCTCTCCATCACTACCTGTTCCTCCCTCAACTCCCACCTCTGGATGTAAGCATGGCGAATGAACTCCCAATTTGCATGATGTGCATCTTTTCTGGGATTTCGCTCTATTCTATCCATAGGGTCCAGAGCATGTTGTTGTAGCCCAAATTGTCGGAGCACACGGTCGGGCACGTGCATCTCGACAATTTCAAAACATATGGTCGGGACGCGAGCACGCAATACATCCTAACATTCCCTGCAAATATTTGGTAGTGACTCCAAAGCTAATTCATAGGGCATCCACTTGACCTATATGATGTATTGATTGGATATATTTATATATTAGTAATAAATAATGTATTGATTTAATATATTTAAATATTATGATTTATACATGTTCATCCTCCATTTGATCAAGCTCGTTCCTGTAGAAATTTTCATGGCCCTTTGGTGAGGTATGCCAAGATCTGGACACGTTCCATCTATTTTATATACAATGGGTTAGTATAGATTGAAATAAATGTATAAAAGTACATGTAATCATACCTATTACAAAATAACTTAGTAGTACCTGCATCCTAATGGAATATGTCCATCGAGAGCACGAGTCTCCCTCAAATCTAGGCATCCCAAATGTAATCTTTCCCATGACCATATCTGCAGCAAAGTGAAGCAACCCTTGAACTCTTTGTTTTGCACGAGTGCCACTTTGGTCATCTCCTTATACAAATAAGCTAACATGGCACTCCCCCATGATAACCCTCCACACTCCTCAAGATCCTCCAGGAGTGACAACCATCTCATGTGCACCAAATCCTTAGTGGAATCCGGAAATAGAATAGTACCGATCATATGAAGTACATATGCACCGGCGTAGCTCCTTATGATCTCCTCGGTCGCATCGATTGATACATTCATATAATTGTTTTTTAACCATTCGAGCTTGATCTTACCACCATTCATAGTAGGAGCTTGACCCTAACGATGCTTCACACTTCCCTACCCAGTTAAAGTCATCGGTACCTGTGATATCATCTCCATCCACTTTGAGGCCAAGCAAAACCCCAACATCTTGCAATGTAATCGTCCACTCTCCTTGACGCAGCTGGGGTGTATTTGTCTCCGGCCTCCATCGTTCAATCTGTGCTGTCAAGAGAGCCCAATCAAGTCTCACCCATTTAATTTGTAAGCACTCAAAGAAGCCTGCCCGACGAACATAAAATTGGACCCGTGGGTTAGTCAAGTCCCAGCTCGAATGTGCACGAGTATGATCAACGATAGTAATACTTGGGGCCTGCATATATTAAATAGTGCAAATGTTCAGTAACGATCAGTAACTTACAATAATTGATGTGGTTGAAAATGTAATTTACAACTACCAATGTGATTTACCTCCCCAGAGTCTATCTTCGCGGATCAATGTCGATCTTGGTCATAAAGGACCTCATACTTCAATGGACCCGCCTCCATATCTGCACATATGATGATATAAATGCGTCAGTGCTATGACGTATGCAAAAATAAAAGTAGAATAAAAGTACATATTTAGTATATAATCATTGACTTATAAATGAAGTGAAATAAAATTAAAAATTAAATAAAGTGTACCCATTAATTGTTATTTATTTGGATTGGTAGGACAATGAGATCTCCTTGGCCCTATTGTCTGCAATATCCACACCTATTTTTTTGGGAGTTCCTTCCGGACGTTCATACACCGTACCTTTTATGCGTGTTGATCTCGGGCATCCGACTTATCTCTTATATTCAGGAGGTAACACATGCGGCCTGTTATAAGGTAGCCAGTAACGACTATCTACAACATGATGAAAACATTGTATGTATGAATCTCTATAGTGGCTTTTGGTAGCCAGTAACGACTATCTACAACATGATGAAAACATTGTATGTATGAATCTCTATAGTGGCTTGATTGATACCTGTCACATCCTGCTTCCCAAAATACCCGGGAATCGGAACGTGAACAAGTTCGCGGCGTATTAGATTGAAAAGAAATATACACTAATTTTTTTCTTTTTTTTTTCTTCTCAATCCAATACGCTAAGCGTCAAACCCAAGAATATCAGTCACAAGTTCCCGATCACAATAGCAAGAATATAATAACAACCCAGAATAAGAAATAGACATATCATCAAAAGTAGATCATCCTAGACATAAAAATATGGGTCAACATATCCTTATTATAAAAACGGTCAAACTAGGAATAAAAATACATAGTTCATAATAAAAAAAAGTACTACTTAAAATATGAAAATCCATTATTAAACTAAGGAAAAAATATGCTAAAGAGTTCTAATGTCCTACAACTACTACGGAAGAAAACCACTATGCTTCATCTTGTTCTTCTACTCTGTCTGCAAGGCACTCCTGCTAAGAATCCTCTAACTTCTGTACGATTCCGAATTGAGGTTGTCCGTCTCCTAAATCTGACGTACACCAAAGAAAATAGGTGTACGTCAGCGTGCATGACACACGGTAAGATCCCACATGGGAGAAATAAAACGGCCGAATGACCAAGTCAAAAACAGTAATAATAAATAGAAGCATGTAACTGGAATACTAAAAACTAGATGAAATCCACCAATAGTATATAATAATCAAAGAATCCAAAAAATCAATCGGTGACGAGGTCATGCAGCTAGCAATCGGAATAAATCATCCAAGTAACAAGGTCATACACTAGATGGAATTAATACTTAAAAATTTACAACAAGAGACGTAGTACGTCGAGCGAAATAATCCAAACAAGGAAACCCTCATGTATATACCATATATCTCAAATTGTAGATAATTAAATATTAATAATCCAAACAAGGAAACCCTCATGTATATACCATATATCTCAAATTGTAGATAATTAAATATTAACCCTAATCTATGTATGAAAAGAAATACAACTGGCCTATATCTCACAAGAAATCATACCTGGCCAAGAAATAAGGTCATGTAACTAGCCATCCTATAACAGGTCACTGGTTCACATCTCACACAGAGTCAACACTCATATTATCGGATAACTGACCGTTCACAAATCCCCTACGTGCATCCAATACCGCTACACAAACTCGGTCAGAGGACTAAACACAATCCGTTTTCAGGCTGGTCCGGACTCAAACTAAACTCGGGTGAATATTAAATTCACGGACCAAAGTGACTACACAAACTTCACTTTGACCCAACAAACCAACCCTAGTGCTATAAAAACTCATCGGTGCGAGCCTGGAAGATATATCAACAGTCACATCCGATCACATGAACAAGGACTTCCCTATCCCAACTCTTATCGCTTTTCTAAGTCAAACATAATCCACACTATTTCTGGTTCACCACCTAAATTCAATCAACACACCCACACATGTCACTAGGTCTGTTCATGACGCATGAGGCCACTAAATCATGAACTACTAAGGGTTCTCAATCACATCAAAGAGATAATAAATAAAATTAATTCTATACAATAATAACATGGCATGTCGAACATGATTAAACAAGTTTGTAAAGCATGAATAATCACTATATTAAAACATGAAATGCATGAACAGCCTACCACAATATGAATGCACACATAAATAGGTTTCATTGATAACTTACTATTGGGTATCCAAACTTCTCATGTAAGCTAACCGTAAATAAGTATCCTCTAATATAATAATGCAGAAAAAGAAAACTGGAAACCGATGTTGTTTTGCATATGAAATGTTGCGCTCTACGACGATCAGTCATACTATCATATCTTTTTCCAAAATTATTCTTTAAAACTATTTCTCATTATAACTAATTTAAAATAAAATATATTTGTTAATTCTTTTCTGCATGAAAAGTAATATTTTCCTATTTTATAAATTACCTTTAATTTATTTCTTTTTTGATAACATTTCGTAAATTCTAATTTTAACACCTAACTTGTCATTTCATGTCCATAATTTCTTAAAAATACAATTAACAACACTATTAATTTAATTTCCACCCGTGCGCTCGTCATTTCGTGCTTGTCAACTTTCAGATATAAGCTAGTATTACATATCATCATTCCACGCAGATATTCAAATATGTACATTAACCACCATAATGATATTAATCAAAATAATATATCTAACTAAGATAATTAACAATACAAATTATAAAAAGATACTAATTAAGCTGTGAGATCTTGCCTCGGTGCGTCGAATAAGTCGACATCGACGGCACGGGTCGGATCGGACGCGGTGGAGCGCGACGTCGGAAGAAACTC
>NC_033803.1:17918289-17996671 GCF_001876935.1 Asparagus officinalis
GCGTTTCGTGGTTCGTGAACAGGAGAAGGGTTACATGTTATATATTTAGTGTAATATTGGGTTTTGAAAAACAAAAATTAATTAATTACTGATATTTAAAAATCAAAATAATTTTGGAATATTTATCTACAAATAAAAACATACTAGTTGTATTAATACATCCACTGATACGTAACTGAAGAATAATACTATAAATTGTACAATTAAACAATAATTAATAAAACATATAATTACTTATTTTTAAAAATCAAATAATTATAGGATAATTATCTAAGCGATAAAACGTACCAGTTGTGCTAGTATAACAACTGATACATAATAATTAAAATAATATAATAATTCACACAAATAATACGTAATTTATAATTCAACATAATACACGAAATAATACGTAATAATAACAATAATACAATGTATTATTTAAAATAATACATAATAGTATCGATAACACAACAAATTAATTCCTAAAATTTTTACCGCACAAAATAAATTTATAAATATTAAAATCATTTAAATATAAAATTTAGACTTTTAAATCATAGAAAATTCTAGAAGGTCGAGAAAAATACCAACACTCTTCTACAAATAATAATTAAGTTAAATATTTTAAAATACTAAAAAAATTATTTTAATTAGTATCAAAATTTTACGGCCATTACATCCTACCCCCTTAAAACAAATTCTATCATCGGAATTAAACCCAAAGACAGAGATATGGAACGAGAGTGTGTACTTTTAAATTGACAAGACAAGAAACAATGGGAAACCCCAGAGTCAAAAAGTGATAAATCAAGAACGGAAGAAACAAGAACCATCCTATTACAGGAGGAGGAAAATACATCTAAGCTAGCACTCATAAACAAATCCTATCATAATATCATCAGGCAATGCGAAATAAGGAAGTTCATATGCAAATAAAACTAAGAATAAGCTATTTTTACCGGTGATAATTTGGTTGTTCGCCTCAGCTTCCACAGCTGACATCATAAACATCTGACAGGTGGTTGCTGTTTTTGCGCTTCCTGATAAACTTGTCTTTGCGGAGGAAGGGCCTGCTCGAGGGTAGGGTCCGTGCTGAGCTGGAGCTGCTGAGGCTGATCGAGATGGAGCTGAGAGAGCTGCTCGAACTGGAGGTAGGGGCAAGTTGGCCTACTGCCGCTGCAGACAGTCTCGGTTGACATGGTCTGGGGACCCACAGTTGTAGCACAAACGAAGACGCCTGGGGCACTCCTGCTGGATATGCCTAGGGTAGCTACAATAGGAACACTTCACCAAGGGTTGGTTGTGAGTCTGCACTCCAGTGGTCTGATAGGGGTGGCTCTGAGGGAATGGTTGACGCTGAGAATGCTGCCGCCTCGGAGAAGGACCGCCTCTACGTGGCCTGCTGCTGCTGCCTCGGAGAAGGACGCTCGACAGTCCTAGCTAGAACTACTGGTGCCCTACTCTGAATCACATGTGGGTTTTCAGGTTCCTTCTGTACGCTCTCAATCTCATATGTTGCATCTAGTACTACATCGTGAGTCGCAAGTGCTCTACCAGCCAGAGAAAACCTGATATACTTATCTAGACCCTTCTGAAACTGATGCCTCCTAATAGTAGGGTTTGTAACCAGGTGGGGAGCATATCGACTCAGGGAAGAGAACTCGGCCTCATACTCATCAACTGATCGGCCTCCCTGCTTGAGCTCAACAAATCTACGTAGGAGTTCGTCCCGAGCCGACTGAGGAAAATACTTCCTATTGAAGCGATTTGTGAACGTCACCCACAGGATTGGCCTCTCCAGATGGGTCTCCTTAGCTGCCTACCATATCCGAACGGTATCGGTGAGCTGAATATCTATAAGGTCTACCCATTCAGCAGGGGCAATATGGGTCACTGTGAGAATATCCTCAGTGACCTTCAGGAACTCCTCCGCTGCTAAGGGTCCTTCAGCACCAGAGAAGGAAGGCGGTCGCATGTATCAAAACTCCCTAACACCAGACTTTGTGCGAGGGGGAGGATGATGCTGAGGCTCCCTGTGCAGCTGCCCAGTCAGGTGCTACTGATTAGTGACCAATCCCTGAATCATCGCCAGAAGTTGGCTCGGTTCCACTTTGGGCTGCGAGGCACTGCTACCAGATGGGTTACTATAGCCACGCGTACCCACCATGGTTTTGAAGGAAGGCAATGATTAAGAGGAAAACTAAGGTTAAAATCAAAACAATATATTGGGAAAATAGGAACTAAAACATAGTTATTAAGATAATAGTATAAGAACTTAATTGTAGTCGTACGGATAAAATATGATATGTATCTAAAATTTCCACTATATTCTTACTAGTGAGGACTCTGGACTGGGACCTGCATGGGCCACCACTAAAACCTGTCACGCCCCGCTTTCCAAAATACCTGGCAATCGGAACGTGAACAAACCCATGACGTATTAGATTGAGAAGAAATATACACTAATTTTCTTTCTTTCTTTCTTTTCTTCTCAATCCAATATGCTAAGCATCAAACCCAAGAATATCAGTCACAAGTTCCCGATCACAATAGCAAGAATATAATAACAACCCAGAATAAGAAATAGACATATCATCAAAAGTAGATCATCCTAGACATAAAAATATGGGTCAAACATATCATTATTACAAAAATGGTCCAACTAGAAATAAAAATACATAGTTCATAATAAAAGAAAGTACTACTAAAAATACGAAAATCCATTATCAAACTAAGGAAAAAATATGCTAAAGAGTTCTAATGTCCCACAACTACTACGGAAGAAAACCACTACGCTTCAGCTTGTTCTTCTACTCCGTCTTCAAGGCACTCCTGCTAAGAATTCTCTAACTCCTGTACGATTCCGAATTGAGGTTGTCCGTCTCCTAAATCTTACGTACATCAGAGAAAATAGGTGTACGTTAGCGTGCATGACACACGGTAAGATCCCACATGGGAGAAATAAAACGGTCGAATGACCAAGGTAAAAACAGTAATAATAAATAGAAGCATGCAGCTGGAATACTAAAAAACAGTAATAATAAATAGAAGCATGCAGCTGGAATACTAAAAACTAGATGAAATCCACCAATAGTATATAATAATCAAAGAATCCAAAAATCAAGAATACTAAAAACTAGATGAAATCCACCAATAGTATATAATAATCAAAGAATCCAAAAATCAATCGGTGACGAGGTCATGCAGCTAACAATCAGAATAATCATCCAAGTAACAAGTTCCTACACTAGATGGAATTAATACTTAAAAATATACAACAAGAAACATAGTAGGTCGAGCGAAATAATCCAAACAAGAAAACCCTCATGTATATACCATATGTCTCGAATTATAGATAATTAAATATTAACCCCAATCTATGTATGAAAAGAAATACAACTGACCTATTGTAAAACCCCAAAATTTTTGAAAATATTATTATAAATTATAATAAATGAGTTTTATTATGATTGGTTATCATTCTGGAATGAATGGATCAGATTGGAATTGATTTGAGATCGATTCGCAGTTTCAGCCTCGGTATCGCGAGTCTACTGAAAACTGATATTATTTTATTTTTAGTAATTTTTCTATTGATCAGATGGGCACGAAATTTGCGCCATTGATCTTAGAATATCAAGACCATATTGTGGTTAAAGTTTTGTTGTATTTTGACAATGGAGACTGAAATACTATTTTGAGACGGTATCGCGTCTACTGACATCTATCGTATTTGTATTTTTAATAATTTTTCTGTTGATCAGATGGACATAAGGATTACGCCATTGGTCTTAAAATGTTGAGACAATGTTGTGGGTAAATTTTTATTGCTTTCTAAAAACGGAGTCTAAAACCCTATTTTTAAATACACTAACCCTATTCCAGCAACCCATTTCACCTACCCCCTCCTCTCATTTCCTATAAAATGGGTCTTCTCCCTCACTCTCCACACACAAAAATCACGAGAAGAAAGGGAAGGAGAGAGAAAGAAGAGAGAGAAAGACAAGGAGAGAGAGAAAGAAGAGAAAAAGAAGAGAGAGAAAGAGAAGGAGAGAGAAAGAAAGAAGGAGAGAGAAACAGAGAGGCAGAAAAGAGACGAAAAAAGGAAGGATATTTTGACAATTAGAAGAATAGGAACGGATAGAGATTCCAATTTTAGAGATCAATAAGGACAAGTTCATCTCTTTCCAAATCCATCCCCAGTAAATTTTGATCTTGATGAAAATTGATGAATATACATGATATTGATGAAAAGACATGATATTGATGAAAATTGATGAATAAAATATAAAACCAAATTCCTAAAAACATGGTATGGCTAGCTAGAACTATACGTACATGTCTACCGCTGGAAATATTGTTACTATTTATACGAGTACTATTCATACATACGGTACTATTCACACATACAGTACTATTTATAAATATAGTTACTATTTATATGTACGGTACTATTAATAAGCACGATTACTATTCATATGTACGGTACTATTCATAAGTACTGTTACTATTTATGAGTACGAGTACTATTCATAAGTACTATTACTATTAATATGCATGGTACTATTCATGCGTACGGACACTATTCATACGTGCTATTACTGTTTACGCATATGGATACTATTCATAAGTATTGTTACTATTTATAAGTACTGTCACTATTCATGCATACGATACTATTCACGAATACGATACTTATGTTCTTTTGTTTGAGGTATTTTCTTTTGTACGTTTAAATCGTGAACGCGGGGTTCGAGCTGTACGATGACACACGTACATACATGAACGCACAATAATAGTATCCTAGTACACATATGAGTATTTCAAAAGGAGATTTTGACAAGTGTTGAGTTGATTACACTCGAGTTAGAGGTTTATTTACATGCATAAGTTGGATATCGTTGATGGGCACAACTCAGTACTATTTGGGATAGTGCGTCGATATACCAGATATACACAGTTTATACACGAGATGGATATCATTTATGAACTCAGTACAGTACTACGTGTGGTAGTGCGTCGATATTCCATTTGTACAGGCCATTGAGTAGGGTTTAGATGCTTTGTCTAGCAGTCCGTCCGCACGTGGGTGCGATGAGGCTTGTGAGCCGTCTTTAAAGATACCTATATGGTAGGCCGTCCTACACTCATGTTACGCACTGAAATCATAATGAGACTAATGAGCCGTGTACATTGTTTAGGATACTGATTGGGTAGTCTATTGCGCATGGTAATGCGATGAATCATAATATTGTATAAGATTACATCATGACGATTATCTGATAGCCTGAGTTGGGTGGAAGCCAAAAGTGAGACGACTTATTTGTTGAGACATGACTGAGATACCTTGTTCTTGTGAGTGCATGAGATTTACATATACTGATGTTCATTATGAAGTCATTATTATCCTGTATTGCTTTGTTCCATTCTTAGTCCGGGGTTAATATTTAGTTATCTACAATTTGAGACATATGGTATATACATGAGGGTTTCCTTGTTTGAATTATTTCGCTCGACGTACTATGTCTCGTGTTGTAAATTTCTAACTATTAATTCCATTAGATATGGGGAAAATGATCTAGGTAGACTATGCTTAATAGATAGAGCATCCACTACATCTAGCAGCCCTTCCTCTGGGGGCGGATGGAGGTGAACTTGCTGTAACGCTCTGACGCTCTTGTTGTTTCTCTTTTTATTTTAACTTCTTTTTAGGTAGCAACTCAGAGTTTTGTAGAGCCGTAGGATGACGGATTTCCAGCATAGTCGCCATCACATAGTTTTAGTAGTTGAGACTCCACCGTAGTTTTATGTTTTATTTCAGATATTAGAGTTTTGTATTCCATCTTGTAAAGGCAGTGTGCCTCAACACTGTGCCTCAACACTATTTTCAGTTGACTCATATTGAGATATTTCATAGTTATTTCAGATATCAGATGTATTCCAGTTTATTCATTTGAGACATGATTATATTTATGAGTAGTTATTTCAGATATCAGATGTATTCCAGTTTATTCATTTGAGACATGATTATATTTATGAGATATTTCGTTCTACATCATGTCTATTGTATTTATTTGACATGATTATATTTATGAGATATTTCGTTCTACATCATGTCTATTGTATTTATTTTTCTTATTTTGCCTATTTTGTACATGTACTTTTACTTGATTCCACTAGAGAGATATTACTGTGATGATGAAACGTGTTGTTGCATAGTGCGGGTGCATGACAGGTTTGACATCTCTGGGTTCACCTTGTACTGCAGCCATGTGTAAAAATAGGGGCATCACACCTACATCTCACAAGAAATCATACCTGGCCAAGAAACGAGTTCATGCAACTAGCCATCCTATAATAGGTCACTGGTTCATATCTCACACAGAGTCAATGCTCATATCATTAGATAACTAACTATTCACAAATCTCCTACGTGCATCCAATACCGTTACACAAACTCGGTCAGAGGACTACACGTAATCCGTTTTCAGCCTGGTCCGGACTCAAGCTAAACTCGGGTGAATATCAAATTCACGGACCAAAGTGACTACACAAACTGACTCAAGCTAAACTCGGGTGAATATCAAATTCACGGACCAAAGTGACTACACAAACTTCACTTTGACCCAACAAACCAACCCCAGTGCTACACAAACTCTGACTACACAAACTTCACTTTGACCCAACAAACCAACCCCAGTGCTACACAAACTCACTGGTGCGAGCCTAAAAAATATATCAACAGTCACATCCGATCACATGAACAAGGACTTCCCCATCCCAACTCTTCTCTCTTTTCTAAGTCAAACATAATCCACACTATCTCTGGTTCACCACCTACATTCAATCAACACATCCACACATGCCACTAGGTCTGTTCATGACGCACGAGAACACTAAATCATGAACTACTAAGAGTTCTCAATCACATCAAAGAGATAATAAATAAAATTAATTCTATACAATAATAACATGGCATGTCGAACATGATTAAACAAGTTTGTAAAGCATGAATAATCACTACATTAAAACATGGAGTGCATGAACAACCTACCACAATATGAATGCACACATAAATATGTTTCATTGGTAACTTACTATTGGGTATCCAAACTTCTCATGTAAGCTAACCGTAAGTAAGTATCCTCTAATATAATAATACAAAAAAAACTGGAAACCAATGTCGTTTTGCACATGAAATATTGCGCTTTACGACGATCGGTCATACTATCATAAATAATAAATATTCTTTTCCAAAATTATTCTTTAAAACTATTTCTCATTATAACTAATTTAAAATAAAATATATTTGTTAATTCTTTTCTGCATGAAAAGTAATATTTTCCTATTTTATAAATTACCTTTAATTTATTTTTTTCGATAATATTTCGTAAATTTTAATTTTAACACCCAACTTATCATTTCATGTCCGTAATTTCTTAAAAATACAATTAACAACATTATTAATTTAATTTTCACCCATGCGCTCGTCATTTCATGCTTGTCAACTTTCAGATATAAGCTAGTATTACATATCATCATTCCACGCAGATATTCAAATATGCACATTAACCACTATAATGATATTAATCAAAATAATATATCTAACTAAGATAATTAACAATAAAAATTATAAAAAGATACTAATTAAGCGGCGAGATCTTACCTCGGTGCGTCGAATAAGTCGACGTCGACGGCACGGGTCGGATCGGACGCGGTGGAGCGTGACGTCGGAAGAACTCCGACGAGGGGCAGCGGGTCTTTGTATTCTATGAAAGTAAATGTGTAGAGTTAATGTATGGAATATGAATGGTCATGTATAAGTCTATATAAACCCATGAGTGGGAGAATTTGATATATGAAAAAAAAAGAAAACATAAGCACCAAATTCTCTATCTTCTTCTACATCTCTCTCTCTCTCTCTCTCTCTCTCTAATTCTCTATCATAGTAGCCTTAGTTAAAGTTTTTTTCACTACTCAGTTCAGAATTACAACATGGTATCAGAGCTTCGTTACGACAACTGAGTGTTAAGAAACCCTACCTCTACAAAACACCAACACCCACTACCAAAACTCTTCCAAATAGCCTCCTCAAAATGACCAAAACAACTGTCGATTCTCCACCTTCATCTCGGATTCAAGTGGCTGACCCAATAGTCATTGAGTTCGACCCAAAACCTACCTTCAGCGAGATACGAACACCGATCTTCTCCAGGGAGAACTACGACTTTTGGCGGATCAAGATGAGGACGATATTCAGAGCGCATGACCTTTGGAAGCTGGTGGAGAAAGGTTTCGAGGTGCCAGAAGACGAAGACTCTCTCACCCCGGCGGAGCAGAAGTCATTAAAGCTTAACTACATGAGGGATGCCAAAGCCCTCGGGTTGATCCAAAATGCCGTCTCCGACTCCATCTTCCCTAGGATCTCCAACGAGGAGACAGCAAAGGCGGCGTGGGACATTCTCCAAGAAGAGTACCGTGGAAGTGAAAATGTACGGGCGGTTAAGCTTCAAACTATTAGAAAAGAGTTTGAGCAAATCTCTATGAGAGTAGAAGAAAGACTCGATGATTTTCTTACTAGATTCACCAATGTTATAAATCAATTAAAAACATATGGTGAAGATGTAACAAATCAAAGAGTAGTTCAAAAATTTTTATTTCTCTCTCTAGCAGATATGACCCCATTATAAGTGTGATAGAAGAAACAAAAGATATGGAGAAGCTTTCATTACAAGAGGCAATCGCATCCATCAAGGCGTTTGACCAAAAGCTTGAGAAGAGGAATGAAGCTTCTACCATGTAGAGAGCCTTCCAAAGCTTCAACATGAGCTCAAATCAACAACAGAGCCAGAAGCAAAAGAAGAAGAAGAAAGGAGGCAAGCCCAATTTTGCTCCAAAGCCTCAACAACAACAACCAAGTGGCAACTTTCAACAAGGTAGCAAATCCACATGTAGAACTTGCGGCAAGTCTCATCAAGGGAAGTGCTGGTTCGAGGGGAGGTAGCAAATCCACATGTAGAACTTGCGGCAAGTCTCATCAAGGGAAGTGCTGGTTCGAGGGGAAGCCTAAGTGCACCAACTGCTCCAGATTTGGGCATACCAAAGAGCAGTGCAGGACTCAAGGAAATCAAAACCAAAACTGCTGGCAAGTCTTTGCAAACCAAGAAGAGGACTGCGAAGGTAATGTTTTCTTTGCTTGTCATGGAGGAAAAGATAGTGATGGTAGTCTTTGGTATATTGACAGTGGCTGTAGTAACCACATGACCACGAACCGGTCACTGTTGATAGACTTAGACACATCCTATCTTGGTAGTGTAAAGATGGGAAATGGAAATATTGTAAAATCTGAAGGAAAGGGTATCTTGGTTGTAAATACAAAAAAAAAGGAAAATGATACATCAAGGATGTAATGCTTGTACCGGGTCTAGAGGAAAATCTGTTAAGTGTAGGTCAAATGCTCCTTAACGGTTATTTTCTAGTTTTTGGTGATCAAGCAGTGAAGATCTATGATGATAGGAGTTTTAATAACTTGGTGGCCAAAGTCAAGATGCAACCCAACAGAAGTTTTCCTCTCTCACTGCACTACTGGAACACTCAAGCTCTAAAGGTCGAAGAGGTGAACTCTTCCTAGCTATGGCACAAGAGGCTCGGACATCTCAACTTCCAAAGCCTCAAGACTCTTCAAAGCAGAGAAATGGTGTATGGCCTCCCAACCATTGAAGAAATTGAAGGTGTCTGCTCCAGTTGCATGAAAGGCAAGCAACATCGAGGCGAGTTTCCAAAGGAAGGAGCATGGAGGGTAACAAAGCCTTTGGAGTTGATCCATACAGACCTATGTGGTCCAATGAAGACGGAGTCCCTGGCCGGCAACAAATATTTTATCACTTTTATTGATGACTTTAGCAGGATGGCCCGGGTCTACTTTTTGAGGCTCAAATCAGAAGCTTTCACTGTCTTCCAACAGTTCAAAGCAATGGTGGAAAGACAAACAGACCTGGAGATCAAGAAGATTCGAAGGGATCGGGGTGGAGAATACACTTCAGCAGAGTTCGAGGACTACTGCAGCAACCTTGGCATCGAGAAGCAAACCACATGTCTATACACTCCTCAACAGAACGGAGTGGCAGAAAGGAAGAACCAGACTATCGTGGAGATGGCCAAGAGTCTCCTACATGAGAAGAACCTTCCCTACAAGTTCTGGGGAGAAGCAGTCAACACCGCAGTGTACCTTCTCAACCGGTGTCCAACAAGAGCATTGGAGGACATGACCCCCCTTCGAAGCATTCTCAAGTAGAAAACCTTCCTTAAACCACCTTAAGGTTTTCGGTTGTGTTTGTTTTGCTCACATCCTAGGCCAGTTGAGATCCAAACTGGAGGAGAACACAAGAAAGTGTATCTTTATGGGATACACAAGCCATACGAAGGGCTACAGGCTCTTCAACCCGAAGACTCAAAAGATCGTCATCTCACGGGATGTGGTTTTTGACGAATCAACCAAGTGGAATTTTTATGGGATACGCAAGCCATACGAAGGGCTACAGGCTCTTCAACCCGAAGACTCAAAAGATCGTCATCTCACGGGATGTGGTTTTTGACGAATCAGCCAAGTGGAATTGGGATCTCAAGAAGGAGGAGCAGGTGCCCACAAACTACATCTACCTAGATTCAGAAAACACCCAAGATCCAGATCCAGAGCCAGAAGTGCAAACTCCACAAAAAGGTTCGAGTTCAACAAGCTCCAACTCAACCACACCCAGATCAAGTGCTAACTCCTCAAGCACACCATCCAACTCTAGTCCCAGTTCTTCTTCCTCCTCAGGTACAACTCCATTAAGATACATAAATCTTAATGAGATTTACGCTTCATGTAATTTTTGCATATTGGAGCCTGAGTCATTTGAAGAAGCCATCAAAGAAGAAGATTGGAAGAAAGCCATGCAGGAGATCTCCATGATAGAGAAAAATGACACCTGGGAGCTGGTAGAGAAACCTGCAGCCAAGCCAATCATCGGCGTCAAGTGGGTCTATAAGACTAAACTGAACCTTGACGGGTCCATCTACAAGAAGAAGTCTACATCCATCAACTGTAAGGGTTCGAAGTTGCAGGAGCCGAGGATATAGTCTACAAGCTCCACAAGGCGCTGTACGGTCTCAAGCAAGCACCAAGGGCGTGGTATGAAGAGGTCAACTCCTACTTCACCCAATACAACTTCAAAAGGAGCCTTAGTGAAGCCACACTTCATCAGGGATGCGATCGTGGACAAGGAGATGGAGGTCATCTACTACAAAATTGAAGATCAAGCTGCAGACATTCTCACCAAAGCATTGCCGAAGGATCGCTTTTGCACACTTCGAGAACTAATGGGTGTTAAACCTGCTAACCCTGAGGAGGAGTGTTGAACTAATCAATGTTTAGCATGTTAAACAACCTAAGAGCCATAGTGTGATATCCTAGGTGGAAGGGAATCCTAAGAGTCAAAGTATAATAAGTGGGGTGGTATTCTAAGAGATGACTCCTTGTATTCTATGCAAGTAAATGTGTAGAGTTAATGTATGGAATATGAAGGGTCATGTATAAGTCTATATAAACCCATGAGTGGGAGAATTTGATATATGAAAAAAAAGAAAACATAAGCACCAAATTCTCTATCTTCTTCTACATCTCTCTCTCTCTCTCTCTCTCTCTCTCTCTCTAATTCTCTATCATACTAGCCTTAGCCAAAGTTTTTCTTCACTACTCAGTTCAGAATTACAACACTTGGATGGTCGAGAGGGCGGAGGAGGCGCTAGAGTTGGGTTCAGGTGGCGTAAGTATTCGGAGATGGGGGTTGCGGCATGGGCGTTTGGATGGAAGGTGGAGGAGGTTGTCGGAGGGGCTGTGGGCTGAGCGGGGCCGGATCTAGGTTGACAGAGAGGGAAGGAGACGGAGGGCGCGAGAGAAGGGGATGCAGTGTTGGTGGTGACTGTGGCGGTGCGCGGATGAGAGGCGGCGACAACGTGCGGGCGGGGGCTTGGGCTGGAGTTCGGAGGAGGAGCAGGCGGGGGGCGACTGGAGAAGGTGGTTGAGGGCGTGGTGATGGACGGAGGCGGCAGGGTGTGGGGTGTTGGAGGCGGCTGTTTGGGCCTGAGCGACGGAGAGAGGAGAATGGAGGCGGTGTGAGCAGCGTTACTGTGTTTTGAGAGAGGGAGAGAAACGAGGACAGAGGAGAGGCGCTGTGTTTCGTGGTTCGTGAACAGGAGAAGGGTTACGTGTTATATATATAGTGTAATATTAGGGTTTTGAAAAACGAAAATTAATTAAAATAATTAATTACTGATATTTAAAAATTAAAATAATTACGGAATATTTATCTATAAATAAAAACATACAAGTTGTATTAATACAACCGCTGATACGCACTGAAGAAATAATACTATAAATTGTACAATTAAACAAGAATAATTAATAATATATATAATTACTTAATTTTAAAAATCAAATAATTATAGGATAATTATCTACGTGATAAAACGTACCAGTTGTGCTAGTACGACAGCTGATACATAATAATTAAAATAATACAATAATTTACACAAATAATACATAATTTATAATTCAACATAATACACGAAATAATACGTAATAGTAACAATAATACAACATATTATTTAAAATAATACGTAATAGTACCGATAACACAATAAATTAATTTCAAAAATTTTTACCGCACAAAATAAATTTATAAATATTAAAATTATTTAAATATAAAATTTAGACTTTTAAATCATAGAAAATTCTAGAAGGCCGAGAAAAATACTAATACTTTTCTAAAAATAATAATTAAATATTTTAGAATACTAAAAAAATTATTTTAACTAGTATCAAAATTTTACGGTCATTACAATACCACTCAGAAGCATATGTGTAATACGATGTATTTGCACCCCTAAATTGCTTGGTCGTAACCGCTATAACATGTGAACATGACAATTTTTGCAATTCTGGTATATTACATGTGCATGCGCATTGTGTTCCTCGTAAATTGATTGTGTAATTATGACCGTGATTGTCTGTAACCTTCCATTCATCTATAGCAAATCTAACAATCTTAGTCAATCTCGCATGCTTGACACGAGCTCCTACAATCTCTTCATTTTTGGTGTCAACAACGTCCCCCACTTTTCTCCATCCTCTCGCCGCTTAACAAAATAATGATTTAGTCTATAAAATATCCTCGCAACCAACATCTATATGGGTATTGCACGAGCCCCCTTAAGTACACCGTTGAAGCTTTCAAAACAATTAGTTGTCAGGACAAATTTTGAAAAGCAACGCATTTTCAAAAATAATTATAAAAAACGACCTCTTTGTAACTTATTTGCCAAAAGCAACCCAGTTTTAGCCAACTGTCTGAAACTGGGTTGTTTTTGCGAAAAAAATACCAAACTTCACGGGACTTCAAGTCCCGTGAAGTTTTGTTATGTAAAAAACTTCACGGGACTTGAAATCCTGTGAAGTTTGATATTTTTTCACCATAAACGACCCAGTTTCAGCCAGTTGGTTGAAACTCGATCGATTTTGGCAAATAAGTTTCAAATATGTCGTTTTTGATGAATAAGTTCGGAAATGGGTTGGTTTTTAAAATTTGTCATTAGTTGTCATCATGCAATAGAGATTCCCTCCATCTTTACTTAGTGCCCACCGATCAACGTAATCACTTCCCAAACTATTCTCAATCCAGTCATGTGCAGCTTGAGATGTTGCCTTGATTTGATTCCGTATCCGATCATACACACACGTTTCGGGTGTAACACCCGCTTGCCAAAGAAGGTTTTGTAAATGTATCTGACCAAAGCTCTTTTTAAAATTAGCTCTAATATGTCGTAAGCAATAGCGGTGATTGTGATGAGAGCCAAATCTCCTATACAATGCTCTTGGAATACCTTTCATCCTATCAGATATAAAAGTAATTTTCCTAGGAGGCAACACATTAAAAATATATAATTGAATGAAAGAAAAAAACCACTCCCAATTTTCATTGTTCGCGACCTCCACAACTGCGAAGGCCAAAGGAAATAAGCCACCATACGCATCTATGCCTGTAGTGACAAGCAATACACCCTTATACTTACTATATAAGTGTATGCCATCAATGCTAAGAACCGGCCGACAAAATTTAAATCCCTCGATCGAAGGACCAAATACCCAAAATACAGAGGTGAATTGATGAAATCCTGGATTGGTCTCTTTGGTTATGAGTTTGTATTCAGATCTAGGATTGCTTCTTTCGATCGTATCAAGATATTAAGGTAGTGTCGCGTAAGACTTCTCCCAATCACCAAATATTTTTGTCATCACAATTCTCCTTGCATTCCACGCTTTACTATATGATATTTCAATGAACTTCGTATGTAACACTCTATCAATTATAATATTGGGCCTTAGTTCAAGTTGTTTCTTTAATTTTGGCATAATCAACCGAGCTATGTAAGAGACGGAAGCACCACTGTGATCTTTCTCGAACATTGGATTGTTACATGTGTGAACACCGCAATATTCTGTGATCCTAAAATACCCATTATGTTTCTTTTCGACTAATGCATATAACTTCTAAGGACATGTGTAATCAGCTTCATTCCCCTCGGTCCGACCTTGCCTTTGTGTATTCATAAAACAGATTGCCTCATAACTTGTGTGATTGCCTTTAATTTGCTTGAATTTGACCAACTTTTTGATTGAGTAATCACGAATAGCATCAACCAATTGGTCTTTAGTCTCGAATAAATCACAAACTCTGAAAGGGACCTCATTATCTCCTTTATGAGTTGAACTTTCACCAATGCGCATATCTTATACTGTGGAGGAACGAACCCACTCATCATCTTCAAACTCGTCGGGGGGGGGTTCCTCGTACTCAAACATATATTATTAATATAAGCTTCATTGGGCCAATCCGGATTCTCTTCATCATCTTCACTCACAAATTGCATGCTATCAATTGGTACACTATCTTCATCTTCACCTTCAGAGGCGTTGCTTCTTTTATCCTCTTCAACTGTTGCCCCTCTTAGCGGCCTCATATTTTCATAAACAACTTCATTGTTCATGACATTTGACGTTCCACCGAATGAAGGTGCACCACTGTGATATTGAAATTGAGTCCGCTCCATTTCACTTGAAGAAGAAATAAAACCATCAGACTCAACTCCAAAATCTAACACGCGTGAGAATTCTACTGGAGGGTTGAATATTTGGCACGAACTATGTGGTAACTTTTCAATAAACAATTCTACCATTGGTTGTAACTTGCTCAAATTAAACATAATACTCATATGATGATCGTTTGAGATCTCAACTGTGGACGTTTTATCAAAAGTTATGAGCCAATTGCATATTATTTTTAGTCGGTACTCTTGTGTGTCAATTGCCGTAACTCGGTGTAATTCATTAACCAAGTCACAGTAACTATATGATTCCGAGATCATTAACGACGTTGTCTCCCCTCCGACGTACGCTGGCATATTATTTATTTATTACATAATTAATTTTTTAACAATAAGAGCAAATAATAAAAATCATATTGTTCAACCTATGCAAAATAAATTCAAAAACATTAACAATTACAACCCTAAATCCCAATTACAACCCTAAACCCCCAAATCCTAAACCCTAAAATTGACCCCCAAATGCTAAACGTTAAAATTGAGTATTCTATGCCCCAAATGTTTAATTTCAACTACAACAAGAATAAATTTTCTAAATAAACCATTACAAATAGAGTTCAAACCCTAGAAATTCGTTTTTGAGGAAAACCCTATATTTCTACATGTTAAAAGGGGAGAGAGTATAGAAAAATTACCTTATAGATCTTTCACGATGAAATTCAGCTAAAAATTGAGGCTGAAATCCGAGATCTGTAGTATAAATGAGTTTGGGGAAGGAATTTTAAGGTTGGTGTGTGTATAGGGGACTGCCTGTATGTCAGACCAATAACAAATAGTTGGGGTTACCAACCCTGACTATTTGGTCTCTTAACCATTTCCGACTCAACTTGTCAACTGGGGAAAAAGTACCTACTAAATGGTCGGGGTTGGAAATCCCGACCATTTTGAAAAAAGGCTTTCGAATTGGTCGGGGTTCCCAACCCCGACCAATTAGGCAGTGTGCTAAATTAGTCGGGGTTGTCAACCTTGACTAATTTAGCCTGTATATTAGCCATGGCATGCAAAATTGTCGGGGTTGCCAACCCCGACTATTTAGCAACGAGTTTAAAACAAAATCGTCCCGCTTTGTTGCCACGATGCTGACGTGACCACGAAGTGGGTCAATATTTGTAAATAAAACGAGAGTGGGTTAATATTTTTTTAAAAAAAATTCGGAATGGATTTAATTCGAAAACTTCTTCTTATTTGGCATGTTCTTTTTTTGTCTTATTTAGTCAGTTGTCTGTTAGTCTAAGGTGTAGACCCAAAGTCGAGACAAGATCTGGAATAAAAACGACGAGAAAACAAGCAGACAGATCCACGGTCGACCGCGACGGTCGACCGCGAACGTGCACAAGAGTTGGGAGGAGCTGAAGCTGAAGGCGGTCGACCGCGCCAACCCTGTAGGATTTTTGGTCTCGGGTTTTTGGTTCGGTCGACCGCGGCGGTCGACCGCTCAACTCTCTGGAAATCTGGGAGTTTCTATCGTTTGGCACGGTCGACCGCCGCGGTCGACCGCGACGCAGTCAAACAGTTTCCTAAACTGTTTTGGATTCTGTTTTCCCCAGGACTCTATATATACCTTAAACGTTTTTAGAGTTGTAACAACACGAAAAAGAGAGCTTTTTGACTGCAAGAAGAGAGAGAATCTCAGAGAGATTAAACCCTAGTTTGAGAGCTTGTAATTCTTCTTCAATTAATAAAGAGATTGTGTGGTGTGGCTCCCGAGGACGTAGGCACGTTGCCGAACCTCGTTAAATCTGTGTGTTCGTCTCCTTTACTATTTTTGCAAGGTTAGATCTTTATTTGTGGTATTATTCATACTTTCCTACTTTCAACACAAGGTCCGGAAGGGTAATGGTTCGATTGATTGTTTCGAATCCCCAACATTGTCAACCCAATGGGATCTGTCTTAGTGTCTATTGTCTCATCCTTTTTTACTCTTGATTTCTATTCTTTCTCTTTGATGTCCCTTTCTTTTATCTTTGCCTTTGCTTCTCTTTTCTTCCTCTGTTCGCTCATGTTTTATTTGTGATGAATTTTTCTTCCTTCTTAATTTTTTTTCCAAAATTTGCTTTTCCTTAACCAATTGTTCTTCGCCTTGTGCAAACCTTTTTGTTAATATCCTCTTTAGTGGCATTTGTATCAATGCCAAATCTTACAATTTCTTTCTCATATGCTTCATTCAATATTGAAAGTTACCAAAGCAAGGTAAGATAATGCTTTTTCTCTTTGTGAGATTTATTCCTCAAAAAAATTTACTTGTCCTTCCAATTTTAAATTAATAATTTTCTTTTGCATTTTCTTTGCCTCTTCAAACTTCTTCTTAAGAATCTACATTAATAAGTTGCAATTAGTTAGTAATATCACATATAAAATGCAAAGTTCACATATGGCTATAAATATCACATAGAACCTACAAATATCATATAGAATTTACATAGTTCATATATCAACAAAAAGTTCGATTTGTAAAAATAAATGTCATATTTCAAATATAAACGTCACTAATAATAATATAAAGAATAAACAATTTGTCTTACCATGCAATCGTGGATTCTCTTCCCCTATTATCTTCATCTTTTTTTAACTATTTACTTTTTTGGAGAGGTCTCAATGTCTGGTTTCTCCTCTCTTTTAGCCTTTCTCTTTGGATACTCCTCTATTTCAGTTTGTTTAAGCTCATTCTTGATATCCTCATGAATTTATCATAGCATATCTTGTTCTAATAAGATGCGAATTAAGTCTTCCGACTTCTTTATAATCACTGTACTTCTTAACAAATCCACTATCGTACCTTCCACTGTCCAATTAGTCACTGGTCGTTTTGAATTCTTCACAATGGCAATATCATTTGATGCATGCGACCTCATTGTACCAAGGCTTCAAAAAATTGGTACAATGGTAATATCATTTAATACATGTGACTTCTTTATAATCACTGGCTTCAAAAAATTTGATACATTTGACCTTAATTTCAAGCATAAATGCCACATAGAAGAAACAAAAATCATATGTGAACAGAAAGATCACATATGGAAAAACAAATATCACATGTAAACAAAAAGATTCACATTAGAAACAAATGTCACTTGTAAATAAAACGATTCACATATTAGGCGAAGAAAATTTTAAAATAGCCCTAAAACATTTTTTTTAAAAATCCGACCCACTCCCAAGTTATTTCTAGAAATCGACCTAGTTTTTGGCCACACCAGCATCGTGGCCAGAAACTGAGTCGATTTAAAAAAAATTCAGTTCCTAATTAGTCGGGGTTGTCAAATCCGACTAATTAAGGCGACCACCGCTCGCCATCGGTGGTTAGGCCACTAAACAAGTTGGGGTTCCCAACCCCGACTACTTTTGTCGTCGCACTAAATGGTCGGTGTTGGGAACACCGACCATTTCGAAGCCCCAATGGATCAGGGGTGCAAAATGGTCCAGATTTATCCGGACCGACCACAACCGTATCCGTTTAGAAAGTGGATATGATAGGGAAAAATTAAAACCAGTCAGATATGGTTTCGGATACGGTTACTGTTTAGATTTTTTTATCCAGATACGGTTTCGAATATGGTTATCGGGTCAAAATTACGGATACAGTCCGGATATCTAGATATTTGTATAGGGTCGGGTCTATAACATATACTCATAATATCCGAAACTCGACCCAAATTCAACTCAAAGAACTCCACAGACTAGAGTTGGCACTGCAAACCCAAACTCTTAGTCTTCTTTCCAAATCGCAACCCGCTTCCGCCTCCAAGCCGCCTCCGAGCTCCACCTCTGCCTCCGCCTCCGCCTCCCGCTCCGCCTCCGCCTCCGCCTCTTCGCTGTTCAACTCTTCAAGAAGTCTGCGATCGCCTCATCCTCTTGATCGACGCGACGACGACCATCGACGACGTCCGACCTCCTCTTCTCCTCCTTAATTTGGTATATCACTAAGGTGAATTCAAAACTCTAAGCCCTAATTTTTATTTTTTGATAAAAGCTCTAATTTCTAGCATTTGTTGACTGGATTGAAAAACCCTAATTTATTTGATAAAAACCCCTAACCTATTAGTCCTAATTGTTTTTAGTTGCATATATGATTGTAATTTGCATCATTATATTTTTTTGTTTGATTAACTTTATAAATTTCAATGAATAGGTATTAGAATCATATCGTCAAATCCATCAGTTCAAGCTTCTAATGAAGAACCCACGGTCGAACCCCCCGTTGAACCGGTCATTGAACCCGCAGTAGAAGAGTCTTCTAATAAAACAGATGAAAAGGGGGGGGGGGGGGAACTAACTTCTGATGTATGGTTAGACTTTGAGAAAATTGATAAAGTTGAAAAGAAAATTGTCGATGGGAAAAAAGTTGAAATAAAAATCAAGATAGCGAAATGTAAACATTGCTTAGTTATTAAAACCATATGTATTTTTTTGTCATATTCTATTCATATCTATTTACCAAATATCTGATTAGTATCAGTATCGTATCCATATCCGACTCTCTAATATCCGAACCGTATCCATTTTTGTTTAATGCAGATATGGTAATGTTTTTTCTTACTGATGAATATTCGAACCATATCCGTATCCATTTTTAAAAAGTGGTTATGGTTAAGGTAAGTGTCATATCCGAACCATATCCGAAACGAATGCACCCCTACAAGGGACCCCAAGTCAAAATGGTCAGGGTTCTCAACCTAGACCATTTAGCTGGCAGGTCATGAAATAGTCATTGTTGCCAATCTGAACTATTTAGTAGAGACTCCCCAAGCCGAAAATTAGGAAGCAGCTTAGTCATGAAATAGCCGGGGTTGCCAGCCCCTACTATTTGTGGTGGGTCTCCACGCTTATATATACGGACTGAACCCCTTCCTCCCCCAAAATCCTGATCTTTCTCCCTCTCCAACTCCGGTCTCTCTTGTTCAGCCGCCTACCCGCATCTTCCAACCCCATTTTGTTACCGAAATTGATCGTGAAAGTTTGCATAAGATCTCTTGGATAATTTCTCTTCCTTCTCTCCTCTATTTCTGTTATCTTTAACATTCAAATGTAGGGTTTTCTATCAAAATCTATTTTCTAGGGTTTGAAATTATTATCAATCACTATCTTTGTGGTGGTTCGAATGCTTTGTGTGTTGATTGTTGTAATTTAAATTAAACTTCTACGGTATAAAATGCTCATTTCTAAGGTTTAGGGTTTTTATTTTGCGGTTTAGGGGTTTTGATCAAAATTATATAAGATTATTTGCATCTTGGGGTTTCCTCTCTTATTCAATACCCTGATAAATTTTTTAAATTTTTTACATTTAAATGATATAATCTTCTTTTGCATAGGTTAAATAATATATTTTTATTTCTTGCTCTTATGGTGAAAAAATTAATTATAGAATGAATAATATGCCAATGTACGTCGGAGGGGTAATGATACCGTTAATGATCTCAAAATCATATATTTACTGTGATTTGATTAAAAAATTACACTAAGTTACGAAAATTAACCCACTAGAGTACCAACTAAAAATAATATGCAATTGGCCCATAACTTTTGATAGAACGTTCGAAGTTGAGATATCAAACGATTATCACATGAGTATTATGTTTAATTTGAGTAAATCACAACCAACAATAGAATTGTTTATTGAAAAGTTTCCACATAGTTAGTGTCAAATATTCAAACCTCCAGGAGAATTCTCACGTATGTTAGATTAGGAGTTGAGTCTGATGGTTTTCTTTCTTCTTCAAGTGAAATGAAGCGGACTCAATTTGAATATTTAAGTGCACCTTCATTTGGGGGAACGTCAAACGTTATGAACAATGAAGTCCCTTATGAAAATATGAGGTTGTTAAGAGGGGCAATAATTGAAGAGGATGAAAGAAGCAACGACTCTGAAGATAAAGAGCAAGATAGTGCAACAATTAATAGCATGCAATTTGTGACTGAAGATGTTGAAGAGAATCTGGATCGGCTTGATGAGGCTTATCTTAATAATGAATATGTTGAGTATAAAGAACCACCCCCGATGAGTTTGAAGATGATGAGTGGATTCATTCTTCCATAGTACAAGATATGTGCATTAGCCAAAGTTTAACTTATAGAAGAGATGATGACTTCCCTTTTAAAGTTAGAGATTTATTCGAGACTAAGGACCAATTAGTTGATGCTATTCGTGATTACTCAATCAAAAAGAATGTCAAAATCAAGCAAGTTAAAAGCAATCGCACAAGTTATGATGAAATTTGTTTTATGAATACACAAAGGAAATGTCAGGCGGAGGGAAATGAAGCTGATTATGCATGTCCTTAGAAGTTATATGCATTTGTCGGAAAGAAACATAATAGACATTTTAGGATCATAGAATACTACAGTGTTCATATATATAGCAATCCGATATTAGAGAAAGATCACAGTGGTGCATTTACCTCTTACATAGTGTAGTTGATTATGTCAAAATTAAAGAAGAAGCTTGAACTAACTCCTGGTAATGTAATTGAGAGAGTGCTAGATACGAAGTTCTTTAAAATATCATATAGTAAAGTATGAAATGCAAGGAGAATTGCGATGACAAAAATATTTGGTGATTGGGTGAAGTCTTAAGCGACACTTCCTCAATATCTTGATATGATCAAAAGAAGCAATCCAGGATCTGAATACAAACTCATAACCAAAGAGATCAATCTAGGAGTTTATCAATTCACCTCTGTATTTTGGGCATTTAGTCCTTCCATGAAGGGATTTAAATTTTGTCAGACGGTTTTTAGCATTGATGGCACACACTTATATGGTAAATATAAGGGTGTATTTCTTGTTGCTACAGAAGTAGATGCATATGGTGACTTATTTCCTTTGGCCTTCGCAGTTGTGGAGGTCGAGAACAGTGAAAATTGGGAGTGATTTTTCTGCATTCAATTATAAATTTTTAATGTGTTACCTCCTTGAAAAATTATTTTTTATCCGATAGGATGAAAGGTATTCCTAAAGCATTGTACAGGAGATTTGACTCTCATCACCATCACCGCTATTGGTTAAGACACATTAAAGCTAATTTTAAAAAGAGCTTTGGTCAGATATATTTACAGAACCTTCTTTGGCAAGCGGGTTGTACACCCAAAACATGTGTGTATGATCGGATACGGGATCAAATCAAGACAATATCTCAAGTTGCACATGACTGGATTGAGAGTAGTTTAGGAAGTGGATACATCGATTGATGGACACTAAGTAAAGATGGAGGGAATCCGTTTTGCATGATGACAACTAATTGTTCTTAAAGCTTCAACGGTGTACTTAAGGGAGCTCGAGTAATGCCCATACAGGTGTTGGTTGTGAGGATATTTTATACACTCAATCACCATTTTGTCAAGCAACAAGAGGATGGAGCAAAGTGGGTGACATTATTGACACCAAAAAATGAAGAGATTGTATGCTTACGGTGGTATTGGGTGATAGAGAGGGTTGACGCACCAGAAGTAGATGTGTACTTATAGTGGTATTGGGGATTACTCGCCGATGGATATTTCGGGAGAATAAAGCACCTAAGGAGTACATACCGAGAGGTCCAGTTGAGAGAGAGTTGGTAAGTGTATAGGAAAAATATACAATTATTTTGTGATTATTATTTTATTATTATCTACTTGCTAATAATCCTCTTTCGTTTTTTATCTTATAGGTACAAGAACTCGATGAGGTTGCTTCTATTGCACATTATGCATTGAGATCGACTACAGAGGCAGGGGAGAGGAACGCATTTGTTTGCATCATAGAAAAGATTCAATCCGCTTTTAGAAAGACGAGTCATGTGAATCTTGATGGACGTGAGGAACGACTCATAGGGAACGAGAGTCGACGGGTCCGAGCAGGGCCGGCCCTAGGGGTAGGCCGAAGAGGCCTTCGCCTAGGGCCCCCAAAAAACAAGGGCCCCACTATCATCAAATGATTGCATTATCTCTTCAAAATTTATCTGTAGACAGTATGCTAATTTTTTGATGGTATATAACTTTCATCGTGCTTTATTATGCACATGACACTGTTTTTAATGCTGCTTGCACATTATAAATTTTTTATGTGTGATTATAAGCTCCAATTGTAGAAGGACAATGGGCAAATTAACTGCTATGCATGTAGGCGTCAAAAAATGCTAATAGATATCCAAACATAGAGAAGATCACTCAAAAAATCACAAGAATTGATCTCATACTGTTTTAGATAATCAAGACAGTGTTTACTGTCTCGCCAGCGAGACAGTGTTTACTGTCTCGCAGCGAGACAACTTTGAAATGATTGAAAATGGTTAAATAACTGCCACCCACGTGTCCATTAACTGCCAAGGGACGTGGAAAACATCGTGGGCAAAAATTACGTGAATAACTGCCAAAATAACAGAGTTTGAAACATGGGAACACAGTTACATCAAAAAACTGCCAGGCAGTTGGTTTTTCCGAGACAGTGTTTACTGTCTCACAGGCCGAGACAAGCAAACCACTGCGTCGGCCAGCCGAGACAGTAAACACTGTCTCGCAGCCTAATGTCATCATGTTGTTGTATTTTTTCAGTTATGTCCCAGAGGCTATAAATACCCCCCTAGGGTCATTTCTGACGAGGATGGAGCATTTTCGAGCAGAGAGAGCAGAGAGAACAGTGAAATTCAAGTTCTTGGTGTAATTCCTTAAGATTCGAGCTTTGACTTGATCTTAAGAAGAACGATCGTCTTACTTTGATAAGATCTTCCTTTCAAATTCTCACTTCGATAAATGAAGGAAGAATCACTAAACCCCTCACGATCTATGATTTGGTGGTC
This sequence comes from Asparagus officinalis, assembly GCF_001876935.1. NCBI lineage: Eukaryota > Viridiplantae > Streptophyta > Magnoliopsida > Asparagales > Asparagaceae > Asparagus > Asparagus officinalis. The sequence goes on from NC_033803.1 coordinate 17,942,246, forward strand.
CACGAGTCAAAGCACTCCCGGCACAGGCAAAGTCCCACAAAACAAGAATCGATAGACGATTTTTGTGTTATTTTCTCAAGAGTTGTAATTTTCTCAATTTTTCATTGTAATTCTTTGTAAACGATCGAAGTTTAATGGAATCGACAATGGAAACGACTTTTGACGAAAACAAACTGGCGACCACAGTGAGAGCCAACAGCCTCGTTGCCGAGGCTGTCGTGCCGTAGCCGACGATCAAGATCCCGGTGTTCGAAGAGGTCGAATACGAATTCGACCAGCAGAAATTTGAAGAATACATCTCCTCCTCCTCCTCCAGATCTGCTCCTCCTCATAAGCGCAGGAAGATCTCCTCCTCCCAGAAGATCCGCCGGTCTCCAGATCTGAAGACCCAAGAAGTCGATCTCTACGTCGTCGTTGTTACAGTTGCACCTTACAATGATCTGCCGGCATCCAGTGAGACCAGATCTGCAGATCTGAACTCCTTCGTGATCAAGGAGCTGACTGCTGAAGGCGCGCTAACTTTATCAAAGAGAGCACGTCAAAGGAAACGCCAACGCCTCGCGCGCCAATTCGCCAAGGCTTTGGATCAGGTGGACGAACTCCGTTACCAAGCGGATTGGGAGTTCAGAAAGCGCCGAGTGACTAAGCTATCACCACAACGAGCATCAGGACCCTCCTCCCAACCTCTATTTAACAAATGGGTTCAGGTCAAACGAACCCGTTCTACCCTCGAGGAGCGCGTCCAGAAGCGTCGTGCACTTATTGCGCACACCCAGATCCTTGTGCGAGAGGCACGAGAATTGTAGTGGGAAGAGGTGATTAAGAAATCACCAAGATCTAAGCAGGTTTGGGTGCCGAAAGCTAAGTCAGCGCCCCTACCCGATAAAAGACATCAGTCGTGTCTCTCGGTCGATTCCAAATCCAAAGCTGGTTCCTGGCTTTCGTCAAGTTCAGATCTCGATCCTTTTAATCCCACACCTCCGGTGAAGCTCCGCGACATTGTGGACATATCCAGAGGCAGGAAAGTGATAGCGGAACGTCTGAGTCTTTTGCACGAGGATTAAGGCAAAGCTCCAGTCAAAGAACGCTTGGGCATGATGAATGAACCCCGAGCAACTCATCGAGTTGGGGGTCGCACTCGCCCTTCCAACAAATCAAAGCCTTCCTATAATGGGAAAGATCCTATAACTGACCGCCTCGGACTGCGAGTCATTATCCAAGAGCCCGTTGAGGTCTCACGCTCATGAAAGCGTGACTCAAAAAGTGCGACTCTTGAGAGCACTGACAAGACGACGAATCCTCAAAAGGAAACATGTTCGTCAGACGACGACGTTATACCTGAGGAGTCGTGCCACCACACGATACGTTGCTCCGGCAATCATGCCGATGAGCTGTACTATCGGGCTGGGGGTACGACTAAATCTCGAAAGAAAGGTACCCGAGAAACGGACTCTCATTGTCCGTGTACTAAAATTATCAGGGCAGTATTATCAGCGTGTAGCTGTCCCAAGACCGCTCCACAGAGGGTCTCGGTATTTGAAAGGATCTCCCCCAGAATGCCCAGGACCAAGCCAATGCGTTTCTGTAGAAAAAGTCCAACTGCGCAAGATGACGAACTTCCAGAAGTCACAGTTAATATGGTTGATAAGGGGAAGTCAACGCGAAACTTCAATCTTCGTCATCTTCCAGACATATCCCAACGTATAACTCGGTTACGGTCGGGAACCGTTAGACAAAGGGACTATCAGAGGATGAATCAAGGATTATCTTCGGATGATGAAGTATCAGATACTAACTCTGCAGTCGCTTCTGACAAAACGATATCCAGCCTAGGTCAATCCCGCGAAGTGTTGATGATTAGCACAGAAGAGGTCACTAAAATGGTTGAGGATGCCTTGGCCAAACAAAAAGAGAACTTCAAGTTCGAAATGGAAATGGCCATGATGCGAATGAGGGAAGAGCATGATCAACAAATTCGGGTTCTGTCCAATCAAGTCAGAGTTGAATCCATCCGTCACACCCAGAACGCCGCGATTGATAGCGATCCAGAAGTGGACGAAATCATCATGGCCGATGCACCTCCCAAAAATACTGGGTGTGGTTCAAATGCACCCCCTACAGATAACAACGCTGGGGGTGGTCCCACCAAAGATGACAATGCTGGGGGTGGCCCCGTTATTCCTCTCAGGAATCGTCCAAGATCTGATACAGATGAGGATGATAAAATAAAGGACCTCGAGAGCAAAATTAATGCTCTAATGTCTGCTCAAGAGATAAAGAAGACCGACATTCCGTGTCCTTACCCGAAAGAGTGGGATTCGATCCCGTATCCGGCGAAGTTCAACCTGATCAACTTCACGCCGTTCGATGGGAAGGGCTCGCCCACTCAGCATCTAATCTACTTTAAGTCCCACTTGGGCACGATTTCTGGCAACGAGCCCTTGATGGTGCGGTCATTCGTTGGCACCCTTCGCGGGCCTGCTTTCGATTGGTATCGCCGTCTCAAGCCCGGAAGCATCAATAGCTGGGAGGACCTAAAGAGCATATTCCTCGCTTATTTCTTCGATGATGATGCCGAAGAGTCGATCAGGACACTCTTCGATGAGAAACAAAAAGATGGAGAATCGGTGGATACCTTCATCAAACGCTTCCGCAATCAGGCAATAAACTGCAAGGATCCTGTCACGGAGGAATTCGTCTTGCAAACCTGTCATAACAACTTGTCCATTAACATCTTGGATGTTATGGGAGTAGAGCCGCTCAATACCTGGAAAGAGTTGAAGGTGCGCGGAGAGAAGACCAAACGCTTTCTCAGAAGGAGGAAGGTCGAAAGAAGCCAACCGATGGCTAACCCTCTGAACCCGAATCTCATTTCCCATGATGAAGGGAAGGCACCTACACCAGTTGTTGATGTTAATCAGACGTCGCAACAGCAACCCCGAAGACAGCAGAAGACTTCGGATTCGAGGCTCCAAAAAGAGTACTCATTCAAGGACGAAGACGTTCCAGCCATCTTCGAGACCCTTCTTGAAAACAACAAGATCAAGCTGCCACCCATCACGAATCAGGAGGAAGCTGACAATACTACGGATCCGAAGTACTGCGCGTACCACAGGAGGATCCTTCATCCCACCAAGGCATGCTTTACTTTAAAGAATAGCATCCAGACCTTGGTTGAAGCCGGCGTCATAACGCTGGGATAAGCCAAATAAGAATGGCAACACTCCGAAGAGTATACGAGTATAAACTGCTTCTCAACACTCCGACAAGTATATGAGTATAAACTGCTTCTTAAGACTCCGATAAGTATAAGAGTATAAACTGCTTCTTAATCCTCCGACCGGTATAAGAGGTTAAACTGCTCCTTAAGACTCCGAAGAGTATATGAGTATAAACTGCTTCTCAAAACTCCGACAAGTATAAGAGTATAAACTGCTCCTTAAGACTCCGAAGAGTATATGAGTATAAACTGCTTCTCAAGACTCCGATAAGTATAAGAGTATAAACTGCTTCTTAATCCTCCGACCGGTATAAGAGGTTAAACTGCTCCCTGATACTCCAATAGGTATATGAGTCTAAACTGTTTCCTACCGTTGACGGGAAATTCCTAGAGAATGTTACACTAATATTCTTAAGGATAACCCGGTCATGTAACTGAGTACAAAGTCAGATCCAGTTCCAAGAAGGAAGCTGGGGGTGGATGATTCATGTAATGGGAAGTTCCCGGAAGAATGCTACATGTAATTTTCTTAGGGATAACCCGATCATTACGAACAAAGTGATAAACACTAAACCCCACTGTGATTTGTATGAGTCAACACTCCCGTTATGATTTGTACTCCCACTCTCACTGTCTACCTGGTCAAACCTTCCTATAGTTAGGGCCACAACCAAAGTCCCCTCTTGATTCCTTCCATGAACGAGAGGTCCACTTTCAAATCGAGTGATCAAACCTTCCTACAGTTAGGCTCATCTCAAACTCCCGCTTGGTCAAACCTTCCTACAGTTAGGACCAAAACCACAATTCACTCTCGACAAATGAGAAATTTATCTTTAGTTCGGTAATCAAACCTTCTGACAGTTAGGGTTATCCGAATCTTGTCGATTCTCGGAGTGGAAATCCCACTCTTAGTTTCATCTTTTCGGATTCTGGGGGTGGAGATCCCACTTTGAGTTTCCTTTCCAACTGAAGATAGAATATAAAATTCTTCCTCTTCAGTGCCGGGAGATAGAATATAAAATTCTTCCTCTCCCATTTCAGGTTCGTCTTTGCCCTAAGAAAAGACACCACTTTTTCAACTCCTAAAATCCGTACCTCACAGGCACGGGGAATTTTATCCCGAATCCTGAGCAGGGATAAGTCAACGCCTAACACGCGTTGTCGGTTTAGTCTTTCACCGATTGAAGAAGATACCATAATTCTAGTCTGGGGAATTTTATCCCGAAGCCTAAGAAGGGATAAGTCAGCGCCTAGCACGCGTTGCTGGTTAGTCCTTAACCGTAAAAAGGAAAAAAAGCCCACATATTCAACATTATGGCAGGTTGTTATTAATAACACCATAATCCGTGCCTCACACGCATGAGGAATTTTATCCCGAATCCTAAGTAGGGATAGGTCAACGCCTAACACGCGTTGCCGGTTAGTCTTTGACCGTAAAAAAAAGACAAAAGACCACATATTCAATATTGTGGCAGGTTGTTATTAATAACACCATAATTCGTGCCTTATACGCATGGGGAATTTTATCCCGAATCCTAAGTAGGGATATGTCAACGCCTAACACGCGTTGCCGGTTAGTCTTTGACCGTAAAAAGACAAAAGACCACATATTCAACATTGTGGCATGTTGTTATTAATAACACCATAATCCGTGCCTCACACGTATGGGGAATTTTATCCCGAAGCCTAAGCAGGGATAAGCCAACGCCTAACACGCGTTGCGGGTTTAGTCTTTTACCGATTAAAGAAGACACCAGAATCCGAGTCTGGGGACTTTTATCCTGAATCCTAAGTAAGGATAAGTCAGCGCCTAACACGTGTTGCCGGGTAGCCTATTCCCGTAACAATGGCGAAGTCTACGTATTCGAAGTCGTAGCATCAAGTCTAAGGGAGTTCATTCCTTTAGCACAACGTCACATGCGGAACGGATTTAAACAATCCACTTGCTAGCCCGACTCAAACGGTAGTCGATAAAGGCACATCAAATCCATTTATGGCTGAGGATTTGCCAAAAATCCTAAGTCTACGTCTAACACACGTTACCGGGTAGTCTATTCCTATGAGAAAGACAAAGTCTACGTATTCAATATCGTAGCACTAAAAGGGTTAACTCTTTTAGCTTAACGTCACATGTGGAACAGACTTAAACAATCCGCATGCTAGCCCGACTCAAACGGTAGTCAGTAAAGGCTCATCAAACCCGTTGATGGCTGAGAATATGCCAAAAATTCTATAAATACGAGTCATTGACGCACCAACTCCGGTAGTCGGTCTCGTGACTCGAGTATCCAACAGCATCAAGGTAAGATCCATATTTGCAGACGAATCAGCTTTAACAATTGGTCCTGCAGCCCTAACTGTTGGGACCATCATGCTCCAATATCTTAAGAGCTTAAACTGTGTATACTCCAGCAGACGTACGAGTATAAACTGTGTTAATGGCGATCGATCCGAAACCCTAGGTCAACGCCGGTCAACGCATGACCCTAGGTCAACGCCAGTTAGCGCGTTGCGATGAAAAAGTCAATGCATGACGATTTAAACCCTAAGGTCAACACCGATCAATGCGTGACCCTAGGTCAACGCCAGTCAGCGCGTTGCGATGAAAAAGTCAACACCGATCAACGCGTGACCCTAGGTCAACGCCAGCCAACGCGTTGCAACCAAAAGTCAACGTGCGATATTTAAACCCTAAGGTCAACGCCAGGTCAACGCGTAACCCTAGGTCAACGCCAATCAAGGCGTTGCAATGAAAAAGCCGATGTGACAGAAATAGTCAGTTCTAAGTCAATTCAGTGACACGAGCCAAACCAACTCACTGGTTGTAGACTCGAGACTCTAACGACGGCCAGGCGATAAACGCAGCGTCGGAAGGACTTCAGCTATTCGTCAAAGCATCGAATAGACTGAAAATCGAAGGAGCCAAGAGTTAAAGCTAATTAAATGTCCTTTACACCGATCGAAGGCTGGACCAATCACATCCAAAGTATTCCAGCCTCTTCTATAAACAAAAACGAGTCTGGAACGCTTTGGAGGGGGTATCTGTAGGCATCGAAAATTGCCTATAGGTCTCCGTGAGCAGCTCAATGCTAAGAGGAGATGAGCAACGTCACTATCCAAGTCATAGAAGCTCGATTAACGTCGATGAACGCTTGAAGTGAATCGACGAACTACGTGAAGCAACGGAGTTTTAGAATAACGAGGATATGAATTGATCGGGAGCCCCGCGTCGCTTACAAAAGACGAAATACCCTTCGTGTCTCATTTATTCCACAGATGATCTAATCATTGGAGCTTATAGAACTCCTCGTCGGCTTTCCAACGCACTTTGAATCGCTCAAATCCAAGTTCGGATGAAGAAGTTACGGCGGAAATGGACGAATATGCAAAATGGAACGTCTCAGCCTGAGTTGAGACACCCCGAGGTGTCTCGGCACAAACGAGACACCCCAAGGTGTCTCGGCCAAGGCCGAGACACCCCAAGGTGTCTCGGCCCTGGTCGAGACACCCAAGGGTGTCTCCAGCCCTAAAAAAGTGAGATTTTGGTTTTTGTGCGGTTTTAACCGCCCGGATCTCCTGGAAGCCTATAAATACAGCCCCTGGAGCCTCATTTTTTTAGATCTAGAATTCTCATGCCTCGGCGAAGCCCTACTGAATTGAAGACTTAAAGTGCACAGATTTCAGAGAGGAGGATGAGTTAGATCTACAGCCCGGTTCGTTCCTTAGGATTATCCCGTTGCGGTAATCTTAAGAAGAGTGATTATCTCGCTTCGCCGAGATAAGAGCTACGGTTTCTCGATCCCTTTGCGGATAGACGAAACTCTATCCAAATATTGATCGTTCGGTGGTCCACGGACTAACGCGTCCCCATCACAGGCCAAGATCCCACGCAAGCAGCGGGCGATAAACACTCGTTGCATTTGTTTGAAGAGAATTGTAATTTTTTCTGTTTTCATTGTGTAAAAGTCTTATAAAAAGACTGATTTTTGTATTCGATGTAAACGTCTTAAGTTTGTAATGAATCCCGCAATGAAACAATTAATTTTCACCGCAAACAAACTGGCGACCATCCTCATCTTAATCCATAACATGACAGACCTTTATATTTTACTGGATATATCGGTTCGAGCGTTGTCAACCGGATCCAAGTTGACCCGGGTTCCGCTGTCAGCATTATGCCGCTACGATTAATGTACCACCTCGGAATTCCCGCCAGCAAGCTAGCCTCTACGGGAACTGTCATCTACGGATTCAATACTAGTGGATCAAGACCGTTGGGAAAAATTCGGGTGAAGTGTCAGCTCGGAGACTTGAAGTCTGAAGTCACCTGCTATGTAATTGATGCTGAGACTTCCTATAATTTACTGTTAGGTCGCCCATGGATCCACAGTAATCTTATAGTTCCCTCTACCCTCCATCAGTGTCTGAAATATGTCGACACTAATGATGAGGTCAAGACGGTGGTCACGGATAAGCAACCATTCAAGGGGTTAGAAAACTACTTTACTGACTCCCTTCTTTATGGTGCTGAATCCGATACTGAACCATCGGCCCATGGTACGGACAGTGGAGAAGTAGCTGATACCGAAGCTGAGCTCGATTATAGTGAAGGTCTTGTGCTAAATGACATTGAACCTCTTGTAATCGATCTTGACGGTGGTAATTCATCGGATAAAAGTTATAACTGGCAGCTTGCCGATGAAATAATAAACAATAATTTAGAGTACTCGCGTTGTCTCGATGATGTAATGCAAGAATTGTATGACGACCCTAGTCTACATATGCCACTTCGTTCATCTTGGACGACAACGAAACATATTCAAAGTTCATCCGGAACAACTATGATCCTACCCGCAAAAAAAGGGGGTGAAAAAGAAATAGTCTTTGGAAAAGGGGAATCATCTCCTACTCCAGACCTTTTCTTGAATATTAATTCAGATGAAGAAGAACCCGGACGACATTTCTCTCGGTACAGTTCACAAGCGAATGGTTACATGACGAGCCAATGTTATGACCTCTCACTTGGTAAAGGTCTTCATTTTGGTCAAGGTGTCAGGGTTCCACCCCGTCCCGCCTATGTACCAAAAGGAAAACCGGATAATTATTACAGTCATAAAAGAGGTCTGGGTTATGCTTCGTCATCTGATGACGAATATGGCCAAAAGATTATTAGCCAACTAATAAATAAGAGTGGGCATTCATCCGATGCTTCAACCTGGGATTCTGACGTGAGCATTGGAGAAAGATTCAAAACCCTAATGTCGAACATGGCGACAATTGATCTTTCCACAACAGAAGGAGATGATCAGTTACCCACTTGGGAAGATCCTTGGATGCATTACATGAAGCTTCAACCTGGGATTCTGATGTGAGCATTGGAGAAAGATTCAAAACCCTAATGTCGAACATGGCGACAATTGATCTTTCCACAACAGAAGGAGATGATCAGTTACCCACTTGGGAAGATCCTTGGATGCATTACATGAATATCCAATACGGCGATCGATTTGAGCAAAGGGAACCTCCTACTGAGGATAAAGTAATCCAAGTTAATATAGGTGACGAAAATAACCCGAAACCTATATTTATTAGTGGTGATCTTCCGTCAGATGAAAAAGAAGAATTAGTCACCCTCATTAGAGAGTATATCGACGTTTTCGCTTGGAATTACGAAGATATGCCAGGACTCGATCCAAATGTAGCAATGCACAACCTTAACATTAAACCGGATGTCAAACCTGTCAAGCAATAACAAAGACGGTTTCGTCCGCAGATTATGGAGGTAATAGAAGCTGAAGTTAAGAAACTAATTGATTCGGGTTTTGTCAGAGAAGAACAACATCCTGAATGGTTGGCCAATATCGTTCCATTTCTTAAAAAGAACGGAAAGATCAGAATCTGCATTGACTTTAGAGATCTAAATACAACCTGTCCTAAAGATGACTTTCCTCTACCAATTACGGATGTCATCATTGACAACACATGTGGGTTCGAGAGAATGTCATTTATGGACGGATTTTCTGGATATAATCAGATCAAGATGCATCCAGACGATGAAAAGCATACAGTGTAACAGAATACCCCTTGGTGTCTTCTGTTACACTGTTATGCCTTTTGGTTTGAAGAACGCTGGTGCTACGTACCAATGAGCAATGACGAAGATCTTTCAAGAGCACCTTCGGAAGACCGTCGAGTGCTATGTTGATGACCTGGTCATTAAGATTCGTGATAAAAACGACCACATTAAAGATTTGAAGACGATGTTCGATCTCATGAGGACTCATCAGTTAAAGATGAATTCGACTAAATCATTCCTTGGAATGTCCAGCGGTAAATTTCTTGGATTCGTCGTCACCACAAAAAGTATTCATATCGATCCTAATAAGGTTAAGGCGATACATGAATTACAACCCTCGAGGAATCTTAAAGAACTCAGAGGGTTGCAAGGTCGATTGGCATATATCCGTTGGTTTATATCAAATCTGTCTGGAAAATGTCAACCATTCTCTAAACTCATGAAGAAAGGCGTGTCGTTCATTTGGGATGAAGCATGCCAAAAGGCATTCGAAGATATTAAGAAATATCTGGCGAATCCACCTATTATCGTTGCACCAAAATCAGGCAGACCGTTTTTGATTTATGTCAAAGCGACGAGCCATTCGTTAAGTGCATTACTCGCACAAGACGACGATAACGATCACGAACAAGCTGTATATTATCTGAGTCGCACACTGGTTGGAGCTGAATCTTGTTATCCAATGATCGAGAAAGAATGCCTCGCACTGGTGTTCGCAATCCAAAAAAAGCGACACTATCTAGTTGGACAAACAATTTATGTCATTTCCAACATAAATCCAATCTGAGTATTCATGACCCAACCGGCCTCTATGAATTGGCGTTTAGCCAGGTGGGCTCTACTTTTATCGCAATATGATTTGTATTTCAAACAACAAAAATCAGTTAAGGGACGAGCTATTTGCGATCTTTTGGCGGAAAGCCCTACGAAAGATGTAGTGGAGTTGTACGACGATCTGCCGGATGAAACTCACGAAGTTAATACCACCTCACATCAACGAGTGTGGCAATTATACTTCGATGGGGCTTCCCGAGCAACCAACGTGGTAAGCGCACCCGGATGTTCTAAAATCTCCTCAGGAGTGGGGGTCGTTTTAGTTTCCCCGGGAAAACATGTCTTACCTAGAGCATACTCGTTGACCGAACCATGCTCTAATAACGTAGCCGAGTACAATGCATTGATAATTGGACTCAATTTTGCCAAAGAGCTGGGGGTCGAATACCTTGAAGATTTTGGAGATTCTCAATTAGTAGTTAATCAGATTCGAGGAGAGTATGAAGTCAGAAATCGAGACCTGATTCCATACCACCAGGTGGCCATTGAGATGTCAAACTCGCTTGAAGAATTTTTCATCGAGTACGTTTCGCATCTCCAAAATACATACGCAGACGCATTAGCGGCATTGTCGGTATCTCTGGCTCAGCCTCCCGAGACAGAACAATTAATTACAGTGAGAACTTACCAACTTATTGTTCAAAGAAGCATATTCAACAGGAGTTGAACCCGAAGTTCGAGATTGGCGTTTCCCTATTATTGATTATGTCCTACACGGTATCTTACCTGAAGACGTGAAAGAAAGGGATTCGATTCGGCGGAGAGCACCAAGATTTTACTACAACGCTGAATCACAAATGTTGTACCGACGGTCGTACGACGGTCTATTGCTCCGTTGTCTATCCAATAAGGAAGCAGAACAAGCACTCAAAGAGGCGCGTGATGGGACGTGTGGTGCACATCAACCTGGTCCTAAACTCTGCGACCGACATAGGAGAATTGGATATTATTGGCCAACTATGGTAAAGGATGCAGTTGACTACGCCCGACGATGTCAAGTATGTCAATTACATGCAAATTATATGCACCAGCCTCCGGAGAATCTACACCCGTCAGCAACGTTATGGCCGTTTGAGACCTGAGGAATGGATATTGTTGGTCCTATAAATCCCCCGTCAGTCAAAGGTGACTGGTTCATCCTAGCAATTACCGACTACTTCTCCAAATGGGCTGAAGCGATTCCGCTCAGAGAAGTTAAAGCGAGTAACGTCATTGCATTCATCAAGCACCATATCATCTACCGGCATGGTGTCCCAAGACGAATCATACATGACAACGGTCCTCAATTCATCAGCAACGCCTTCATCAGGTTTTGCGAGAAGTTCAGAATTCAGGACATTTCGTCGACGGCTTACAATCCCACAGCAAATGGATTGGCTGAAGCCTTCAATAAAATAATCATAAAGCTCATGTCAAAACTCGTGAAAACTAATAAACGAGATTGGGATGAAAAGCTTGGCACGGCTCTATGGGCCTATCGTACCACGGTACGTACACCGACGGGAGCGACCCCGTATTCATTGGTATACAGATGTGAAGCCGTTCTTCCATTGGAAATACAAATTCCATCTCTTCGGATTGCTCTCGCAACCCAGATGACAACCGAAGAACAATATCAGAAACGTCTCGAAGAACTCGAGATGCTCGACGAAAAGCGCTTAGAAGCTCAACACATATTGAGTTCTACCAAGCCAGAATTTCCTAAGCTTTCGACAAAAAGGTTCGACAACGGAGTTTTAAAGAAGGAGATTTGGTCCTAGCTGTAAGATGGCCTATGATCCTTAACTCCAAGAAGAAAGAAAAATTTGAACCCAAATGGAAAGGACCGTTTGTAATAGAAATAGTCTATTCAAACGGTGCTTACCGCCTGATTACCCAGGATGGCAATAAATTAATGATGCCAATAAATGGGAAGTTCCTGAAAAAATATTATCCGTAATACGTTCAGGATAACCTATGCAAAACGGGAAGTTCCTAGAGAATCCTGTATAGGATATTTCGGGATAACCCGAGATCAGTTAATTGTTCTAAATATGAAACTGACCTTTCAAATAATATGTTTTTGATTATCATAAAGTTCTTTTACAGCTTTTGTTGAGATGAGATTCAAATATTTGATTATCATAAAGTTCTTTTACAGCTTTTGTTGAGATGAGATTCAAATATGTAAACAGTTAATCTTTCCTCACAAAACCCTTCACCGATCAAATCTTTTGTTGAGATGAGATTCAAATATGTAAACAGTTAATCTTTCCTCACAAAACCCTTCACCGATCAAATAGATAGATGAAGGGTACACCAAAATCCGTCATGGATTAAAATCATTCAAACCACCACTGTGCCTAAGCCTTTAACATTCCCACTGTTGAAGTCTTGACACGACATCCAAAATTTCAATCAGCTGATCCATATTGATTATCAAACCCCTTCGTGTTAAGTCATTATCGCTTGACACCAAAAACTCCCATCAGTTGTTGTGTATAAGTTAACATTCCCATCGTTATTTGTACCCAATTCCCACTACCCGTTTGGTCAAACCTTTAAATAGTTAGGACCAAAGCCAAAATTCCCTCTTGATTCCTTCAATGAACGAGAGGCCCACAAACCGAGCGATCAAACCTTCCTACAGTAAGGATCGTTTCAAAAACTCTCACTTGGTCAAACCTTACTACAGTTAGGACCACAACCAAAATCACCTTTCGATTCATTTTTGCAAGCGAAAGGTTCACTTTTGAATTGAATAATTAAACATTATTTCAGTTAGGATTATTCAAACCAATCCAGATTCTCTAGGTGAAAATCCCACTTCGAGTTTCCTTTGCACCAGGAGATAGAATATAAAATTCTTCCTCTCCGATTTTGGGTTTATCTCTACCAACAAATAAGAGACCAGGAGATAGAATATAAAATTCTTCCTCTCCGATTTTGGGTTTATCTCTACCAATAAACAAGAGACCAGGAGATAGAACATAAAATTCTTCCTCTCTGATTTTGGGTTCATCTCTACCAACAAACAAGAGACCAGGAGATAGAATATAAAATTCTTCCTCTCTGATTTTGGGTTCATCTTTACCAACAAACAAGAGAGCAGGAGATAGAATATAAAATTCTTCCTCTCCGATTTTGGGTTTATCTCTACCAACAAACAAGAGATTGAAAGATAGAATACCCAATTCTTTCTTTATAATATCAGGTTCGTTATCCTATATAGGAAACACAACCTATTTACATCCATGTCGTTCATGCATGGGGGATGTTATCTCTATCCCTTATTAGAGATAAGCCTACATCTAACACATGTAGCCTACATATTCAACATTATAGTTTAAAGTCTAAAAGAGTTTAATTCTTTTAGCACAACGTTATATGTGGAACAGATTTAGATAATTCACATACTAGTCCGATTCAAACGGTAGTCGGTAAAGTCATATCAAATCCGTTGATGACTGAGGATTTGCCAAAAATCCTATAAGTATTATGGTTATTTATTTTAAACAAGAATGAGTAATCATAATAAAATCTTGATGAGCAAAAGGATTCAATATATTGACCAAGAGTGTTCAAACAAAGCCACAAAAATATATGTTCCCCAATTACAAAAGTTTGTATTAATGAATTTGATCTTCAAGTTTCGAAAGCTCTATCGCATAAGCCTGTTCAAGCTCAGCTGTCAATTTAATTTTGAAAGCTTCTTCGTCAACACTTTGAAGTTCGGTGACCTCTTGTTCCTTTTCAGCAAGTATTTTATCCTGAAGATTCAGTTGCTGAAACAGGTTTTCTTCAACTTGAGTTAGCTTCATCAACTCAGACTCCAAAATTTCATGAGCATCCTTGGACTTTACAAGTTGCTCTTCTAAGCGAGCTATTTCCACTCGACTCGACACTAAGTCCTGGTGCAGGTCGACCTTGGCTTGTGTCTTTTTGACGACACTCACCCTAAGCTGATGACTGCGGGCTCTTAGCTTTTGGAGTTCAGAGTTAGCTGATTTTTGAGAATCACGCCACGCTTGCAACATGGAGTCCATGTGAGAAGCAATATAGGAGGGTACGCCTTTGGTGCGAAGAGCCTTCAGAAGTTCAACATGTTGCTTCAAGTCGACCAAATAAGCGTTGATCGAATCGGCTAACTCATTATATCCTTCCTCTCTGATTCCTGATATATACGACCAAATAAGCGTTGATCGAATCGGCTAACTCATTATATCCTTCCTCTCTGATTCCTGATATATAGCGTGTTTGTGTCAAAAGTTTCCTTTTCCATTGCTTTCAAACCTGTTACACCGTTTATCGATTTCAAGTTCAAACTGAAAGAAAAGTTGATCTTTTTATAAGATCTTCTTACAATGAAAAATAAAGATTACAACTTTATCAAACAAAACGCAGCAGTAGTTTATCTCCCGCTGCTTTGCGTGGGATCTTTGCCTGTGTCGGGGGCCCCGATAGACAATATAATTACGCTCTTGTTTCACGAAGGAAACAATTGCGGAAGCGACAATCACGACCAAGCGAGATTGTGGCTCTTCTCGAGATTAAAACCAAGTTTAATCCGGAGGAAAGAAGGGGAAAGAATCACAAACCTTTCGAAGGGGCTTTCTTTATGAAAGTGTTCGCCAAGCTCTGATGATTCTCCTCTGAAATTCGTGGTTAATTGGACAATTTGACAGCATCTCGCCTTCTCAATCTCAGATCCTCTTTAAAGAAGATCCTAGGCTTCTATTTATAGGCCTTTGGAGACATCTTTTTGAATAATAATTTGTGTTTAAACGTCATCTGCAGTTTATAACTGTCTAAATACGTTTAGGGATAACCTCAAAACAGTTGGAGAGGTTCTGGGACGAAAGAATCCTTAAAAATCATCAAAATCTGTGTTTTGGGAGGTTTTGTGTTCAGTAAGAGTCCTGGTGGCTCGGAACTGTGCAAGTCACCATTTGGTGGCTCGGAACTGTGCGAGTTACCATTTGGTGGCTCGGAACTGTGCGAGTCACCATTTGGTGACTCGCATGGGTGCGAGCCACCATTTGGTGGATGCGAGCCACCAATTGGTGACTCGCGCCTATACGGGCCTCCAAGTGGTGTTTCATTCACTTTTTTGATACTTTGGCGATTCCTGACTCTCCCAGTTCCCTTGTTTTGCTCACGCTTCATCGCTTCGATACCTTGTGCATTCTACTGATCCAATTCATACACTTACTGATGTTGGATAAATTCCCTTGACTTGGATAATAAAGTTTATCGTCTTTTCCTTGTCTTGAACTGTGTTTAAGATCTTATAGGCAATTTTTAACCCCTACAGATACCCCTTCCAAAGTGTTTCAGTCTCGTTTCTTTTATAGAAGAGGCTGAAATACTTTGGATGTGATAGGCCATATCTGCAGAAGGACCTGTAATGGGCTTCATCTCTTGACTCCTTCAGCCTTCAACCTATTCAACGTTCTGTCGAATAGATGAAGTTTTTACGATTCTGCATTTATCGTCTGACCGCTGTCGAAGTCTTGAATTGAAACTAAATGGTGTCGTTGATTTGACGTTGAGCTGACTATCTTTGTTGGGAATTCATATTTGATGACGTCTTGACAGACATTGGTCAAAAGTTATGCGTTGAAGCGGAGAGAACCAGTTTATACTCATATACTCTTAGGAGGTTGCCGGATTATCCTTAAGAATATTCTACACGATATTCTCCAGAAACTTCCCGTCGAGGGTGGGAAATAGTTTAAACTGGATCTTGCGAGCCAGCTTCGGGCGGTACTTTAAAAACCTGACTGTTCTTCTTCTTCATTCGTTTCGACATTTTCCTCTATTCGAAAATTCCTCTCTTCCCTTCTTTTTTCTCTTTAAGTCCTCCTCGACTTCTTCAAACCTTTTTCATAAGTTCTTGGGAGCCAGGCTAGAACTTTGAAGCTTCAATTTAGGGATTTAGGGTTCTTCATTTGAATCTTGAAGAAGATTTGCGACGCGGGTTTGTCATCTCTGTTTTCGATCATGTCTCAGGTATGTTTCAGTCCTTAGAGATTTAATTCGAATCCTTGTACTTAATTGAACTATGGTTTTAAGAATACACCCGAAACCCTAGCTTTTGTGATTTGGGGGAAACACCAAGACCGATTTCAAGTTCTTGTGTGATGGACGACCATTAATTCTTGACTTCGGGTTCTTGAATGATTGGTTGGTCTTGGAATAGAATCCCACAATTGAGCATAGTCGTGTAAGGAGTCTGACATGCTGGTTTGAAACATCTGGCTCGGATATTCTGGACCTCTTAATGTGATCGAACCTTCGATGGAGGCTTAATTCGAGTTCGAATGCTTAAGTTCTGATCCTTGAATCTTGATCCTTGAATCTTGATCCTTGAATTCGATTGTGGATGAACACCCAAAATGTAGGTTTCTGACTTGGGTAATGACCGAATACCCAATGTTGAACCGCGGCTGATTTTAGACTTGATCTGGCATCCTAATTCCACATGTGGTCGTGGCCGGAAATTTTGTTCTGTTAACCGGATTTGTAGGCACGTCGTGGTTTATTGTTGGTCACGTTGGTGACTTTGACCGAAATCCTGAAATTCAGACTTAAATTGTTGCACGACCTGTTGTGGGTTGAAACTGAACCTACCCCACGCCCGCTACTTAAATGTGATTGGAGCACCATTTTTCTTTGCATTAATCTGATATTTCTCAATTTTCATCGTAATTGACCTGTTAATTCTCTGCAGATATGTCACCCAAGAGATCTCGCGTAGTTCGAGGCCGTTCGGCGGCTTAGTCGCCCGAGCCGGTGCCGTTCAGCTGCACAGGTATATCATAACCGCCTCTTTTATTCATGAGTTAAATATCGAGATATCATACTGCATGTTGCATCCCCGCTTTGTTCTCCTTGGTGAGGCAATTGGGAAGAGCCGCCACCCTCCTTCGTGGGGGTGGACGCTTTACAAGTCGTGTTTTGCTTGGTCAAGACATGACTGAATTATCTCAGGGCGATTTCTTGCTGTACTATACTCCGAAGGATGGGTATATTGTCGCATTATTTGTGCGATGATATATTCCATACTTCGTGTGTATGGTGCGGCTCTTAATCGTCTCGCCTAGATAATTCATCATGAATATGTCGTTGGTATAATTTCCTCGTTTTGCTCTCCTTGGTGGGGCGAAAGCTATGACTCTATCTCACAATTTGTGAGTCGAGTTCGACACCTATACTGTTTTTTTTAACATAGGCATTTATGGTTGAACTTGATAATTACCTATTTTTCAGTTGAATTTCTCTCGAGGGAGTTTAGCGCTCATTCGGTAGAGGGCCGTTGCAGTGAGGCTTATGCCTCTACTGATGAGCCAATCCCTGTTCCGGTGGCTCCTCAGTTTGCTCCGGGTATTCCGGAAGAGCTTCCACGATTAATACGAAAAGGAGAGCGCCATAGTTTACGACAACTTATACCCAAGTTCTACGCACCTGCTACGAAAGCCAGATTATTTGTTTGGGGATTCCATAGAAGATCCCGCCGCCGTTTTTCTTGGAATGGAGCAGTGGCTGCATCACGACGACGGTGGTCATCTCTACCTTCCTCCGATTCCTCGCCACCGTTCACTTGCCGAGCTCCGGTGTCAAGCTGTCCCTCGGGAGATGTCATGGAGATTAACTGAAGAATATGAGCGCATTCACTGCGGCTACATTACTCGTGGCACGGTTGGCTCAAGCAATCGGAATCGGATAACGGGGTTACATCCTGGGATTACAGGATTGAATGACCCACCCAAAGGCGAGATCTTCACTGTTGCAAACACTGTGAAGAATCGGCTTGCGGCTTTGGGCCGAGAAATGCCAGCGACCGGTCATCGATGTTATGGCTGGGTACACTCGTCAGATAAACTATGGTGGACCCGTTTGAGCCACTACATCTTAGATCGATTTGGTGAGGATTTGAAGGCTGGTGGTTTATATGCAGCCGTTCGTGCCACCACTTACGGACTGACCATGAGCGTTCCCCATTTCTTAGCGCTGCTGGAGCTCTACAATCATGATGCCAATACGTTTCTGACTAAGCACGGGGAGTTGGGATTAGCACTGCACGAGATGTATAAGATCTCCGGTCTTCCGATGGGAAACATGATTTATCAGGAGTACTTTCCTTCTAATAAGGAGCTGCAGCAACTAAAGTCGCGGACTCCTAACCGTTACAACACCTTCTGGGATCTTGCCTGCCATTATCACATAGCTCTTGCAGGTATTGATCCTTTATCGAAAAAATCACGACCGCAAATCAGTTTAAAGAAGTTCTCGGATTATCTTTTTAAGAATACGGACAGCGTTCTGGATGAACCGATTTGTGAGTTGTCGCCGCTAACCATCTCCGAAGTGAATGAGCTAATCAAGAAGTCAAATGCTCAATCTTACACCACGACTGGTGTTGAGGATGGCTTTGCTGCCGAAACGAAATTTCAAACTTTCTTGTGGCATGGAGTCAAACTAATCCGGCCTACGACATTACTTGCTGGGTATCTTGCTATTTGGCTGAAAAAGTGTGTAGTGCCATACCAATCTTCTGACGTACTTTCCCCAGAAGTGTTGTTTCTAGCTGTTCTACTTGCTCACCGAAAAAACTTATGTCTTCTTCCGGCAATGACCGCGGGTATTTACAGAGGGCTACGTCAGATTGTAAGCGGATTTAGTCAAGAGAACTCGCCACCTACTCAGATTCCTCTCACAAAGGTGGAGCTCCCTTATACTTATTTAATGGCTTGGCTAGTACTTCATCGATCCGATATGATGTGGGCGCCGACCTCGGTGGATCCCTCCCTTCCCTTTCTTCAAATAATAGAAAACTGTAAGTGGAAGGGACGAGGTTGCGAAGATGTTAGGAAGCAGCTTTAGAATCACAAATGCTGGGTATTCCCTACATGCTTCCCACGGTTTTCAGGTCAGTATGGGGACTCATTGATAGATGTAGAGAAGCCGGGTACAGATCGGACTTTCCTTGATTCCGGCTGTTTCGATTGGTTGGTTAATATTCGGCCGGGCTATGTGATCTTCCGCGTCCAAAACCATTGTTACATAGAACCCTACTTGCCATGTCGGTTCACTCATCAATTTGGTTATGATCAGATTTATATCGGGAACCTGAACCAACAGCTCCGGACCCGTGGAGGTCTAGTGGATGGGGCTCGAGCGTTGCTTTGGAACATCACTGGTTGTACCGGTGTCAAATTTAATCTTCCGAGCATTGAGCGCAAGTTAGAGGTGACTTTCCTACAATACCGGTGGCTTTTGGTGGCCAATGAACATGTGCCAGTTCAAACGATCACCGAGTCAACCGACGAAGAAGCTTCTCGGGTTGCTACTCGAATGGTACATGAATCCGAACTTGGAAAGAGGAGAAGTACGGAATCGACGGGTCCTTCTAGTCAATCAAAACAGAAGGAGCCAACTACGGAACCTTATTTTGGGGGTGGTGTAGGAATTGGTGGCGATGGTGGAGAAGAGGCACCAGAAATAGGTGTGTTAGATCCCCTCTCTTTAGAGTTATTTGAATTAGCAATTGCTGAAAGAACTCGCCGCTTTCAACCGTGCAAACCTTCACCTCCTGTAAAGAGGCCAAAGATGCAAGTCTTGTTCACCTATCCTAACAAGATGTCGGTTGAAATCCCAGGTGCATTTTCTAAAGAGGAGAGAGAGGAACCCAGCCTCACTCCTCGGACACGATCCCGATCCGCAACCCAGGTTACTCCAAGGCACGAATTATGTTCTAAATTTTTTGAGGAGAGGCCTGTTGATCCAGAAGAGGGACGTCCGGCTAAACGCAAGAAGCTAGCTTCTAAGCGGCGGAGCAGCCCTGAAACGATAAAAATGACTCAAGGAGTTGCCGGTGAAAGGGGTGAGTACTTCTTTGTATAGCTTCTTCTGATATATGCTGAGTTTTCGGACTTAAACAATTTTCGCACTTTGCAGGAGGGGATTTTACAAGCAACTTCGCCTTTGACGCCTCTTCGCCTGATCTTGATTTCTCGGCACCAACTCCGGGAATCAGGCAGGAAGAGTGTGCAGACGCTGAGATTAATATTCTTGGTGGGACCGAAGCGGGTCACGATGTTGAGACAGGTTTAACCGAACAGGCTGAGAGTCCAGGTATTCTTAAAACCAGTAGCACCTCTTTCGGATGGCGGGCACTAAACGATGGAGAATTCGTATCCCCGCTAACTGTTTCTATGCTTCTTACTCTGTTAGAAAATCTGCAAGAGGTGGATCGAAGCGAGCGGGTGCAGGAATCCAGCGTTGCCGTTGAAGGTAAATTTTTTACTTGATTTTTCCTTTTGTTGTAAGTCTGATGAGTTGAAGCGATTTTTAACTCTTGCACTTTCTTATAGATGCGGTAACAGAGGGTCAAGGTGACGAGGGGGATTCCCAAGATGCGCCTTTTGAAGGAGAGGATCTAGGTTCCCGTGATCCGGTATTAGTTTCTGACGATATGCTGCTGGACGATATGTTGCGGGAACAAGCCCAACACGAGGCCGCCGACCCGATCATCACCACTGACTTGCCCACAAGTAAGATTCTTATTCCCATGTTTCACTGATTTATTCGTGATTTTTTGTTACTCATCGGAGGGTTCAAATCGTAGGACCAGTCATAAAGACTGATACAACTACTCCTAACGGAAAATCTGGTGAATCTGAGGGTCTTGATTTCTTGCTTTTGGCAGGAGTTGTTATTGACGCTCGGTCATCAGGCTTTCTGCAACAACTCTCGGTTTCTTTGGGGATGCCGACTACCGTACGGGAGTTGATGCTTCAACGGTTGCTACACCTATGACGCTCCTTGCGACTCATGAAATTGAGCGGCGAGAAGCGGGTGTAGTGCATTCGGTCACAGAAAGCTCTTCGGGGACTGGTAAATTCCGTGTGCTATCCTTTCCTTTTTATTTCTGGATATTCATAGTTTTGCGCTTTCTTTTTCTAGGATCGTCATCTCACCTGCGCGCGTGCGTTGATGCCTTATTGTCTGATGACGACCCAGATAAGCTCCTCCTCTGCTTAGAAGTCAGCAATTTTCTTAATTTTGTAGAGTCACTGATTGGCAAACTTCTGGAGAAGAGGATCCCTTTCAGCCACTTTCGGCCGGTCCTTGAGCGTAAAATAGCCTTGATATAAGACACTGTTTCCCCCGACATGCTGAAGCTTTGATCGACAATGTAAATCAATTTGAGTGCAGATTTGTGAAACTACAAGAGCTTCAATCTGTTGGTGTTTCTGGCTACGTTGCTGCGCGAATGGAGGATCGTATGCAGTCATGGCGTGAATCTCGAGAATCTGTCGGACTTGGGATTCAGGCGCAGAGAAGACGTGTCGACCAAGCGGAGGGAGTTCTTTCCGAAAGATTGGCTCATTTGCGCGAAATTGACTCGTCGTTAGCCTCTATTGACATCGAAATAGCGGAGCTCGAGCAGAAACTGGTGGAAGCAAAACAGCGAAGAACTATTTTGGAGGTGACCAAGGCCGGGGAGGAGCATAGCAAGGCCGTGATATCCAGCAAAGTAATGCTCTCAAGGGAAAGATTAGCCAAGATGGAGGAAGAAGCCGCCCAACTCTTATCTGCTTCTGAAGACTCCTTCAAAATCGAGCTGCAGCGTCAGCTTGAGCGTGCTTATGCTGAAGAGTTAATCAAGCTTGAGCAAGAAATTATTAGTCAAAAATACAATGTAAAGTGATTGTGGTTGTTTGTATCTGAACACTTTTTTTTGTTAATGATACGCATGTTTTGGTTCGTGGCTTTTTAATTCTCATTATGATTTCTCATTTTGTTTAGAACAATCAACCATAACACTTAGATTCTGGTATCTTTTTCAATCGGTGGAAGACTTGGTCACTTTCTTACGGTAAAAGACAAACCGGCAACGCGTGTTAGGCGTTGACTTATCCCTGCTTAGGATTCGGGATAAAATTCCCCAGACTTAGATTCTGGTATCTTTTTCAATCGGTGGAAGACTAAACCGGTAACGCGTGTTAGGCGTTGACTTATCCCTGCTGAGGATTCGGGATAAAATTCCCCAGACCCGTAGGAATGGATTATGGAGTTATTAAAATGTAGCATCCTTTTATAGGACAAAAGACGAACCAGATACTGAAGAGGATGAATTTTATATTCTTTCTTCAGTCCTTCTTTTGAGGGAGAAGTGAACCCGATACCAAAGAAGCAGAATTTTATATTCTATCCTTGGTATGCAGAAGAAACTAAAAGTGGGATCTCCACTTCAAGAATCGGTGAGATGAAACTAAGAATGGGATCTCCATCCTGAGAATCGAGAGGATTCAGTTAACCCCAACTTTTATAGTCTAGGTTATCTGATCTGGAAATAAGTTTTCTTGTTTATCAAGATGAAATTCAAACTCCAACCCTAACTTTTATAGGTTTGGCTGGAGAGATAGACATGAAATGTTTTCGTTTATCGAAGAGAAATCCGATCCTGGCCAGAGTGACTTGTCAGTTAGACCAAAAGGGGATATTGAGACGACCCTAACTTTTATAGGTTTGGTCGTTCAGGTAGAGTGAAGGCCTTCGTTCATCGAAGAAAGGGGAAGGGAACTTGAAAGTGGGAACGTGATCACTTGGCCTAAGGAACTTTGTTAGGCTTGTCGTGAACTGATCTGATAGTGAGGGGCACTGAGAATTCTTTCGTGAGGAAAGATTGATTCTAAAGAGTAATCAAACCTCATCTCAACAAGAGAGTGTTTAGAAGATTACAGCAGGGGTTCTCTATGACCAAACTTAAATTGTTTAGAGAACAGTTGGTTGGTTTTGGGTTATCCTTAAGAATATCGTATATGGTATTCTCCAGGAACTTCCCGTTTAATAATCGGTTCTGAGCGTACTAAGGGTAGTACTTCTTCAGAAACTTGCCATTTATTGACATAATAAGCCGGTCACCATCCTTGGTAACCAGGCGATATGCGCCACTCAAGTAGACTGTCTCTACTACGAATGGTCCCTCCCATTTGGGTTCAAATTTATCTTTCTTCTTGGAGTTAAGGATCATAGGCCGTCTTTCAGTTAAGACCAAATCTCCTTCTTTAAAACTCCAGTGTCGAACCTTCTAATCGAAAGCTCGAGAAATTCTGGCTTGGTAGAACTCAATATGCTATTGAGCTTCTAAGCGTTTTTCATCAAGCATCTCGAGTTCTTCGAGATGTTTCTGATGTTGTTCTTCGGTCGTCATCTGGGTTGCGAGAACGATTCGAAGAGATGGAGTTTGTATCTCCAGCGAAAGGACGGCTTCACATCCGTACACTAAAAAATACGGGGTTGCTCCCGTAGGTGTACGCACCGTGGTACGATAGGCCCATAGGGCCGCGCCGAGCTTGTCATCCCAATCTCGTTTATTAGTCTTCATGAGTTTTGACAACAGTTTTATGATAGTCTTATTGAAAGCTTCAGCCAATCCATTCGTTGTGGGGTTGTAAGCTGTTGAGGAGACGTCCTGAATTTTGAAGTTCTCGCAAAACCTGATAAAAGCGTTGCTGACAAATTGATGACCGTTGTCATGTATGATTCGTCTTGGGATACCATGCCGGTAGATAATATGGTGTTTGATGAATACGATGACGTTGCTTGTCTTAACTTCTCTGAGTGGGACTGCTTCAGCCCATTTGGAGAAGTAGTCAGTAATAACTTCTCTGAGTGGGACTGCTTCAGCCCATTTGGAGAAGTAGTCAGTAATTGCTAAGATGAATCGGTCGCCTTTGATTGACGGGAGATTTATAGGACCGACAATGTCCATTCCCCAGGTTTCAAATGGCCATGACGTGACCGAAGGATGTAAATACTCCGGCGGTTGGTGCATATAATTCGCGTGTATTTGATACTCATGACATCTTCGGGCATACGCGATTGTGTCGCTCATTATAGAGGGCCAGAAGTATCCCATTCTTCTGATGCGGTCATAAAGTTTGGGACCAGGTTGGTGTGCGCCACAAACCCCTTCATGTGCTTCCTTGAGGACTTCCTTCGCCTCTTTAATAGATAGACAGCGTAGTAGCAAACCATCATACCCCCTGCGATATAGCGTTCGACTCTCCGTGTTATAGTAGAATCTCGCTGCTCTTCGTCGGATTGAATCCCTTTCTTTCACATCTTCTGGTAAAATTCCATGCAAGACGTAATCGATGATAGGGAAACGCCAATCTCGGGGTTCAAGCTCGAGTTGAGTCGAATATACCTCTTGAACGTCCCCTTCCTTGTCATCCTCATCGTGAATCGGCACGAAGAGTTGGTGAGTTCTCACCGTAACGAACTGTTCTGTTTTGGGAGTCTGCGCCAGGGACACGGATAATGCTGCCAGTGCATCTGCGTACGTGTTTTGTAGGCGTGGAATATATTCGATGAAGAATCCTTCAAACGATTCTGCCATCTCGATGGCCATCTTGTCGTATGGTATTAAATCTTGATTTCTGACCTCATACTCTCCCTGAATTTGTTTAACTATTAGTTGAGAATCACCGAAGGCTTCGAGATACTCAACCCACAGCTCTTTAGCAAAGCTGAGTCTAATAAGCAATGCATTATACTAAGCTTCGTTGTTTGAACACGGCTTGGTTAGCGAGTAAGCTCGAGGCATCACATGTTTTCCTGGGGAAACTAAGACAACTCCGACTCCGGAGGATATCTTAGAAGGTCCAGGATCGCTTGCTACATTGGTCGCTCGAGAAGCACCATCGAAGTACAAACGCCATACTTGTTGGTACGAAGTTGCGTTGACTTCATGGGTTTCATCTGGTAGATCGTCATATATATCAGCGGTATCCGTAGTTTTCTTAGCTCCTTCATGATCAGTGATCGGAGGCAGCTTAATTTTGTTATTTTCCATCAAATACTTGAAGATACCAGGGACCTCATCTTCCTTGAAGGAGTATTCCTTCGGGAATTTTGGCTCAGAAGTTTTATGTTGCCTCCGAGGTCGTTGTTGCCACTGAGGCGTTTGTTGCTTTGGCGCTTGCTGCTGCGGCTGTTGTTGGGGTTGCAATTCAAATATCTGATTCGCGTCTACCGCGTTCGCCGGTCCTTTCCCTTTACCACGGGGGGTAAAATTCTATTTTTGGGTATTATTTGCCGGTTGTCCCCTTTCAGCTTTCTTCCTTTTGAGGAAGCATTCAGCTTATTTTTGATTGATGAGATGTGTTTATTTGAGTCCTATCACTCCATTAAGCAATTTTTGTATAACCTTTTACTTGCTTTGTACTACACCTGTTTTTTTGATTCCACTAGAGAGATAGTAATTGTGATGGTGAAACATGTTATTGCACGGTGTGGTGCATGGCAGGTTTGACATCTCTGGTTTCACTTCGGACTGCAGCCTTGTGTGAACCCAGGGGCGTCATAGTTGGTATCAGAGCTCTAGTTCCAGAATCCCTAGGATCATCCTGTGTTGAGTCGTGGAGCTAGGTTAGAGTTTCCTAGGATTCATGAGTAGAGTCCGCTAAGGATTTCCTAGTATGAGTGAGGACGATATATGCGTTATATCTCTAAATTTTGAGAATATTTTTTTTATGGCAACTATTTTGCTTAAAGTATATGCTTGAATATTATGTGATGTGAAAATCATATTGAGATGAACTATATATATACGTCTACTTTGACTCATGAACCTTATTTTTCTTATGATCAGAGAGATGGCTGGACGTGGGAGACCCCGCACTAGAAGGGCCGCTCATGCAGAGCCCCAGCAGGTCCCACCTGAGCCGCAGCCGGCTCCACCCGAGCAGGAGCAGGCACCACCAGAGCCGCAGCAGGCTCCCTAGTATTTGGTGGATATCATGGCTCCCCTTATTGCCAGAATGACAGCCATAGAGGAGTTGGTAACTACTCACATAGCACCTCGGACGCCACCACCACCTGTAGCTCAGCAGCAGGGGATACCAGCCGTCCCGATCAGAGCCACGGAGCAGGAAGCTTGGCTCCGTATGGTAGAGAGATACCAGAAGATACAAGATAGAGCCACGGAGCAGGAAGCTTGGATCCGTATGGTAGAGAGATACCAGAAGATGAGAGCACCAGAGTTTCAAGGGTCACCAGACCCTCTTGCAGCCCATAAGTGGAAGGAGGATGTGAGCAATATCCTCGATATACTCAGTGTGGACCCGGTACAGAAGCAGAGATTGGCATCTTATAGCCTAAAGGGAGATGCCGGGAGATGGTACCGGCTACAGTTTACTCCAGAGCAGAGGATGAACCTCACATGGGAGGATTTCATTTACTTCTTCGATGGACATTATATTTCTTCTGCAGCACGGACTGGGAAGAAGCTTGAGTTGTCTCGGATGACTCAGGGGGACATGACAGTGGCAGATTATGAGAGCCGGTTTATGGAGTTGTTGCACTTCACGGGTATGTGGCAGACATGAGAGCGTCAGGCTCAGATGTTCTTGGCTGGGCTTCGCCCTAATCTCCGACGGTATCTTGTGTCGAGGAGATTCTTTTCAGTCAGGGTGGTAGCTGAGGCTGCCACTTCTCAGGAGATCGAGACCACTATGTTCCTGAAGGACAAGGAGGGGAAGGCCAAGGCAGGGCAGAGCGGGGACAAGGGCAAGAACAAGAGACCTTTGTCAGGGCATCAGCATCAGCAACAGCAGGGCCCTCATAAGAAGGGACCCCAGCAGAGCAACAGCAGCAGTGCCAGCAGGGCAGAGGTCAGGGCCAGCAGAACAGGCTTGAGGCACCGCCAGCAGCTCAGAGGACTGAGGGTCAGATTCGGGCAGTTCAGGAGATTTCTCAGGGGCAGATTATCCCATATTCTCCATCCCCATCAGCAGAGCAGTCTTCAGCCACAGGCAGGGTTTATGCGGTAGTTCCTCGTGATCATGGAGCTAGCGGAGCTGTTGTGGAGGGTACGTTCTTTGTGAACTCTCTTCCCGCCCGTATTCTTTTCGATTCGGGAGCTTCGCATTCCTTCATCTCGCATGCATTTATGGCTAGACTCCAGCTTGTAGCTCAGCCTCTAGACACCCCTTTGTCAGTTTCCACCCCTTTAGGTGAGGTATCGCTTCTGGAGAGCGTGTGTAGGAGGTGTACCGTCAGTTTAGACGAGTCGGAGTTCATAGTCGATCTGATAGTGTTGCATATGTCCGAGTTTGATGTCATTCTTGGTATGGATTGATTGTCTTCCTACCATATTAGTATTGACTGTTTTGCGAAGACAGTCAAGTTGCGAGCGTCCGATGGGTCCGAGATGATTGTAGCCACGTCTCAGGGCAACCGATTTGCGGAGTCGTTTCTGGCGTACATCGAGGAGGTGCGGCGACGGGATCAGGGAGCCGAGTTATTGGAGACTAGAGTTGTCTCAGATTTTTAGGATGTCTTTCAGGACATACCTGGGTTACCTCCTGTGAGAGAGGTTGAGTTCTGCATTGAGTTGCAGCCTGGCACAGCCCCGATATCCCGCGCACCCTATCGCATGGCACCAGCTGAGAGGAGGGAGCTTCAGACCCAGTTGGATGAGTTGTTAGCTCAGGGTTTTATTCGTCGGAGTCATTCTCCGTAGGGTGCACCGGTCCTCTTCGTGAAGAAGAAGGACGGTAGTATGAGATTATGCATAGATTATAGAGAGTTGAACAAGGTCACTATCCAGAATAGGTACGCACTACCTAGGATTGATGACTTGTTTGACCAGTTGCAGGGAGCGCAGTATTTCTCGAAGATTGATCATCGTTCTGGCTATCATCAGTTGCGGGTTCAGGAGATGGATGTTCCCAAGACCGCCTTTCTTACTCGATATGGATCCTTCGAGTTCTTGGTCATGCCATTCGGGTTGACCAATGCACCCGCGGTATTCATGGATTTGATGAACCGGGTTTTCCGTCCCTTCTTAGATCAGTTTGTGATCGTCTTCATCGATGATATACTCATTTACTCGAGATCGGAGACGGAGCACGAGGAGCATCTACGGATAGCGTTGAGGACTCTTCAGGAGCACCAGTTATATGCCAAGTTCAGCAAGTGTGAATTTTGGCTTTCAGAAGTCAGATTTCTTGGCCACGTCATCAGTAGAGAGGGCATAGCGGTGGACCAGGCTAAGGTCACAGCAGTTCTTGATTGGGAGCCCCCGAAGACGGTGTCAAAGATTCGCAGCTTTTTGGGTTTAGCTGGATACTACAGGAAGTTCATTCAGGACTTCTCGAAGATTGCAACGCCGATTACACGCCTTACGAAGAAGGGTGTACAGTTTATATGGAGTATGGAGTGCCAGCAGGCATTCGATATTTTGAAGACTAAATTGACTACGGCGCCAGTTCTGACTATCCCGACCAGTGACAGGACATTCGTTGTCTATACAGATGCATCGTTGGCAGGCTTAGGAGGCGTATTGATGCAGACTCAGAGGGTAGTAGCTTATATCTCAAGGCAGTTGAGGGTGCATGAGCAGAACTATCCCACTCATGACTTGGAGTTAGCAGCGGTGGTGTTTGCATTGAAGTCATGGAGGCACTACTTATATGGAGTGCAGTTTGAGTTATTCACAGACCATCAGAGTCTGAAGTACCTCTTTTCTCAGAAGGAACTCAATCAGAGGCAGAGGAGGTAGATTGAGTTTATCAAGGACTACGAGTTCGCGATTCAGTTTCATCTGGGGAAGGCGAACGTCGTAGCAGATGCTTTGAGTAGGAAGCGTCGACATCGGGTTGCAGCTTTGAGATGTTCATTATACAGAGACCTTATCACTCTTAGTCAGTTTGATTTTAGACCCGAGGTTGGAGGAACCAGTGCATTTTTGGGAGCTGTATCAGTGCAGCCATCTTGGAGTGACAGAGTTGTCAGAGCTCAGTCGGGAGACTCTTGGATTCAAATCCGAAAGGAGGAGATTTCCAAAGAACCTAAGACTGATTGGACCATTGGAGCTGATGGAGGTCTACGGATGAAGGGTAGATTGGTTATGCCAGACAGTGCAGAGCTGAAGAGAGAGTTATTTGATGAGACACACCGTACTCGGTACACAGTACATCCAGGAACCACCAAGATGTACAAGGATTTGAAGAGACATTTCTGGTGGAGCGGTATGCGTAGAGAGGTTGCAGACTATGTGGCTAGATGTTTTACCTATCAACAGGTAAAGGCAGAGCATCAGAGACCGGCAGGGACACTTCAGCCTTTACCCATTCCAGAGTGGAAGTGGGCAGATATTTCCATGGATTTTATTGTAGGGTTGCCGAAGTCGAAGAAGGGGAATGATTCAGTTTGGGTGATTGGGGAATGATTCAGTTTGGGTGATTGTGAACCGGTTGACGAAGTCGGCACACTATCTTATAGCAGTGTATTTCACCCCCAGACGGATGGCCAGACAGAGAGGGTGAATCAGGTGTTGGAGGACATGTTGCGGGCATGTGTCATTGACTTCCAAGGCAGTTGGGAGGATCATATTCCACTAGCAGAGTTCGCTTATAACAACAGTTATCAAGCGACGATCGGTATGGCCCCGTATGAAGCATTGTATGGGAGACCTTGTAGATCACCGATATGTTGGGCCGAGCCGGAGGACAGCTTGATGCTTGGGCTAGAGCTAGTGAGATAGACTACTGAGAAGGTAGCTTTGATCAGAGAGCGGATTCTAGCCGCTCAGAGTCGGCAGAAGAGCTATGCAGATAAGAGGCGAAGACCCCTACAATTTCAGATTAGGGATCAGGTTATGCTGAAGGTATCGCCTATGAAAGGCGTACAACGATTCGGGAGGCGAGGGAAGCTTGCACCGTGATATATTGGACCTTTCCGGATTTTGGAGTGCATTCGAGCTGTATCATACAGACTAGATCTTCCAGCTTCTATGTCTAGTATACACAATGTATTCCACATTTCTATGCTCAAGAAACACTTGCACGATGAGGAGCGGCAACGAGTGTTGGATGCACCGGAGATCGAGCTTAGGGATGATTTGTCGACTATTGAGATTCCAGTGGCCATACTTGCTAGAGAAGACAAGAGACTCAGGAACAAGGTGATTCCATTGGTAAAAGTTCAATGGAACCGAAGTGAAGTAGAGGAAGCTTCTTGGGAGCGCGAGGAGGACATGCAACGCGACTACCCATACTTGTTCGAGCAGGTAAAACCGATATGACTTCTTACTTGAATAATTATATTATGTTTTGATACTTATATTTAACACTAGAATGAGGGTACTTTTACTTAATTCTTAATCTTTCGGAACACGTGGTATATACATGGGGGGTTCCTTGTTTGGATTTTTCGCCCGACGTACTAGTTCCGTTAGATTAGGGGTTAGGTAACAATATCATCATTTTAGATCGTTAAATATGAATATCGCTGTGTGCTAACTAGAATTCGGTATTATAAAATGTGTATGTGTGCGGGTTAGATTTAACCCTTGTCATGTCTTTCTTGTATCTTTATGAGTTAGATATGATTTCTGAATTTCGAGGACGAAATTCCTTTAAGGGGGGAAGAATGTAAGACCCCGTAGATTTTGATCATGTTTATGTGCATCAGTAATGGGTTTGAGTGTGCAAATTTCATTATATGCAGCAGAACCATCATATGCAGTTTTTAGTCCATGAGTCGACCCATGATTTTCATGAGTCGACTCACGAAATCGAGTCCTGTTGCCTTTTGTTTCTGCTGAGTCGACTCATTATGTTACGAGTCGACCCAGGAAGTCATGAGTCGACCCATGACTGTGATGAGTCGACTCATTGAGGATTTTCCAGTTTTCTCAGTTCGGGTTTGTTGGGTTTCGGGTCGGGTTTTATCCACTTATATATATACTCCCCTACCCGAAATCACCTCATTTCCATCAGTTTTCCCCAGAAACCCTAGTCCCCCTCTCTCCTCTCTAAAACCCTAGGTGTTCTTGGAGATTTTGGGGCGTTTCGAAGGCTTTCTCAGCGGCTTTGTGAGGATTTCAGAGAAGGGATCTGTTCTTCATCATTTCTCAGGCGAGTAACATCTCGCCAAACCCCTCTCCCACGTTTTTAATAGTTTACAATGGTTTTCCATGAGTTTTATTGAGCCCAAGACTTATTTTCAAGTATAAAACAATGTTCTTGTTAGGGTAGATGCTAGAAATCATGTGTTTCAGATTTTAAATCCCCACCCACGAATTTTTGAAGAAAAACCCAGATCTGGAAATATTTCTAAGAAATAAAAACATGAGTTTTCTTTTTGATCAAATGCCCTTTTTCATGTTTAGGGGTAAATTGTTAGATTTAACACATAAGTAAATGTTCCTTATGCTATATGTGAATTTATCTCTGTATCATAGTCTAGAATTGATGGTTATAAAGATGTAGATTAGTGAATTAGAGGGAAGAATCTTGTTGGTGAATTTAACTTGTATTATATGCAGATTTTAGCCGTAGGTCGACTCACGACTCATCACGAGTCGACTCATCAGGTTGAGTCGACTCATGACTGTCATGAGTCGACTCACGAAGTCTTGTTGTGCTGCATATTGTTTCTGCTGGGTCGACTCGTAAGTATATGAATCGACCCATAAGCCATGAGTCGACCCATGACTGTCATGAGTCGACTCACAGAGTCCTTTTCTGATATCAAATGTGTTCTGTTGAGTCGACTCATATTTGAGTACGAGTCGACTCATCATAGTATTTTCTTTCTGTTTCGTTCATGCTTCTGTTCAATTTACATGTTGGGTGTATATAAGTATTTATGCATACGGTGATTATGAATTCACCTGTTCATGTGAGATGATACTTTGAACACGAGTTTAAGTCAGTACAGCAGAGTATGTACGGGAATATAGACATGTATACTTTTGGTACGCAGTCCTCGTGTTGGACTATAATCCATTAAAGTCCTCGTGTTGGACTATAATCCATAGAAGTCCTCGTGTTGGACTATAATCCATTTTAGTCATGTATTAGATGTTTGCTAAACCTTGAGCATGTTATTCAATAAAGTTGGATATACGACACGTTGTATTTGGCCGGGACATGATAGCTACCTAGGTTGATCATGGAACCTATTGTAGCCTTGTTTCACTTACATGTTATTGGTAGAGATGGGCATGTTTTCCTTTTCCTTATTTTTTTCTTGTAACTAGCTTCGGGTTTTGTACTTAGGGATCTACAATTTGAGATACAAGGTATATACATGAGGGTTTCCTTGTTTGGATTATTTCGCTCGACGTACCTATGCTCGTGTTGTATTTCCCTAAGTACTAAGACCCGTTAATGTTTGTATAAATGATTTATATTACATTGTATTAACTGTATTTTCATATACAACGAGCCCTATCCCTTGGGGTTGGTTGTGATGTTGCTCGCTAGCGCTTTGACGCTCGTTGTCCCTCCCCCCTTTCAGGTAACGAGACAGGAGCCCGGAGGGCCGCAGGTTGAGGACGACCCTTGCTAGTGTCTTTTGATCCTCTCATTAGATGTATTTCACTTGAGATGTTTTAGACTTGAGAGGTTTATGTTCTAGAGTTATAAAGGCTGTTTGCCTTATTTCTTGTATTAAACATTATGTACTTTGAGACATGTTGAGCTCTCCAGATCTTTATTATTCATTTCGGACTTTGACTGTGTGCTTCAACTTATTTTTGATTGATGAGATGTGTTTATTTGAGTCCTATCACTCCATTAAGCAATTGTTGTATAACCTTTTACTTGATTTGTACTACACCTGTTTTTTTTGATTCCACTAGAGAGATAGTAATTGTGATGGTGAAACATGTTATTGCACGGTGTGGTGCATGGTAGGTTTGACATCTCTGGTTTTACTTCGGACTGCAGCCTTGTGTGAACCTAGGGGCGTCACAGTTGGTATCAGAGCTCTAGTTCTAGAATCCCTAGGATCATCCTGTGTCGAGTTGTGGAGCTAGGTTAGAGTTTCCTAGGATTCATGTATAGAGTCCGTAAGGATTTCACTCATGAACCTTATTTTTCTTATGATCAGAGAGATGGCTGGACGTGGGAGACCCCGCACTAGAAGGGCTGCTCATACAGAGCCCCAGCAGGTCCCACCTGAGCCGCAGCCGGCTCCACCCGAGCAGGAGCAGGCACCACCAGAGCCGCAGCAGGCTCCCCAGTATTTGGTGGATATCATGGCTCCCCTTATTGCCAGGATGATAGCCATAGAGGAGTTGGTAACTACTCACATAGCACCTCGGACGCCACCACCACCTGTAGCTCAGCAGCAGGGGATACCAGCCGTCCCGATCAGAGAGAGAGACCCAGAGGCAGCACCTGCAGTTATTCCACTAGCAGTGCCAGATAGAGCCACGGAGCAGGAAGCTTGGCTCCGTATGATAGAGAGATACCAGAAGATGAGAGCACCAGAGTTTCTAGGGTCACCAGACCCTCTTGCAGCCCATAAGTGGAAGGAGGATGTGAGCAATATCCTTGATATACTCAGTGTGGACCCGGTACAGAAGCAGAGATTGGCATCTTATAGCCTGAAGGGAGATGCCGGGAGATGGTACCGGCTACAGTTTACTCCAGAGCAGAGGATGACCCTCACATGGGAGGATTTCATTTACTTCTTCGATGGACATTATATTTCTTCTGCAGCACGGACTGGGAAGGAGCTTGAGTTGTCTCGGATGACTCAGGGGGACATGACAGTGGCGGATTATGAGAGCCGGTTTATGGAGTTGTTGCACTTCACGGGTATGTGGCAGACAGGAGAGCGTCAGGCTCAGATGTTCT
Organism: Asparagus officinalis; assembly: GCF_001876935.1. NCBI lineage: Eukaryota > Viridiplantae > Streptophyta > Magnoliopsida > Asparagales > Asparagaceae > Asparagus > Asparagus officinalis. The sequence continues at coordinate 17,976,027 of NC_033803.1, forward strand.
TGGCTGGGCTTCACCCTAATCTCCGACGGTATCTTGTGTCGAGGAGATTCTTTTCAGTCAGGGAGGTAGCTGAGGCTGCCACTTCTCAGGAGATCGAGACCACTATGTTCCTGAAGGACAAGGAGGGGAAGGCCAAGGCAGGGCAGAGCGGGGACAGGGCATCAGCATCAGCAACAGCAGGGCCCTCATAAGAAGGGACCCCAGCAGGATCAGCGAACGAATCAGCAGCGCAAGTTCCAGGGTTCTTGTTTCAACTGCCACAAAGTCGGGCACAAGGCATCAGAGTGTCGTAGTGCACCAGCAGGAGCTCAGCAGGGCAAGGGCCCGAACCAGCAGCAGCAGCGACAGCAGGGCAGAGGTCAGGGTCAGCCGAACAGGCTTGAGGCACCGCCAGCGACGCAGAGAGCAGAGGGGCAGGTTCGAGCAGTCCAGGAGGCTCCCCAGGGGCAGATTGTTCCATACTCTCCAGCATTAGCAGTAGAGCAGACTTCAGCTACAGGCAGAGTTTATGCAGTGGTACCCCGTGATCGCGGTGCCAGCGGAGCAGTTGTAGAGGGTACGTTCGTTGTGAATTCCCTTCCCGCCCGTATTCTTTTTGATTCGGGAGCTTCGCATTCCTTCATCTCGCATGCATTTATGGCTAGACTCCAGCTTGTAGCTCAGCCTCTAGACACCCCTTTGTCAGTTTCCACCCCTTTAGGTGAGGTATCGCTTCTAGAGAGCGCGTGTAGGAGGTGTACCGTCAGTTTAGATGAGTCGGAGTTCATAGTCGATCTGATAGTGTTGCATATGTCCGAGTTTGATGTCATTCTTGGTATGGATTGGTTGTCGTCCTACCATATTAGTATTGACTGTTTTGCGAAGACAGTCAAGTTGCGAGCGTCCGATGGGTCCGAGATGATTGTAGCCACCTCTCAGGGCAACCGATTTGCGGAGTCGTTTCTGGCGTACATCGAGGAGGTGCGGCGACGGGATCAGGGAGCCGAGTTATTGGAGACTAGAGTTGTCTCAGATTTTCTGGATGTCTTTCAGGACATACCTGGGTTACCTCCTGTAAGAGAGGTTGAGTTTTGTATTGAGTTGCAGCCGGGCACATTAGATCAGTTTGTGATCGTCTTCATCGATGATATACTCATTTACTCGAGATCGGAGACGGAGCACGAGGAGCATCTACGGATAGCGTTGAGGACTCTTCAGGAGCACCAGTTATATGCCAAGTTCAGCAAGTGTGAATTTTGGCTTTCAGAAGTTAGATTTCTTGGCCACGTCATCAGTAGAGAGGGCATAGCGGTGGACCAGGCTAAGGTCACAGCAGTTCTTGATTGGGAGCCCCCGAAGACGGTGTCAGAGATTCGCAGCTTTTTGGGTTTAGCTGGATACTACAGGAAGTTCATTCAGGACTTCTCGAAGATTGCGACGCCGATTACACGCCTTACGAAGAAGGGTGTACAGTTTATATGGAGTATGGAGTGCCAGCAGGCATTCGATATTTTGAAGACTAAATTGACTACGGTGCCAGTTCTGACTATCCCGACCAGTGACAGGACATTCGTTGTCTATACAGATGCATCGTTGGCAGGCTTAGGAGGCGTATTGATGCAGACTCAGAGGGTAGTAGCCTATATCTCTCGACAGTTGAGGGTGCATGAGCAGAACTATCCCACTCATGACTTGGAGTTAGCAGCGGTGGTGTTTGCATTGAAGTCATGGAGGCACTACTTATATGGAGTGCAGTTTGAGTTATTCACAGACCATCAGAGTCTGAAGTACCTCTTTTCTCAGAAGGAACTCAATCAGAGGCAGAGGAGGTGGATTGAGTTTATCAAGGACTACGAGTTCGCGATTCAGTATCATCCAGGGAAGGCGAACGTCGTAGTAGATGCTTTGAGTAGGAAGCGTCGACATCGGGTGGCGGCTTTGAGATGTTCAATGTACAGAGACCTTATCACTCTTAGTCAGTTTGATTTTAGACCCGAGGTTGGAGGGACCAGTGCATTTTTAGGAGCTGTATCAGTGCAGCCATCTTGGAGTGACAGAGTTGTCAGAGCTCAGTCGGGAGACTCTTGGATTCAAATCCGAAAGGAGGAGATTTCCAAGGAGCCTAAGGCTGATTGGACCATTAGAGCAGATGGAGGCCTACGGATGAAGGGTAGGTTGGTTATGCCAGCTAGTGCAGAGCTGAAGAGGGAATTATTTGATGAGGCGCACCGTACTCGGTACACAGTACATCCAGGGACCACAAAGATGTACAAGGACCTGAAGAGACATTTCTGGTGGAGCGGCATGCGTAGAGAGGTTGCAGACTATGTGGCTAAATGTTTCACCTGTCAGCAGGTGAAGGCAGAGCATCAGAGACCGACAGGGACACTTCAGCCCTTGCCTATTCCGGAGTGGAAGTGGGCGGATATTTCCATGGATTTCATAGTGGGATTGCCGAATTCAAAGAAGGGGAATGATTCGGTTTGGGTAATAGTGGATCGGTTGACGAAGTCAGCACATTTTATCCCAGTGAGGACTACTTATACAGCTGAGACTTATGCGAGGATCTTCATTCGGGATATAGTTCGACTTCACGGAGTGCCAGATACGATCGTATTAGATCGGGGATCGGTTTTCACTTCACACTTTTGGAGGAGTTTCCAGGAATCATTTGGCAGCAAGCTATCTTATAGCAGTGTATTCCATCCACAGACAGATGGTCATACAGAGAGGGTGAATCAGATGTTGGAGGACATGTTGCGGGCATGTGTCATTGACTTCCAAGGCAGTTGGGAGGATCATATTCCACTAGCAGAGTTCGCTTATAACAACAGTTATCAAGCGACGATCGGTATGGCCCCGTATGAAGCATTGTATGGGAGACCTTGTAGATCACCGATATGTTGGGCCGAGCCGGAGGACAGTTTGATGCTTGGGCCAGAGCTAGTGAGACAGACTACTGAGAAGGTAGCTTTGATCAGAGAGCGGATTCTAGCCGCTCAGAGTCGGCAGAAGAGCTATGCAGATAAGAGGCGAAGACCCCTAGAATTTCAGATTGGGGATCAGGTTATGCTGAAGGTATCGCCTATGAAAGGCGTACAGCGATTCGGGAAGCGAGGGAAGTTTGCACCGAGATATATTGGACCTTTCCGGATTTTGGAGTGCATTGGAGCTGTATCATACAGACTAGATCTTCCAGCTTCTATGTCTAGTATACACAATGTATTCCACATTTCTATGCTCAAGAAACACTTGCACGATGAGGAGCGGCAACGAGTGTTGGATGCACCGGAGATCGAGCTTAGGGATGATTTGTCGACTATTGAGATTCCAGTGGCCATACTTGCTAGAGAAGACAAGAGACTCAGGAACAAGGTGATTCCATTGGTAAAAGTTCAATGGAACCGAAGTGGAGTAGAGGAAGCTTCTTGGGAGCGCGATGAGGACATGCGATGCGACTACCCACACTTGTTCGAGTAGGTAAAACCGATATGACTTCTTACTTGAATAATTATATTATGTTTTGATACTTATATTTAACACTAGAATGAGGGTACTTTTACTTAATTCTTAATCTTTCGGAACACGTGGTATATACATGGGGGGTTCCTTGTTTGGATTTTTCGCCCGACGTACTAGTTCCGTTAGATTAGGGGTTAGGTAACAATATCATCATTTTAGATCGTTAAATATGAATATCGCTGTGTGCTAACTAGAATTCGGTATTATAAAATGTGTATGTGTGCGGTTTAGATTTAACCCTTGTCATGTCTTTCTTGTATCTTTATGAGTTAGATATGATTTCTGAATTTCGAGGACGAAATTCCTTTAAGGGGGGAAGAATGTAAGATCCCATAGATTTTGATCATGTTTATGTGCATCAGTAATGGGTTTGAGTGTGCAAATTTCATTATATGCAGCAGAACCATCATATGCGGTTTTTAGTCCATGAGTCGACCCATGATTTTCATGAGCCGACTCACGAAATCGAGTCCTGTTGCCTTTTGTTTCTGCTGAGTCGACTCACTATGTTACGAGTCGACCCAGGAAGTCATGAGTCGACCCATGACTGTGATGAGTCGACTCATTGAGGATTTTCCAGTTTTCTCAGTTCGGGTTTGTTGGGTTTCGGGTCGGGTTTTATCCACTTATATATATACTCCCCTACCCGAAATCACCTCATTTCCATCAGTTTTCCCCAGAAACCCTAGTCCCCCTCTCTCCTCTCTAAAACCCTAGGTGTTCTTGGAGATTTTGGGGCGTTTCGAAGGCTTTCTCAGCGGCTTTGTGAGGATTTCAGAGAAGGGATCTGTTCTTCATCATTTCTCAGGCGAGTAACATCTCGCCAAACCCCTCTCCCACGTTTTTAATAGTTTACAATGGTTTTCCATGAGTTTTATTGAGCCCAAGACTTATTTTCAAGTATAAAACAATGTTCTTGTTAGGGTAAATGCTAGAAATCACGTGTTTCAGATTTTAAAATCCCCACCAACGAGTTTTTGATGAAAACCCAGATCTGGGAACCCACCCACGAATTTTTGAAGAAAAACCCAGATCTGGAAATATTTCTAAGAAATAAAAACATGAGTTTTCTTTTTGATCAAATGCCCTTTTTCATGTTTAGGGGTAAATTGTTAGATTTAACACATAAGTAAATGTTCCTTATGCTATATGTGAATTTATCTCTGTATCATAGTCTAGAATTGATGGTTATAAAGATGTAGATTAGTGAATTAGAGGGAAGAATCGTGTTGGTGAATTTAACTTGTATTATATGCAGATTTCAGCTCGTAGGTCGACTCACGACTCATCACGAGTCGACTCATCATGTTGAGTCGACTCATGACTGTCATGAGTCGACTCACGAAGTCTTGTTGTGTTGCATATTGTTTCTGCTGGGTCGACTCGTCAGTATATGAATCGACCCATAAGCCATGAGTCGACCCATGACTGTCATGAGTCGACTCACAGAGTCCTTTTCTGATATCAAATGTGTTCTGTTGAGTCGACTCATATTTGAGTACGAGTCGACTTATCATAGTATTTTCTTTCTGTTTCGTTCATGCTTCTGTTTAAATTACATGTTGGGTGTATATAAGTATTTATGCATACGGTGATTATGAATTCACCTGTTCATGTGAGATGATACTTTGAACACGAGTTTAAGTCAGTACAGCAGAGTATGTACGGGAATATAGACATGTATACTTTTGGTACGCAGTCCTCGTGTTGGACTATGATCCATAGAAGTCCTCGTGTTGGACTATAATCCATTTTAGTCATGTATTAGACTTTTGCTAAACCTTGAGCACGTTATTCAATAAAGTTGGATATACGACACATTGTATTTGGCCGGGACATGATAGCTACCTAGGTTGATCATGGCACCTATTGTAGCCTTGTTTCACTTACATGTTATTGGTAGAGATGGGCATGTTTTCCTTTTCCTTATTTTTTTCTTGTAACTAGCTTCGGGTTTTGTACTTAGGGATCTGCAATTTGAGATACAAGGTATATACATGAGGGTTTCCTTGTTTGGATTATTTTGCTCGACGTACCTATGCTCGGGTTGTATTTCCCTAAGTACTAAGACCCGTTAATGTTTGTATAAATGATTTATATTACATTGTATTAACTGTATTTTCATATACAACGAGCCCTATCCCTTGGGGTTGGTTGTGATATTGCTCGCTAGCGCTTTGACGCTCGTTGTCCCTCCCCCCTTTCAGGTAACGAGCCAGGAGCCCGGAGAGTCGCAGGTTGATGGCGATGTATTACTAGTGTCTACTATCCTCTTTTTAGATGTATTTATTTTTGTACTCCACTTGAGACATTTTAGACTTGAGAGGTTTATGTTCTAGAGTTATAAAGGCTGTTTGCCTTATTTCTTGTATTAAACATTATGTACTTTGAGACATGTTGAGCTCTCCAGATCTTTATTATTCATTTCGGACTTTGACTTTGTGCTTCAGCTTATTTTTGATTGATGAGATGTGTTTATTTGAGTCCTATCACTCCATTAAGCAATTGTTGTATAACTTTTTACTTGCTTTGTACTACACCTGTTTTTTTTGATTCCACTAGAGAGATAGTAATTGTGATGGTAAACATGTTATTACACGGTGTGGTGCATGGAAGGTTTGACATCTCTGGTTTCACTTCGGACTGCAGCCTTGTGTGAACCCAGGGGCGTCACAGTATGTAATACCCTAACCCTTGAGAGGGTGATGTGATTAGTATTGATAGATTTGATTGGAATACTCATACCACCAAGATGCATCTTCTTTTCGGAAACCCAACTCTTAGAAACTCCAAAGTTAAGCGTGCTTGGCCTGAAGAAAATCTAGGATGGGTGACCCCCTGGGAAGTTTTTCAGGGAGCGCGTTAGTGAGGACAAAACGTGCTGAAAAGACATATGGTGGTTTGTGAGGTCAGTCCATCAGATCTAATAGCGTACCGGCTCCGAGATTCCGGGGCGGGGCGTTACAGGTTCCTACGAACGATCGTACCATCAGAGGTTCATTGCCCGAAATGATCCCCAGGTGGGACTTGAAGTAAATCAAGTGTTGGGTAAGGGAGCCCCTTCCATCGAACGGCGTGAAGCTAATCAAACTGAACTTTGGCGGGTATGGAATGGAGTCCCACTCTCTCGGGTAGGGACACGGAATGCCAGCCTTTTTTACTTCTTGGGCAGACATCAAAGCATTGATTTTGCTTTCCAAGTCTTTCATCTTAAAGTCTTCGCCTACCTCTCTCTTCTGGTGATTTTGAGGATGGATATTAGCGCCACCCCCAGTGTCGTTATTTCTAGTAGGACCACCCCCAGCGTTCTGGTCAACGGGAGGGTCATCAGCATTGATATTTTCCTCCACTTCTGAGTCGCTATCTATCTGATTAGCAGTCGGACGATGGCTAGATTCACCGCGCTGATTTGTCAATTGCTGGAGTTGTTGGGCATGTAAATCTTTAACACGTTGCACAGCCATCTCCATTTTGATTTTAAAATCCTCTTTCTGCTTTGCCAAAGCTTCTTGAAGAAGTTGAGCCATCTGTTCAGTGGTGATCATGAACGACTCTCGAGTCTGTCCCGTACTGGACACAGTGGCATCCGAAGCGATTGCAGAGTTGGCATCCGACGCCTCATCGTCTGAGGACTGTCCTCTCTGAATCCTGTTGTAATCTCTAGGCCTAATAGCCCCGGTTCGTAGCCGAGTCAACCATTGGGATATTTGCGGGAAAGGTTCAGGACTGTAGCGTCGCGTGGATTTTCATTTTTCTGCCATGTTAATCGTGAATTCTGAGAATTCACGTTCCTGAACGGTCGGCTTTCTTTTACGAAAACGTCTTGGTTTGTGTCTCATCGTTTCTGTAGAAAGTCTTTCAAACACCGAAATCCTTTGTGAGGCAGTCTTGGAACAGTTGTATTCTGACAGTACCGCCTTAATAAGTTTAGTACATGGACAATGAGAATCCGTCTCCCGGGTATTTCTCTTCCGAGATCTATTCATACCCACAGTCTGATAGTATAACTCATCGATATGATTATCGAAGCAACCTATCTTGTGTTGGCATAATCCTCCCATTCTAATATCGTCGTCTTCCGACGAATAAGGCTCTCTTTGAGGATATAATGCCTTGTCGTTATTTTCAAGAGTCGCTCGTTTGAAAACACGCCTTCGTGTGCGTGAGGACTCAACAGGCTCTTGGACTTCTACCCGTAGTCCAAGGCGAGTAGTTACCGGTAATTTCTCCATAAGAGGGGTCTTTGACTTACTGGAGAATCGCGTATGACCCCCAGTCTGACGAACTATACGGGGTTCATCTTTATGCGAAGGACCGAGACGATCCGTAATGCTCATTTTAAATCGGGACAAGTCCATGCTACCGTGGGGTTCTACAGAAGGTGAGGAAGTCGCCGGAAGAGAAATAGGAGCTGTCGGAGACTCGAAACTGGTCGTGGGAGGCGAAATTTCTGCAGACGGAGGTGAACCGGCTTGGCGGTGACGCGGGCCAGCAAAAGGTGGCTCGGCCTTGGCCGAGCCAGTGTTTGGTGGCTCGGCCTTGGCCGAGCCAGCGTTTAGTGGCTCGGCCTTGGCCGAGCCAGCAGACTCGGCCCTGGCCGAGCCAGCAGCTAGTGAGTTGGTTTTTTCGGGCCTTATTTTGGATTTTGGTCTCCAGATTTAACGTCTGCACCATTTGCTTGTAGTTTCTTGGCCTCTTGCACCAGAATTCTTGCGTGTGCAAGTAAAGCATGGCGCTTCTTGATTCGTTCTTCAAGAGTTGAACGTGTCCTCTTAACGGGGACCCATTCATTCGTCGTTGGTTTGGACCAATTACCAGCTTGCTGCCGTGGTGGTTGTCGTCTTCTAGACTTTAGGTCTGCTTCATAGCGGATTCCATCCACTTGCTCGGAGGCTTTAGCCAATTGGCGTGCGAGGCGTTGACGCCATCTTTGGCGCACCCTCTTGGATAAGGTCGGCTTGCTTTCTGTAGCAGCTTTAACTTTGCAAGGAGTGTCTTGAGCCGCTGTAGGATGAGGTCCTTGGTTTTGAACCTTCAACTCCAAATGTCCTCGACCTTTCCTCGTGGAGTTTCTCCTATTCCTACGAGGGGAGGATGATCGGGAAGAGGAGGTTAAGTATTCTTCATATTTTGCTTGGTCGAACTCGTACTCGACCTCTTCGTTGATCGGGATGATGATCTTCGGTTGCGACACTACAGCTTTGGCAGAAAAGCTGTCGGCTCCCACTATGGTCGCCAGTTTGTTTGTGTCAAAAGTTGTCTTTTCCATTGTTTTCAAAACCTGTTACACCGTATATCGATTACAAGTTCGAACTGAAAGAAAAGTTGATCTTTTTATAAGATCTTCTTACAACGAAAAATAAAGATTACAACTTTATCAAACAAAACGCAGCAGTAGTTTATCTTCCGCTGCTTTGCGTGGGATCTTTGCCTGTGCCGGGGACGCGTTAGTCCGTGGACCACCGCAGATCAACCCGATAGACAATATAATTATGCTCTTGTTTCACGAAGGAAAAGATTGTGGCTCTTCTCGAGATTAAAACCAAGTTTAATCCGGAGGAAAGAAGGGGAAAGAATCACAAACCTTTCGAAGGGGCTTTCTTTATGAAAGTATTCGCCAAGCTCTGATGATTCTCCTCTGAAATTCGTGGTTAACTGGACAATTTGACAGCACCTCTCCTTCTCAATCTCAGATCCTCCTTAAAGAAGACCCTAGGCTTCTATTTATAGGCTTTTGGAGATGTCCTTTTGAATAAGAATTTGTGTTTAAAGGTCATCTACAGTTTATAACTGTCTAAACATGTTTAGGGATAACCTCAAAATAGTTGGAGAGGTTCTGGGATGAAAGAATCCTTAAAAATCATCAAAATCCGTGTTTGGGGAGGTTTTGTATTCAATAAGAGTCCTGGTGGCTCGGAACTGTGCGAGTCACCATTTGGTGGCTCGCATAGATGCGAGCCACCAATTGGTGACTCGCGCCTACATGGGCCTCCAAGCGGTGTTTCGTTCGCTTTTTTGATACTTTGGCGATTCGTAATTCTTCCGACTCCCTTGTTTTGCGTACACTTCGTCGCTTCGCTGACTTATGCATTCTATTGATCCAATTCATACACTTACTGATGTTGGATAAATTCCCTTGACTTGGATAATAACATTTATCGTCTTTTCCTTGTCTTGAACTGTGTTTAAGGACATATAGGCAATTTTTAACCCCTACACCCGCTAGCAGAGTCTTGGGCCGAATAGACTTCTGAGCATGACAAAGGAATGTCCGAAACTTGGTCCCTGTAGGAAAAACTCCCTCAGTGCCAGTGGTAGTAAAGGAGCAAGCTTCGGCCCTCTCCATTAACTCATTAATGGCAGAAGGTGTCAAAGAGGCTAACTCACAAACAGCCTCGTTTGGACTGCCCTCCAAATGCTGGAATAAATAATTAGCGAACTGCTTCAAACTGGTCTGCCTCTTCCTCTTCGCTTGGGGAGTTACTTTGATTAGAGATGTGTAATAATGACACGTGAGGTCCTAAAGCGTGTCGTATATGTCAGGAGAATCTTTCTTCAGCCACTCTAACTACAAGTTCGAGGGAAAGTACTCCTGATACGGACAATCCCCCATCGGAAGACCAGAAACTTTGTACATCTCATGAAAAGCTAACCCCAATTCCCCACTGCAAGTCAAGAAAGTGTTACTATCAGGGACATATGTCTCTAATAATGCTAGGAAGTGGCAATTGCTGACCGGGAATCCATACATGGTGGCTCGTATCGGCGCATACAACCCACTGTCTTTCAGATCACTCTCCCAACGTCCTAAGACGTAACTGGTCATACAAGTCTACCACCGTTTAGGTAGCGAATAGGCCCAACAAAAACATCTGAAATCTGGCGGAGGCAACTTCCTCCAAAGCTTGGCCAAACGATTTCTCACAGTAAGAGCGACTGCTGACACCTCGTCTGGTAGTGCGGTATCAAGACCTAGAATCCCTGGTCAAAGGCCACGAATATAATTATGTCCATCAGAACCTGGGGTCTTATGGTGGGAAATAAATCCGTAATGAACTCGGTCACGGTCATCTATAAGATCCCAGGACATCTGTCGCTGTACAGCCTGTATCTCCAAATGAGCGAGGGAATGCTGGCGGGGAATGGAAGGAATGTAAAGAAGGAGCCCTTCATCATTATTCAACCAATGCTCGTCAACAAGAGTCAGCTTAGCTGGATCCTCAACATGATCTCCAAATAAATAACCACGCTTCTCTAAAGCCTGAGTGGAAATAGAGTCTGTAGTAAAGGGGGCATCGGTAATCAGCTGGCGTAGTGAACGACGTCCTCCATCTCGTATCAAACGACAGGATTCCTTGGAATGGCTCTTATCAAACTAAGGAGTCGGACCAATGTCCTGCCTATCAGCAATAGAAGCAAAAATCTCTCCATTGCAACCACTAGTAGCATGAGAGGGAAGGCTGTATGTGGGAAATTCAACTGCACCAAAACAAGCGTAGAATCAGAAAATTATTCGTGAATTATATAATGATTGAATTCATCTCACAAAATAGCGAGATAGAGTCATTCATTGCGTAATTGGCGAGATGATTTCGAGTGTCCTACACTGGAAGAACGGTATGCATCACCACGTAAGCAACGTGGTAATGTACCCCGACCCACACAGTGTAATACAACACGAAATCGCCCAATATGCCTGAAGATGTGAATTGGCCAAGCAAAACACGTCACTTGAAACCTTGATCCCCACGAAGGAGGATGTCAGTTCTTCCCGAATGACCCGCGAAGGGGGCAAAACGAGGGCATGATAGAACCACGAGTCATCCTGAAACCTCGATCCCTACGAAGGAGGACGTCGGTTCTTCCCGAATGACCCGCAAAGGAGTCAAATGAGGGCATGATAGAAGAGCAAATCATCCTAAAATCTCGATCCCCGCGAAGGAGGATGTCGATTCTTCCCGAATGATCCACGAAGGGGCCAAACAAGGATATAGAAAGCATAAATGCTCACCCCCGAAAGAGAATGCTATGGGAGTCTCCCTCTCGCTAAGCTGTAAAGAAGAACGACTCCTATGGAATCGCGGTCGGCGTGGAGACATGGTTAACCTGCAATGAAAATCAATAGATCAGGTACAATCATAAATCCAAGTGCCCGAAAATTAAAAGGGAAATTATGAACTTTAACTAAAGTCCTATAAAAAGAATAGGATTTTATAGTTGAAGTCTAATTAAACCTATGAGTTTTGTGCATGCAAACAATGGGCTCAAATTGCATTATAAACCCTAATGATCATTTTTAGGTGAAATACCCAAAATACCCCTCATGTTCAAGGTTAAGTTTTAGCCACGAACACCTTTGAATTTGGCCATGATTGAGGAAAGAAAACAATTATCCATAATACCTCACAATTTCAACCAATTTTGCAAATAAACCCCCTCCACAAAGTTTTGGCCAATTTTACAAATAAACCCCTCCACAAGTTTCGGTCCAATTTGCACACACACCTATCAAACTTTTGGTCATGAGTATGTAGTCCAAACTCTACAAATTTCAGCCCTAAAATTTCAGCAATTTTGCAAATAAACCCCTCCACTATGTTCGGTTGCCTTCTTGCAAATAAACCCCTCAACAATGTTAGTCTTTTTGTTTTGCATAAATCACCCATCAAAATTTCGGCCAAATGGGCATGAAATTTCAGTTCTCTTGCATGAAGCACTCCTAAAAATTTCGACCCACTTATGCACAAAAGTCCCCCAAAAGTTCTATCCTTTAAATTTTCATAAAACCCCCCAATTTTCGACCATATTCAAAACCAACTTCACGAGAGCAAAAAGCCATAATCTTTGCATACAAATTCATAAGATCTTGATTACATACCCATACAAGAATAAATTTTCAAGAACTCTATTTTGAAAATTTGAAAAAGAGGGGAAAAAGTACACTTTCAAGAAGAAAAAAAATGAAAGGGGGGAAGGTGTCTCGGCCTTTGGGTCGAAACACCCTAGGGTGTCTCGGCTTTGGCCGAGACACCCACGGGTGTCATGACCCATTTCGAGCCCCCGGGTATTTTTTCGAACCTGTATCGCCATCAGTTGGTCATTCGGATGAAAATCTCACCAATTAACGCCGGGTGATTCGAAACCCTAGGTTAACACCGGTCAACGCATAACCCTAGCTTAACACCAGTCAACGTGTTGCGATGAAAAAGTCAATGCCGGACGATTCGAAATCCTAGGTTAATGCTGGTCAACGTGTAACCCTAGATCAATGCCATCCAACACATTGCGATAAAAAAGTCAACACCAGTCAACACGTTGCGATAAAAAAGTCAACACCGGGCGATTCAAAACCCTGGGTTAACGCCGGTCAATGCATAACCCTAGGTCAACGCTAGTCAACGCGTTGCGATGAAAAGGTTAACGCCAGTCAACGTGTTGCGATGAAAAAGTCAACATCGGGCGATTCGAAACCCTAGGTTAACGCCGGTCAACGCGTAACCCTAGGTCAACGCCAGTCAATGCCGGGTGATTCGAAACCCTAGGTTAACGCTGATCAACGCGTAACCCTAGGTCAACACAAGTCAACACATTACGATAAAAAAGTCAACGCCGGGTGATTCAAAACCCTAGGTTAACATCGGTCAATGCATAACCCTAGGTCAATGCCAGTCAATGCGTTACGATGAAGAAGTCAACGTCAGGCGATTCGAAACCCTAGGTTAACACCGGTCAACGTGTAACCCTAGGTCAACACCAGTCAACGTGTTATAATAAAAAAAGTCAATGCCGGGCAATTCGAAACCCTAGGTTAACATCGGTTAACACGTAACCCTAGGTCAAAACCAGTCAACGCGTTGTGATGAAAAAGTCAACGCCGAGCGATTCGAAACCCTAGGTTAACGCCGGTCAAGCGTAACCCTAGGTCAACGCCAGACAACTTGTTATGATGAAAAAGTCAATGCCGGGCGATTCGAAACCTAGGTTAACGCCGGTTAACACGTAACCTTAGGTCAACGCCAATCAACGTTGTCACGCTCCGCTTCCCAAAATACCAGGGAATCGGGACGTGAACAAGCCCGCGACGTATTAGATTGAGAAGAAATATACACTATCTTTTTTTTCCTCTTTCTTTTCTTCTCAATCCAATACGCTAAGCGTCTAGAAACAAATACAATACGAAATCACAGGTCCCCGATCACACATAACAAGAATATAATGAACAACCCAGAACTGAAATAATCCATATCATAAAAGAAATATCATCCGAGACATCAAAATACGGGTCAAACATGCCCTTATACAAAACTGAACAAATGAATACTAAAGAATATAAAATACAATGATCAAGCAGAAAAGGAAATGCTACAAAAGTAAACTAAGGACCAACAGATAATAAAAAGACGACTAGACTTCGGCTTCTTCTTCTGTTCCGTCTACAAGGCACTCCTGCTGAGAATCCTCTGGCTCCTGCTGAACCTGTTCTTCATCTAAGTCTGACGTACACCAGAGAAAACAGGTGTACGTCAGGTGCATGGCGCACGACAAGACCCGACCCCACAAAGAAAAATAGAACGAACGGAAATCCAATGCGAAAAACGATACGATAACAGAAACAACAAAAGAACGTACAACTGAAATCCACAAATCAACATGAAAACACTACTAAATCATGATAACATAAACATCCAAAATCGATCAGGTAACGAGGTCATGCAGCTAGCGATCAGTCTAATCATCCAAGCAACAAGATCATACAATAGATGGAATTAATACTTAAAAATCTACAACTCGAGACGTAGTACGTCGAGCGAAATAATCCAAACAAGGAAACCCTCATGTATATACCATATGTCTCAAATTGTAGATAATTAAATATTGACCCCGATCTATGTATAAAAAGAAAACAACTAGCCATCCTATCACAACTCATTGGTCCCTAGAACCTCAGACCCACCCCAGTGCGGAACGATTCACTGGTGCGTGCCTGGAAATAATCAATAATCACAATATCACCGCTCATCAGACCCACCCCAGTGCGAAACGATTCACTGGTGCGAGCCAAATAATCAATAATCACAATACCACTGCTCCTCAGACCCACCCCAGTGCGAAACGATTCACTGGTGCGATCCTGGAATAAACAATCATATATCCGATCACTGCTCCTCAGACCCACCCCAGTGCGAAACGATTCACTGGTGCGAGCCTGGAATTAAACAATAACATATCCGATCACTGCTCCTCAGACCCACCCCAGTGCAAAACGATTCACTGGTGCGAGCCTGGAAATAAACAACAACATATCCGATAACATGAACCCAGACCTTCCCATCCCAAGTCCAAGTCAACAACTCATATCTCACGGGTCACTATGGTCAAGCAATACTCGCGATTCTTAACTATAACAAGGTATAAATGCAATGAATACTATGTAACAATGTCATGAATCATTAACAGGAAACGTGAACAACTACTAATAACAGTGCAAGATGGAACTACAACTATCAAATAATTACGCATGAAATCTCGTAATTTCCAATCATCATGATCATAAATTGGTTAATTCCAAAAATAACCTTTTCCAAAATATATTACTTTAAAAATAATCCTTTTTCCAAAAATTTCCCTTAAAATTATTTAACATTATAATTATTCAAAAATAACCCATTTTCAAAAATAAATTCTTCTAACTTATTTATTATTATAATAATTCAAATTAAACAATTTTTCCAAAATAAACTCTTTTTAAAAATTATTTCTCATAATGATAATTCTAATTAATCTAGAAAAATATTAATTTATCATTTGAAATCATTTAATATCATCATCAACAGTCCCACGCAGATAATCGCAATATACTAGTTATAACTAATCATATTATAGCTTATATAATTCACAATAGATCCAGAAATTGAATTGACGAGTCAAAAGGAAGCGAGATCTTGCCTACGCGTTGAACAGATCGACGATGGCGGCGCGGGGCTGGTTCGAGCTTGGTTGAGGGGCGCTGTCGTCGGAGCTCGGCGGCTCAAGGCAGCGGCGAACGGGGAGGAGGCTCAGGGGAAGGTGACTGCGACTGGTGGTGGTGCGGTTGCTGGAGGAAGCCGGAGGGAGATCAGGGATGAAGAGAGGGAGAGGGCGGCTTGGTGGTGACAGAGGTGGCCGACGGCGCTGGCGGCTGGACGGCGAGGCGGTGCGGGTCTGGACGGCCGGCGGCGGCGACGGTGGACGGGGCGCGGTGGGCAAGGGGTAACGGGCCTTGGAGGCCGGTTGGGAAGCCGGGCTCTTTGCGGCGGCCCAGAAGGGTGCTGGCGGCAGTTGGTTTCGTCGTCGGGAGAGAGTGGGGCGGCGACAGGGGTTTGAACGCGGGGAGGCGGCTGAGGTAGCGGAAAACCCCCCCATTTTACATACCTAACTCGGCTGGGTGTTCTATGTATATCTAACAGCTGCCCGCCATTGGGGTTGAAAGATTCAGACATACGAAGGCCCAACTACCTCCCTATTTTTTAAGTTACTTGGACTAAGAGTGGGGACTTGAGGTGCAAGCCACAACTCCCCCTTTGGTGTTAGGGCCTTCGCATGAAAATCAAGCAACGGGGGACAAACCTTCACCAGCCCAAAACTCGCTAACCTCTTGTCCTTCGCTTCTTCAGAAAAATCATGGTAGATAAGCACGCGGAACTATGCTTCCATCGACAGTGGCGGATCTACTAGACCAATAGCCGCACCCTGTCCCGGCCCGTGCCGTGCGCCCACTAATGGAGGTCAACGGCGACGAGTGTTCAGCATACGGGTTAGGCAAGAGTGCGCAGAGATGTCCCCTTCTCGCCATCGAAGTTCGCTTCCAATCCGAACGAGAGGATCCAGCTTCAACTACTCCCAATTGGACTGATCTATGACGCTGTTCAGACGCGAGTTGTTCACCATGTAACAAGTTCGCAGAACCAATGTGTGGCGCGAGCCGATTGTTGTATGGTGGGTCCATGGATGTAGGGGGATGTATCCAAATTCCAGAAACCCTTTTTTGCGTCCACGTGGAGCGTTAGAGGTGTTGTGTCTGGAGTTTAATGCCATAGGTCGAGCGTGGGCGACTTGGTGAGAAGGACTTTGGGATTCCTCGGAGTGGAGAAATTCCACCTCCTGAGGCTCCTCATCTTGAGTTTCTTTGTTTGAGTGTCTTTAGAATCTCGGTGTTACCCTCTAGGAATCGCCTTCAACTATAAGTTCACGTGAACACCGCAGGAAAAAACTGCCGTTAAAGTAAAATATAAGAAAAAAATACCTTCTTCTCCTTAAACACGAAACTCCTCTAAAGCTAAGGATAGAAAAAAAGGCTTCTTTTCTTTTAGGCACCAAAACTTTTAAAGGCGAATAAGAACAATGAGCCTTCTTATCTCCTTCAACAAGCCGGATGGACCGGAGTTCGTCCTTTGCCCCCCAAGAGAGAGCACCAAAACTTTTAGAAGTGGAAGACATAACAAAATACAGTTCTTACCTCCTTCAACACCCCTCCGGGGACTTTGTTTTTTTCCCCAAAGAGAAGAAATGAAGAAGACTTGTTGATAAGTTGGACAGAATCAAGTGAAAGGTACCGCTTTCGTGTTCTGCAGTCGAGAAAAACTCGGGGTTAAGGTCACAAGCCAATGCAGACTTTTCCAAACCAAAAGAGAAGAACCTGCAAAAGAGGACCGCTTGTTAAGCGGGAGAGAAGATAGAAGAAATAATCCTTTCTTTCCTCTCCTTTCAACATCCTCTGTAGTTGGGGTGGCTTTTGACCGTGGCCTGAAAACAGAGTGAACTGAGGAGGAAAGGAATAACAAAAGAAGTACTTACGTATTCAGGGGGGGGCACCTGAGATCGTAGGCATAAATGGTACATTAAATAGCAGTTGGAAAGAGGTGTTCACTTGTGGGGGGCATAGGGGGATTTTATCTTGATCCTCTTTATTTGGAGGAGAGGATGAAGAGGTCTAACGGCTATAACACCGAAACCTGTAGCTTCCCGCGGGTGGGTTCAGAATCTAACTCTTATTCCCCTACATAATGGGCGGAGTTCTATGCATTTAACATCGTTAGATCTAAATCGCTAAGTGTACCTTGGGTACATGACAATGAGGGGGAGACGGTTGATGCGAGAATAGGATCCCGGGTAATTAAGAGATAAAGAAACGTATGTCTAATTAACACGTTTAATGCGGGGTAGTCTATTCGTAAGATATGACGAACGGCCTACCATTAGATTCATTTTAATTGAAGCAGATAAGGAGTCGTAAGAGAATGTTATGTCTTTAGTACAAATAGGATAACGTTTTAGCACATCCGGAGTGGTAAACCGAAACGGACTTAGATATAATTGTGGCGGTGAGAGGTAGAGGCCCAGAAGCGAGTTATTCGTCAGATTGGTTGGTAAAGAGTGGCTTAGATCAAATCCATGCATGATGACTGAGGGGCTTGCAATAAGAGAGAATCCTATGAGTGATAAATGGTGTTTTTGTGTACTATCCAATGGAAAAAGGATGAGTATCATAACAGCATGGGGAGTTGAGTTAGGGGGCGGGGTGCGATCATATGACAAAAAAAATTCATTTTATTAATAGATCACGAGAAAGTCCAATTGGGCCCGAAATATAGCAAAATAGAGTTATACTATATAAGGTCCAATGGAGCAGTTTACGGCGACTGAACAATCTGACTCACAAACCTATTCTCCTACGTAAGCTCGTCAAGTTGCCACTTTTAGATCGGCCTTTAAGGTGAAGTGCCCTTAGAGAAGTTGGGGGGAAGTCAAAGGCGCTTGTAGCGGACGCTCTATGTTCCAGATATTGTATTGGGACCAATCTCTTTTCTCCTTTCAATACCTTTGTATGTGACTCAACGCTGAGCTGTGACCTTTGAGCCTAAGTAGGCCTCTAGCACTCTGACTCTTAAATTATTTTTTCTAGGATAGAGCCATGAGCATTAGAGGCGCTTGTCAGCATTCTCATAATTATCTTGGCTCAAGACGAGTCATACTTTTTGGACCGGTCCTACCACTCTAACAGATCCAAAGTGGTTGGTCTTTGACAGAGAATCTAGCTTTCATAGTGGTAAGCATCCTAATACTGTCCTCCCTGCATCATAACACGACCTCCTGGAGTTTTTGGAGTTCGAGTTCATTATACTAAACCCTAGCCATGCAAGAAGTTTGTGTATGCCATCGTTCCAGTGAAGCCTTTTAGTATCACTCGATTCTATATGAAGCTGAAGTTGTCACATATGAAGGAGTGACCAGGGTAAAGTTTGCCGCGAAATTCATACTCAACTCTCTTGGAAGGGCACCCACCCCCCATTCTTGCCTCTAGTTTCTAAGTGATTAATAGTGTTTTGGCTATAGATTTGGAGTCTGCAATTAAGTCTGAATTATCCCTTTTCTTCCCTGATTTGCTTAGCAGCATGAACGATGCGAAAGGGAACTCTTTTAAAAGAAGTTTGGCTGAAAAGTGTTGAATCCCTTTGTGAACGACTCGGGTATCATAGTGTGGCTAGCAAAGGAAGAAATGAATTGTGCTAGCGAACTCTATACGCCCTGATCACCGGCCCTCGAGATATGACAAGTGATCTTCGGCGTTTTGAGCACGCAGACCGCCCTTGATGGATTTGCAGTATAACGAATCAAGAAGGGGAGATGTCATCTACAGTATAATAATGAGCGAAGAAGTAAACACTGGCCATAAAGAGTTGTCAAAGGGTAAATTATCATAGTTACATACCACGAGAGTTGGCTAGAGGTAGAGGTGTTGAGAGAGAACATATCAATGCCAGTAAGCAAAGAAGATCCTTTAGAATTTGGTCACATCTTGTTGCTATTCCGGTCGAGATGACTCACTTCATATTTTGTGAAGGCTGAAGTTGGGGTTTCACACGATCACCCAAGATACCGCAGTTTTCTGGTGCCACCGGCCTCCTCATGGGATTGGTCTCTGTGAGCTTGAGCAACAGTGGGGGGTTAAGATCTCGACTCTAGCTAAAGTCAATACCAATGATCATTCCCACGGCAACCTAATGTAAATTAATTTTAGTAGAATTAAAATACAGACTCATATATTATTTTTTTATTTATTTTTGAAAACTCAAATTCTAGAAAATGAGGAAAATATTAAATAAGATAATTTTACATTTATAATCTAGATTATCTTAATACATTTGGAAAAAATATTACGGGTTGTTTACAATCCATACCCTTAACAAATTCCGTCTCGGAATTAAATAAGATACCCAAAGGGACAGATATGAACGATAATCCCATAAGGAAGAGGAACAAGAAATTAGGACAGTGTTGATAGGATTCCGGAGTCAAAAAGAATGATAAAGATTGGGGACGAAGGACTTCAGAATAATAGAATAAGGAAGGGAAGGATAGTCTCATCGGGAGAAATATGCAATATGGTATCTAATTGTTCTACCTATATTCTTTTTACTAGATGAAGGACTCGGGGACAGTGACCTGCATGAGGCCCCCCACAAAAAACCCCTGTCGACCGCCGCTTCCAAAATACCAAAGGGGGGGAGTCGGTACGTGAACAAGCCCTGCGGGACGTATTGTATTGGAAAAAAATATACCTCACTCTTCTATTTTTTTTCTCTTTTTTTTCTTTCCAATCCCATACGCTAGCGTCCCTAGAAACAATACATATACGAAAGTCACAGGGTCCGATCACACATAACAAGAAGATATGAAAACTATGAAAACTGAAAAGTTAATCCATATCATAGGAAAGAATTTTCATCCGACGACTATAAATACGGGGTCAAACATGCCCCTTATACAAAACTGGAAACAAATGAATACTGAAGAATATAAAATTGAATCAAAGTGGAAAGGAAATGCTCAAATAGTAAACTTAAGGGGACCCAACAGAATATCAAAAGACGACCTAGACTCTCGGCTCTTCATCTTGGTTCCGCTTCGTACAAGGGCACTCCTGCTTGAGGAATCCCTCCTGGCCTCCTGCTAACTGTTGGTTTCATCCTAAGTTCCTGACGTACACCAGAGAAAGGGTGATACGTTCCAGGCATGGCCCGCCACGAAAAGACGACCGACAAAGAAAGAACGAACGGGGAAATCCATGGCGAAAACGATTGCAGATAATAGAACACAGAAGACGT
>NC_033803.1:17996696-18070972 GCF_001876935.1 Asparagus officinalis
GCGGACAGCGCGGGCGGTTGCGGCGTGGTCTCAGGCGGCGGAGCGCGGTGGTCGGGGTGGAGGAACACCGGTCGGTCGGGTTTAGGAGCTGGGAGGAAGAAGAAGAAAAAGATGAAGGGTGGGTTTTCTTTGGGTGAACTGATGGAGAGAGAGGGGGCTGATGGAAATAAGAGGAGAGAGGGTGATTGGAGAGAGAGGATGAGCTGTCAAATTGTGTGAGGGGGAGAGAAAAAGGAAAGTATGAGAGAGAGAGAGAAAGATATGCACGTGATTTGGGGGGTTGGTTTGGAAAGAAATCAAAAGATGGGGAGTGATTAGGGGATTGATTGAGAAATAAATTAGGGAAAAATATGGAAGGAATTCAAATTCAAATTAGAGGAAATTAAGAGAGGGAAAATAAATTCGAAATTTCATATAATATCTGAATTATATTAATAATTAATAATCAACCAAAAATCTTTTTATTAATATTTATATACTACTGTACTATACTCAAGTTTACATCAATAATAACAAGGTCATTAATAATATTAATCACCAAATGATTATATATAAAAATCACTAAACCGTAAATTAATATTTAGTAGAATTAAAAAATACAAGACTATATATTTTATTATTTATTTATTTTGAAAACTCAAAAAATTCTAGAAATTAGGAAAAATATTAATAAGATAAAATTTAACATTTTAAATACTAGAAAAAAATTATTTAAATACATATTGAAAAATATTACGGTTGTTACATCCTACCCCCCTTAAAACAAATTCCGTCCTCGGAATTAAAATAAGAACCCAAGGACAGATATAGAACGATATCCATAAGAAGAGGAGACAAGAAATTAGGAACAGTGTGAAGATCCGGAGTCAAAGAATGATAAGATTGGGACGAAAGGAAATCTATCAAGAATATAGAATAAGGACGGAAGAATAGTCTCACGGATGAAATATGATATGTATCTAAATTGTCTACTATATTCTTACTAGTGAGGACTCGGGACCGTGACCTGCATGGGCCACCAAAAAAACCTGTCACGCCCCGCTTCCCAAAATACCAGGGAATCGGGACGTGAACAAGCCCGCGACGTATTAGATTGAGAAGAAATATACACTATCTTTTTTTTTCCTCTTTCTTTTCTTCTCAATCCAATACGCTAAGCGTCTAGAAACAAATACAATACGAAGTCACAGGTCCCCGATCACACATAACAAGAATATAATGAACAACCTAGAACTGAAATAATCCATATCATAAAAGAAATATCATCCGAGACATCAAAATACGGGTCAAACATGCCCTTATACAAATCTGAACAAATGAAAAAGAAAACAGGTGTACATCAGGTGCATGGCGCACGGCAAGACCCGGACCCCACAAAGAAAATAGAACGAACGAAAATCCAATGCGAAAAATGATACGATAACAGAAACAACAAAAGAACATACAATTGAAATCCACAAATCAACATGAAAACACTACTAAATCATGATAACATAAAACATCTAGAATCGATCAGGTAACGAATCATGTAGCTAGCGATCAGTCTAATCATCCAAGCAACAAGATCATACAATAGATGGAATTAATACTTAAAAATCTACAACTCGAGACGTAGTACGTCGAGCGAAATAATCCAAACAAGGAAACCCTCATGTATATACCATATGTCTCGAATTGTAAATAATTAAATATTAATCCCTATCTATGTATAAAAAGAAACACAACTGGACTACCTCTCACAAGAATTCATACCTAGCCAAGAAACGAGGTCATGTAATTAGCCATCCTATAACAGGTCACTGGTTCACATCTCACATAGAGTCAAGGTTCACATTATCGGATATCTGGTTAACAACCACATCTCACTAGTACCTCAGAGCCACCCCAGTGCGAAACGATTCACTGGTGCGTGCCTGAAAATAATCAATAATCACAATACCACTGCTCCTCAGACCTACCCCAGTGCGAAACGATTCACTGGTGCGAGCCTGGAATAAACAATCACATATCCGATCACTGCTCCTCAGACCCACCCCAGTGCGAAACGATTCACTGGTGCGAGCCTGGAATTAAACAATAACATATCCGATCACTGCTCCTCAGACCCACCCCAGTGCGAAACGATTCACTAGTGCGAGCCTGGAAATAAACAACAACATATCCGATAACATGAACCTAGACCTTCCCATCCCAAGTCCAAGTCAACAACTCATATCTCACGGGTCACTATGGTCAAGCAATACTCACGATTCTTAAGTATAACAAGGTATAAATGCAATGAATACTATGTAACAATGTCATGAATCATTAACAGGAAACGTGAAGAACTACTAATAACAGTGCAAGATGGAACTACAACTATCAAATAATTATACATGAAATGTCGTAATTTCTAATCGTCATGATCATAAATTGATTAATTCCAAAAATAATCTTTTCCAAAATAGATTACTTTAAAAAATAATCCTTTTTCCAAAAATTTCCCTTAAAATTATTTAACATTATAATTATTCAAAACTAACCCATTTTTGAAAATAAATTCTTCTAACTTATTTATTATTATAATAATTCAAATTAAACCAATTTTCCAAAATAAACTCTTTTTAAAAATTATTTCTCATAATGATAATTCTAATTAATCTAGAAAAATATTAATTTATCATTTGAAATCATTTAATATCATCATCAACAGTCCCACGCAGATAATCGCAATATACTAGTTATAACTAATCATATTACAGCTT
This sequence comes from Asparagus officinalis, assembly GCF_001876935.1. Taxonomy (NCBI): domain Eukaryota; kingdom Viridiplantae; phylum Streptophyta; class Magnoliopsida; order Asparagales; family Asparagaceae; genus Asparagus; species Asparagus officinalis. The sequence continues at coordinate 17,999,441 of NC_033803.1, forward strand.
ATATAATTCACAATAGATCCAGAAATTGAATTGACGAGTCAAAAGGAAGCGGGATCTTGCCTACGCGTCGAACAGATCGACGATGGCGGCGCGGGGCTGGTTCGAGCTTGGTTGAGGGGCGCTGTCGTCGGAGCTCGGCGGCTCAAGGCAGCGGCGAACGGGGAGGAGGCTCAGGGGAAGGTGACTGTGACTGGTGGTGGTGCGGTTGCTGGAGGAAGCCGGAGGGAGATCAGGGATGAAGAGAGGGAGAGGGCGGCTTGGTGGTGACAGAGGTGGCCGACGGCGCTGGCGGCTGGACGGCGACGGGCGGTTGCGGCGTGGTCTCAGGCGGCGGAGCACGGTGGTCGGGGTGGAGGAACACCGGTCGGTCGGGTTTAGGAGCTGGGAGGAAGAAGAAGAAAAAGATGAAGGGTGGGTTTTCTTTGGGTGAACTGATGGAGAGAGAGGGGGCTGATGGAAATAAGACGAGAGAGGATGATTGGAGAGAGAGGATGAGCTGTCAAATTGTGAGAGGGGGAGAGAAAAAGGAAAGTATGAGAGAGAGAGAGAGAAAGATATGCACGTGATTTGGGGGGTTGGTTTGGAAAGAAATCAAAAGATGGGGAGTGATTAGGGGATTGATTGAGAAATAAATTAGGGAAAAATGTGGAAGGAATTCAAATTTAAATTAGAGGAAATTAAGAGAGGGAAAAATAAATTCGAAATTTCATATAATATCTGAATTATATTAATAATTAATAATCAACCAAAAATCTTTTTATTAATATTTATATACTACTGTACTATACTCAAGTTTACATCAATAATAACAAGGTCATTAATAATATTAATCACCAAATGATTATATATAAAAATCACTAAACCGTAAATTAATATTTAGTAGAATTAAAAAATACAAGACTATATATTTTATTATTTATTTATTTTGAAAACTCAGAAAATTCCAGAAATTAGGAAAAATATTAATAAGATAAAATTTAACATTTTAAATACTTGAAAAAAAATTATTTAAATACGTATTGAAAAAAATTACGGTTGTTACAAACGTGTTGTAATAGAAAGTCAATGTTGGGTGATCTGAAATCCTAGGTCAATGCCAGTCAACGCGTTGCAATAAAAGGTCAACACTAGTCAACGCGTTACGATGAAAGTCATTGTGAATCAATATATCGTGATAGAGATTGTCAGTTCAAAGTTAACTCGACGGTACGAGCCAAAATCAACTCACCGGTTTTGATTCAAGATTTCGACGACGGCCAGACGATAAACGCAGCGCCGGGAGAACTTCAGCTATTCCTCAAAACATCGAATAGATTAAAAACCAAAGGAGTCAAGAATCAAAGCTAACAACAGGTTCTTTTACACCGACTGAAGGTTGGACCTATCATATCCAAAGTATTTCAGGCTCATCTATAAAAGAAACGAGACTGAAACACTTTGGAGGAGGTATCTGTAGGCGTTAAAAATTGCCTATAGGTCCCCACACGCGGCTCGAGATAGAGAGAAGATAATGAACGTTGCTATCCGAGTCACAGGAGCTCATTTGACGATGAAAAATACATGAAGTGAGTCAGCGGACCATACGAAGCAACGAAACTTTGAAATAACGGGAATAAGAGCTGATCGGGAGCCCCACGTTGTTTACGAAAGGCGGAGCACCCCTTGTGTCCCATTTACTCCACATGTAATTCAATCATGGGAGCTTGTAGATCTCCTCGTCACCTTTCTAACGCATATTGAACCACATAATTCCGAGTCCGGATGACGAATTTATGGTGGAAACAAACTCGACGAACCAAAACTAGAAAAAGCCAAACTGAGACACCCTGTGGTGTATTGGCTTGGCCAAGACACTTAGAAGTGTCTGCAATACAAAAAAACACTGATTTTAGTTATTTTCGACGGTTTTTCAATAGTTAACCACCTGGATTTGCTCCAACTGATCTGAAAAGTGTCTCGGCTTGGCCGAGACACTTCAAAGTGTCTTGGCTTGGCCAAGACACTCAGAAGTGTCTGCAATACAAAAAAACACTGATTTTAGTTATTTTCGACGGTTTTTCAATAGTTAACCACCTGGATTTGCTCCAACTGATCTGATAATATGGTTAAGTGGTTTTCAACTGAAGATAAGAGGGAATCGGCTATTCTTATCCAAACACAGGGCTCCTAAAGCCTATAAATACAGCCCCAGGCCTTCATTTTTTGAGATCTGGAATTCTCGAGCATTGACGAAGCCCTGACAAACTGAAGACTGAAGGTGCACGAATTTCAGAAGAAAGTAGGACATTGATCGAGTTCTTTAGCATAGGAAAGAAGAGTTCGTCAGATCTGTAGTTCCCCGTATTCGTCTATTAAGATTGCCCCGTTGAGGTAATCTTAAGAAGAGTAATTATCTCGCTGTTGCCGAGATAAGCGCTTCAGCTTCTTGATTCCTTCACGAATCGACAAAGCCTCGGATCTGATCTAATCACCAGGTGGTCCACGGATATTAACGTCCCCATCATCGGCCAAAAACCCACGCGAGCAAGAGACGATAAATGGATCTTATGTTATTTTCGAGAGAGTTGTAATTCTTTTATTTTTGTTACTTGAATTCTTTGTAAACGAATAAAGTTATAATGAAATCAGTAATGAAGGTAACTTTCAAAGGAAACACCCTACAAATGAGGATATCGGCTCTTGCCAATTGCCTCACCAAGGAGAACAAAGCGGGGATGTAATAAAGAAGCGTCCACCCCCACAAAGGAGGATATCAGCTCTTTCCAATTGTCTCACCAATGAGAACAAAGCAGGGATACAATAGGCAATATGATATAATAAATATTGAATTCATGAACAGGTAGTTATAAAGGCTTACTGATGAAAGAGAGAGGCTCCCTCTCAGGCAACTGAGTAGCTGAGCGGTTCCTCGGGAAGCGTGATCTCATCATCAACATGGCTAATCTGTAACAAAGATCAACAGCTCAGTCAGATCAAGAATCAAGATACATAAATCAAAGATTAAGAGGGAAATTGCAAATTTTTGACTAAAATTCTACAAAATAGAATTTTCTAGTTAAAGGTCCAATTAAACCTATACGACATTCTCAATTCAAGTTAAAGTGAGAGGAAAATCAAATATACAAGTCAAGAAAACCAAGCGCCTCATACATAGCTCACATCCATAATCAAGCATGAAAATTCAAAGGCAAAATCAAGTTAAGGGTCGCAAAGTCAAACATAGGGTCTCGACCATGTCAAACATGCAGACTTACAAGCTCACAGAATTATCCGAAATCAAAGCATGGATATTGACTCGAGTTTCGAAATCATACATACATACATACATAAGTATGAACAAGAATTAAGTGATATCAAGTCATTTATACAACCAAACATCCCAAGGGTTCAATGTTGACAAAAAGTTCAAAACAAAGTTTCATTCAAGCTTTAGTTCATATTCAAGCTTCAGGTCATGAATTTCAAGGCTAACAAAGCTCAAAGCTCGACAAATTAAAGTAAGGGGTTGCAATCATACACAAAGTCAAAGTCAAGAATCAAAGCCTCAATATTTTTCCTAAATCGAGAATTCGGTTCAGTTCTCATACACAACCAAGTTCAGTGAACTCCCACACAAGTCAAGCAAAGTCACAGCTACACTTAAATACAATTTAAGGAATTCAGTCATATACGAGTTCGGTTCTCAATCAACACACAAGTTCGAGATTCAAGTCATCAACATCAACCAAGAGTTAAAGAAAAATTCGACAATATACAAGTTCGAGACTCAAGTCATCAATCATCAACCAAAAGTTCAAAATTTGGTCATGCATACTTCGAGAACTACATATTCGAATTATTAATCATCAACCAAGAGCTCAAAAATTTTGGCCATTATTCAAAGTCCAAACCCAAATTCCAAATTTTAGTTTTTTCCCGAGATTGAAGAGCTAGGTCTTCAATTATTAAGTTATGCACACAACCAAAGCCATGAAATTCGGCGATCACTCACAGCCTAAAATCAAATTTTGGTTTTTTCCCCAAGTTTAAGAACTAGGGTTTTAACTATCAAGCCAAAACTCAAAGACTTAGCCAAAATTAAAGTGAGGACATTGAAGCTTACCTGGAGAGGAATTGAGAAGGAGGAGAGGCCCGTCGAAATAAAACCCACAAATGCTCGAGCCTAAGATTCGCCGAAACCCTTGTTCCCAAATCCACAAACTCAGTTGATTTTAGAAGGAGATGAGGAGATTGAGAGTTCTTAGAGGAGAAGAATTCCTGAAGTGGAAGAACTCTTGAAGAGGTAGAGATTGGGAAGGAAGAAAAACAAAAGAGGAGTAGGAGAGGAAGCTTGGAACCGGAAAAAAGGAGTAGGAGTAGGAGTAGGAGTAGGAGAAGAAGAAAGAAGTAGTTGGGATTTTAATCCCCACAGGCAACACTCGACCCGCTTCCTACGGGTCGGATCAGCGCCCGACCCTTGTGCGCATGGGTCGGATCAATCTGACCCGCGCTCGTGCGGGTCGATCAACCCGACCCGCGTTCGCGCGGGTCGGATTAACCTGACCTGTGTTTGCACGGGTCGGGTATGATTTGGTGATCATTTTCGTTGTATTCCCGCCTGCTTTCGCCCACTTTCGGGATATTTGAAACACAATTTTGTATTTCGGGGTAGTTCCGCGGCATTTTCACCCACTTTTGGAATATTCGGAGCACAATTTCATATTTCTGGGTAGTTCCGTGGCATTTTCGCCCACATTTGAGATATTCAGGACCCATGTATACTCCAATAGGTATACAAGTTTAAACTATTTTCCACTCTTGATGGGAAGTTCCTGAACAATATTACGCCTAATATTCTTAAGGATAACCTGGTAACCTCCGACGGACACATGAGGTTAAACTAATTCCCGAAATTCCTAGGAATATACGAGTATAAATTGGTCCTCCTCCAGTCAACGCGTTGCGATGAGAGTCAACACTGATTAACGTGTAGCCCCATGTCAATGCCAGTCAACGCATTACGATGAGGGTCAATGCTGATCGATACGAAACCCTAGGGTTAATGCCGGTCAACGCATAGCCCCAGGTCAACGCTAGTCAACGCGTTGCAATGAGAGTCAACGCCGATCAACGTGTAGTCCCAGGTCAACGCCAGTCAACGCGTTGCATTGAGAGTCAACGCCGATCGATGCGTAGCCCCAAGTCAACACTAGTCAACGCGTTGTGATGAGAGTCAACGCCGATTGACACGTAGCCCAAGTTCAACACGTTACGACGTAGATAATTAGTTCGAAGTCAACTCAATAACACGAGCCAAAATCAAGTTACAAATTTTGATTCGAGACTTCGACAATGGTCAGACGATAAACACAACACCGGAATAATTTTAGTTATTCGATAAAATACGGAATAGACTAAACTGTGGAGAAGTCAAGAACTAAAACCAGTTGCAGGTCCTTTGACACCGATTGAAGGTCGGGGTCTATCATATCCAAAGCATTTCATACTCCTCTATAAGAGAATGTGGCTGAAACACTTTCGAGGGGGTATCTGTAGGCATCTAAAATTGCCTATGAGATCCCGTACGCAGCTCGAAACGGAGAGTGGATGAGTCAAGACAGGTTATCCAATCGGCCTCCGCGCACGTCGTCCAGCTCGCGTGCGTCGGTCGGCACGCGCATGTCCATCAGCTCGCGCACGTCAGTCAACCCACGCACGTCAGTCAGCTCGTGCGCGTCGGTCAACCCGCGCATGTCAGTCAGCTCACATGCGTCGGTCAGCGCACGCATGTCAATCAGCTCGCGTGTGTCGATCAACGCACGCACATCAATTAGCTTGTGCACGTCGGTCAGTGCACAGGTCAATCAGCCCACGTGCATCAGTCAACACACGTATGTTAATCATCTCGCGTGTCAGGTAGCCCCTCAGCAAAACATACAAGCGATGAGTCTACCTAAATTATGTAAAACGATGGAGAATATACGACTGGGAACCAGGTCCGGAAAACACCAAAAGTGAAAACAGAGCCAAGAAGCCTCGGAACCCGTGGCCGGCAGCGGTCAACCCAATGTTGACCCACGGTGGAGCGGGTCACCCGTGGTGACGACGCCTCGCGCGGGGTCACCCAATGGTGACCCACGCCTACGTGGGTCACTAGGGCTCGTCACGCAATCCAAAACCCGAAACGCATTTTTAACTATTTTAAAGCAATTTTCATAGGATTTATCTGTTCCAGGGGTCCCTAACTAACTTGATATCATCTACAAACATGGTTAGGCCGTTATTGATTGAAGATAAGGCCAAATCAATCATTCTCATCCAAATACCCACATCCGAGGCCTATATATATAAGCCTAAGGCCTCTATTTTACAGATCTGGAAATAAAGAGGGTGAAGTACAGTCAAATCGGAGAGTGGAGCACGAATTTCAGAAGAGTTAGCAGATCTTAGCGGAGTCCCTCACTAAAAAGAGAGTTCGAGAGATCAGAGACCTCTTTCCATCCTATTTCTCCGGATTTAAGCTTAGTCTTAATCACGAGAAGAGTCACAATCTCACTTGGTCGAGATTATCGCTACTGCGATTACTTCCTTCGTGAAGTAAGAGCCTTGATTAATAATCTTCTGCTAACCGGTTCTGATCCGTAGGCGGTCCACGGATAAACCCCGGCACTGGCAACGATCCCGCACAAGCAATAGGAGTTATAACTACAATTGTGTGTAGTTTGACGAAAGTTGTTATTTTTTGATTTAAAGTCTTATAAAAAGGCTATTTGTTCGAGTTTATTGTAAACACTTGAAGTTGTAATGGACTCATCAATGAAATCAACTTTCCACCCAAACAGAAATGAAGCCATTTAGTGTACTATTAGGAGTCCATTTGAAGCTTTCAGCTGACCTTTCACCAAAGATAGTTGAAGATCAAGAGTTGACATTGAAGACTCCATATGCGAGTGCAGTTAGGAGTTTGATGTACGTCATGGTTTGTACGAGACCGGATTTGTCACAGGTAGTGAGCATGGTTTTTGGATACATGCACGACCCAAGTCTGGGTCATTGGGATGTCATGAGATGAATTTTGAGGTACATTCGAGGTACTCTTAATGATGGTTTGGTTTTTGAGTGAGACACTAGCGATGGGCAACTATGTATTAGATACGTAGATTCAGATTATGCTGGAGTTTTGGATAAATGTCGGTCGACGACGGGGTATGTATTCACCTATGTGCCAGTGTGTTGGAGATGTACCTTGTAGTCTACGGTGGCTTTGTCTATGACGAAGGAAGAGTATATGGCAATTACGGAGGCTGTTAAGGAGGTGATTTAACTTCAAGGACTTTTGGCGGATCTTGGTGTTTCGCAGCGATCCATCATCATTTATTATGATAGCATGATTGTTATTTATTTGGTGAAGAATCATGTCTTTCATGCGTGGATGAAGCATATCGACGTGCATTATTATTTCATTTGAGATGTTCTTGAATATGGGGATGTGGAGCTCATAAAGGTCCACACAAAAGACAATCAAGTAGATATGCTCACAAAGGTGGTTCCGAGCAATAAGTTTGATCATTGTAGAAACTTGTGGCAAATTCGTGATTGTTGAGGCCGTTCGCGACCATTTGGATAAACCACGGGCGGCTTGATCCCTTGGGATAGGGGAGTACGTAGGTAACCACATTGGTGTAGCCACATTTGGTGAGACAACGCATTAGTGCTCATGTTTGTGTCGGCTCAGTTTTGGGAACACTTCACCGAGGTGGAGAATTATAAAAAACAATGTCAAATTGTTCAAAGTGTTGGCAATCATGAAGATTTGGCAGGGATGTGGTATCTGTCACACCCAGGTGTGGCAGAATCTTCCCCTATTGTCAGGAGTATGGTGTCTACCATACCCAGGTGTGGCAAAATCTACCTTGTTTTTAGGGGTGTCGTGTGTGTCACATCAGGGTGTGGCAAACTCGTTTTCAGATACCTACCATGTTTGGGAATGTGTTTTGTTATAAATAGAAACATGTTTTTTAGGGTTTCCTAAGGAGAGAATTAGCACTGTTTTGAGTATTTTAAGAAGGAGATATTATGAGAGAGTTGAGAGCTTTGGTTAGGGTTATATTTGAGTAATTTTGTGAGTTGTAACCCGTTGTATTTCTCCTCCATATAGTGAAATCTCCCCATCCTCTCCCCGTGGACATAGGCAATTGCCGAACCACGTAAATTCCTGCATTTGATTTGATTTGTGTCGTATTTTGGTGAATTACACTCGTAATTTGGTTTGGTTCTCTTCTCTATTCACTCACCGACTTGTTTGGCTGTCGAGCACGTTTCTGTACGGCGCACAACATAACTGTGGTGGTGTAAGATAATGATGAAGCTCTTTTTAGCCATGCAACTCATGAGAAAGGTTTGCTACACTTCATTATAGGTGATTCATTGAAGATTATGCTTGAACTGTAAAATTCTGTGAATAAAGTTTGAACATAAATGTAAAAAATGGATATGCAAAGAAGAAGGAAATTGTTGATGGCTGCAATTGTGTAGAAATTATTGATGACTTGAAAATTTTCTTTTTTTTGCGGGTCAATGTATTTTTACTTTACAGATTGAATGCGAGATTTAATTTGGAGTTGGCAGTCACTTTACAATTAGATTTTTATTAAAAAATTATCATATTAACTTCTTTATGAGCAATAGAATCAAAATATAATATTAATTTTGTTGGAAATTAAGGTTAAATCTAGAATTGAACAGTGAAGGATGATGCGCTGTTATTTTTTATTTTTTAATTAACTGCTATGCGTTTGTGAAACGCTGTGCTTAAAGCAATATTTGGCCTACTCCAGTGCAAGGATCCTAAGCCCAAACTGCTTCCAGGAATAGCAGTATAGTACTCTGGTGTGCACCAACCCAGTACTATCAAGATCTCCTCGATCTATAAGACCTTTCGGACTCTGGTGTGCACCAACCCAGTACTATCAAGATCTCCTCGATCTATAAGACCTTTCGGTCAAGGCAAAAGATCTCCTCGATCTCAGAACCTTATAAGACCTTTCGGTCAAGGCAAAAGATCTCCTCGATCTCAGAACCTTACGGTTCAAAACCTTTCAGTTTTAGGGTTCATGCGGGCACAGTTTCTACTGCAACAGCACAACAACAAGGTCAATCTAACGTTCATATTCCAAGCTCGCGTGGGTATTCTGACGTTTGTATTCTATACCGATGTTCGTATTCCACGCTCGCAAGAGAGTTTTTAGCAGCAACCAAGAGCTGCCGAAGGGCGCTATTTATAGGCCTCTAAGGCCAGTTCAAGAGTCACTAGCAATTAATGTGACCGTTAGAATTCTTAATGACAATTAAGATTGTAACATCAATGTATTAAATTGCTCTTAATGCTATTGTAACTGCTGCATACAATAACTGCTAAATACGAGGCAATCAATGGACGCGTTACTACAAATTGCGAGGGTCACGTCTCAGCAAATAAGATGGACCTCATTTGACAAACGAACGTTGTTAAACAGGAGAACCTCGTATGACAGACGAACCTCATCGAACGAGCGAACATAGTCAAACAGGCAAACCTCGTATGACATACGAACCTCGTCGATCGAGCGAAACTCGTCAAACAGGTGAACCTCATATGATAGATGAATCTCGTCGAACGAACGAACATCGTCAAACAGGCGAACCTTGTATGACAGATGAACCTTGTCAAACGAACGATTGGACATCGTCAAACTACGAGAACTCTAGGGTCACCCTCGTACAAATACATAGCTTGTCCGCATGCTGCGAAGGAGCCTGCGAGGCAACCTTCATGGTAGCCAACGTGGTGCCAAACAGCGCCACTTCGTCTTGATGTTTCCGTGTGAAGTGCAAAGTGCGCCTAACAAAGCGCCACTAAGCGCCTCAGCCTGATTAGCCCCAATCCCCACCCCATTAGCCCACGGCCCACCGCCCACGACCCACGACCCACGACCCACGACCCACGACCCACTTGAACTTATGAGGGATTAATTCAAATAAAACACTTCTCGGCTTGCCATTGGCAAGCCTCGAATAAGGGACCTTTTGAAACACCAAAACATAAACTTTCTACTAGACTACTAAGCATTTATGAAAAGTACTTGTAGTTAATATATATATAGTTTGAAAACTCATTTTGGAAAGTAGTTTTGACCAAAAAATCCATCAACCCCCCACAAGTTTTTAAACTAGTATAGTGTTATAGTGTCGTCGTATCAATCGTTTTGCATAAGGTAGATGTCACAAGGACTTGAATCCCCCATAGACCAACTGAATAGAAGATAGACGCATGGTGTCGTAGAGACTTGAACCAGAACATATCTAAAATCCAGCGATTACACAAGATCAAACTCATCTGTGGTAGTATTCACTTTGAACCACATTTACCTTTGACTTTGCACATTTATGGCCCTGTGCTAGTCCTGGTTTCTGCTAGGGCTCTAGGTATCTTTTCACAAGACACCATAGGAGACGACCAAATCTCCACCCAGGCATAGGTGAGTTCTTTAGGCATGTTTCCTATCAAACATCCCGCATCCGAAATGATTTGAGATCATTAAGGCTTAAGAGCCATCCTCTCTCATGATAGGATTCTAGGTGAGTCCTTTAGGTGTGTTTCTAATCTAACACCCCGCATCCGAAATTCTTCGGATCCATTAAGGCTTAATAGCCAACCCCTTTATATGATAGGATTATTGGTGAGTCCTTTAGGCATGTTACCTATTCAACATCCCGCATCCAAAATGCTTTGGACCCATTAAGACTTAACAACCAATCTCTTTACATGATAGGATTTCACTTATAAATCTTACTTGACTTTTAAACCAATCATCTTGTCATTAGTAGCGTAAGCTTTGAACTAATAACTTGATGAAATGGTAAGTATTTGTAAGACTCATCAAACTTTGCAAATCTTACTTGACTTTTGAACCAGTTATCTTTACTATTAGTAGCATAAGCTTTGAACTAATAATTAGATGAACATGGTAAGTATTTGTAAGACTCACAAAAACTTTGAGACCTATTGCAGTAGACGTCCTTTCGACTATGTCCTTTTTCAGACATTTTGTCAAAGGATTAGCCACATTCTCTGAAGATCGAATATCAATAACTGAGATGACTCCTTGGCAAATGAGTTCTCTCAAATAGCCATGCTTCAGACGAATGGTCCGTTTCTTTCCATTGAATAACGAGTTCGCTGCCACAGCACCCATTGCCTGATTATCACAATAGATTGTAATTGCGCCTTGCAATTCTGTTAATGGAAGGTCTCGAAGAATACAACTGAGCCACTTAGCTTCATCTCCTACAGCACAGAGTGCGAAGAACTCAGATTCCACCGATGACTGTGCAATCATAGTTTACTTCTTAGATTTCCACAAGATGGCAGCTCCGCCCATGGTGAAGACAAAACCTCCAGTAGATCTGCAATCATCTGGTTCTGAACACCAGCTCACATCTGAATAGCCTTCGATTACAGCCAGATATCCAGTGTAGAATAGGCCCAGACCTATAGTTCCTTTTAAGTATCTCATCAATCTCTGGATAGCATCCCGATAAAGCTTTCTAGGATTACTTGTGAACCTACTAAGCATTCCTATAGAAAATGCTATATCTGGCCTCGTTCAGCTCATCGCGTATATAGGACTTCCAATTATCTTTGAGTACCTTAGCTGCTCTACCGGTCTTCCAGTGTTCAGTCGAAGCTTCTTGTTGTAATCATACGGCACTGACAGTTCTGGCAGGTCGTAGTAGCCATACTTCCTTAGCATGCTCTCGACATAATGAGATTGAGACAATCCAGTATCCTCTTCAGAGTATATGATTTTGATTCCGAGAATCACGTCCGCATTTCGAGCTGATAGAAATTTTTTGGTAGATGTTACTATCTCCAAATCACTCCCGACGATGAGCATATCATCCATATAGAGATAGATAACCACTATCTTCCCTTTAGCGACCTTGATATATAGTCACTTATTAGACTCACTGACTTGATACCCATTATTGCTGTAGGCGTATAAAACTGCCTATGGGTCCCTTAGCACAGCTCAGCACGGTGATTCGACAAACCAATGAACCATTGGGCGACATATCCAAACACGATCGTTAGTCCATAATACCAAAGCCAAATGACACGCGATGAAGCGGATCAATGAGGCGACGAGGCTAACGAATCGCACGCAAGCAACAGAATGCATCCATTAGTGTGCAGAATCAAGCCAACGGTTCGGGAGTCAACGAGTCATCCAACCATAGAACGGATTCAAACACCAAGGCGGATTTACTGCCAAATCAGGATCTAGACTCCCAAATCAAAGTCCAGATCAACAACGAAGCACGGAACCGGACAACGGACACAACGGCGCCACACCCGGGCGACTCGGCCAAAGCCGAACCACCCAGGTGGCTCGGCCCAAAGCCGCAGCCACCAAGAGGTGGCCTCGCGCCCTATGGCCGAGCCACCCCATTGGAGTCGGCCGAGCCACCCCATGGCTGGCTCGGCGGCCGAGCCACACATGCGGTGGCTCGTGCGGCGCAGCCACCATAGGTGGCCGGCCACCTGTGGCCGACCCCAGATCGTGCCAAGGGCACATTTTGAGTGCCTATAAATAGGAGAAGGTTGGCTTCATTTATCAAGGGTCTGGGGAATTTTGGAGGCGCAAGCTCTGCCTGCGATTTAAGGCCTCAAACTTAAAAAGATTGATAAGCTTGGAAACTTTTTGAAGACTTTGGACATATCACCACTGCGTTTTCTTAGCCCGATCATCCATGCCCAAATAAGTCAGGAGTTCGCAGAGAGATTCAGATCTGAGCATCTACACGGTTTCACTTCGGATCAAAAAAAATTAACTGGTTTTTGAATCCCGAGAAGCGCTATTCATTTCCTTGACGTGAAATGACCCTCGGCCTGTTATTTTCCTTCGTGAGATAATTACCCGTTATACCGTGTATGCTCCACCGGATCTAGAATCGCCGCGGTGGTCCACGGATAAACCCCGGCGCAGGCGAAGAACCCACCAAAGCGAGTGACCGCAAAACAGGAGCTCGTGATTTGTTCGACAAACAAGGAAGATTGTAACTTTTTCTTTTTCTTTTGATCTCGTTGTAACCGGATCTTATAAAAAGACCGGATCTTTTGTAACCGATAAACGATTACTTGAGAAGAATAATGAATTCAATGAAGAAAGCTACGATTTTTCCCACGAACAATCTGGCGACCACAGTGGGAGCCAACGATCTCGCTGCCGAGATCGTCGCGTTGNAAATAATCAATAATCACAATACCACTGCTCCTCAGACCCACCCCAGTGCGAAACGATTCACTGGTGCGATCCTGGAATAAACAATCATATATCCGATCACTGCTCCTCAGACCCACCCCAGTGCGAAACGATTCACTGGTGCGAGCCTGGAATTAAAGCCAACGATCTCGCTGCCGAGATCGTCGCGTTGCAGCCGCGGATCTCAATCCCGGTTGAGGAGGAGGTCGAGTATGAATTCGACCAGGCCAAGTTCGAGAAGTATCTTTCATCCTCATCCGGATCCACCTTGGTGCGGCAAAGGCGACGTCAACGCTTGGTGCGGCAACTCGCAAAGGCGATGGAGTCCACTGACGGAATCCGCTATAACGCGGATCTGAAGAACAAGAGAAGCAAACAGCCTCAACAACCAATGAATAGCAGCTCCTCTAAGCCGCCAACGAACAAATGGATCCGTGTCACACGGAATCGTTCGACACTTGAGGAGCGCATTCGCAAGCGCCGCGCACTGTCAGCGCAGGCACGGGCTCAAGTCTAAGAAGCCCAAGTATGGAAGCCGAAGTCTGAAGCGGTGATTCAGGCTAAGGTACAACCATTGCAGCCTCCAGCAAAGGTTCAACTTCCGGCGAAACACTCTAAATCGCCGATAATTTCCATGGCTACTCCGGGAGATCATGCAGAATCATCCTGAAGAAAGAAGCCAGTTTTGGAGCGCCTCAGTCCAATTCACGATGAGAGAGGCAAAGCTCCCGTTCAAGAACGTTTGGGCCCGATGAAGAATCCCCTAACGACTCAACATGCTGGGGGTCGCCGTCACCTCCAACATGACAACGAGTTCAAGGCAGCTGCGCGCGCCAATTTGCGCATTGAAGTCCAGGAGCCCACTAAGAATTCACGTCCAAAAAGGCATGTCTCGAGGAGTTCGCCCTCAGAAGGAAACATTATCGTCTGATGACGATAACGTTATACCTGAGAAATCATGCCCACACACGATAGGTTACTCCGACCGTCAAGCCGACGAGTTGTACTATCGTGTTGGTGGTACGAGGAAAACCAGGAAGAGGAGTCCTCGAGGACTAGAAACTCAGTGCCCCTATTCAAAACTCATTCGGGCAGTATTGTCTGAGTGCAACTGCATCAAGACGGTCCCCGAAAGAGTTTCGGTCTTTGAAAGGCTCAGTACTGAAACGCCAAAACCAAGGACTAGGCGTTTTCGACAAAGAAGAATGGTAGTTTAAGGCAGAGAATTCCCAAGGGTCACCACTAATATGACCAGCAAAGGGACGTCGACACAGGATAATCCCGAGTCGATTCCGGAAGTACCCCGGCGGATGACCCGTCTGCAGTTCGGAGCCATTATACGAGGAACTTATGGTAGGGTTCGGACAAGATTATTGTCAGAAGATGAAGAATCGGATTCATGCTCTGCTGTCGCATCAGACAATACAGTATTCAGCGAGGGACAACCCCACGAGTCATTTATGATAAGCGCGGAACAAGTGACCAAGATGCTCGAAGAAGCCATGGTTAAACAGCAGGAGAGCTTCAAGCACGAAATGCAGATGGCCATGCAGAGTATGAGAGAAATGCATGACCAGCAAATCCAAGCGCTGACAAACCAGCAAGGCGAGCCAAATCATCATAACCAGATTGATCTGGAAGAGGAGGAAGCTCACAATGCTAATAATCCTCCCGTCAATGCAGGGGGTGGTAACGAGAATGCTGATAAAGACTCAGGTGAAAACCTGAAGATTAAAAATCTCGAGAGCAAAATCAATACGTTGATTTCCGCTCAAGAGATGAAGAAGACGGGCATTCCTTGTCCATACCCACGAGAATGAGAATCAATCCCCTATCCGGCGAAGTTCAGTCTAATTAACTTCATGCCGTTTGATGGGAAGGGTTCACCCACGCAGCATTTGATTTACTTCAAATCGCACCTGGGTGTTATCTCTGGTAATGAGCCTCTGATGGTACGGTCCTTCGTTGGCACTCTTCGTGGAGCCGGCTTCGATTGGTATCGTCGCCTCAAGCCAGGAAGCGTGGATAGCTGGGACGACATGGAGACAAAATTCCTTGCTAATTTCTTCGATGATGACACTGAGATATCCATCGGAACGTTGCTCGATGAGAAACAAAAGGACAGGGAATTGGTCGACGCCTTCGTCAAAAGGTTCCGGAACAAGGCGATGAACTGTCGAGACCCGATCACTGAGGAGTTTATTCTCCAGACTTGCCACAACAACCTCGCATTGGACGTGTTGGAGGCAATGGGAACGGCACCGTCTAACACTTGGAAAGACTTGAAGGTGCGCGGTAAACAAGCCGAACGCTTCCTCCGAAGGAAGAAGACCGAGAGGAACCGACCGACGGCTAATCCGCTGAACTCGAACTTCGCCTCTCGTGGTAAGGGCAAGGCACCTGCAGCTACTGTTGGTGTTAATCGAATGTCACAACAGCAATCCCGAAGGCAGCAAAAGACTTCGGGAGACTCCGACAAGCATAAGAGTATAAACTGCTTCTTAAAACTCCGACAAGTATAAGAGTATAAACTGCTTCTCAAACCTCCGACCGGTATAAGAGGTTAAACTGCTCCCTGATACTCCAACATGTATATGAGTCTAAACTGTTTCATTTCTTTCACGGGAAGTTCCTGGAGAATTTTCTTAAGGATAACCCAGTCATGTAACTGAGTACAATGTCGGACCCAGTTCCACAAGGAAAGCTGGGGGTGGATTATTCATATATCGAGAAGTTCCCGAAAGAATACCACGGGTGATATTCTTAGGGATAACCCAATCACTATAAAAGTGATAAGTAAAACATCCACATTTAAACTCTAAATGTCAGGATGTTCTCCATTATTGTTATCAAATTCATTATTTCTCATGAGTTATCTTGTTGAGACGAGATTCGATCCTTTTGACAGATTAATCTTTCCTCACAAAAATCCCCCACTGATCAAGTCAATTGACGGTGGGTCCACTAAATTTTCTGTCCGCTAATTCATGGTAATTTCTAAAGCTTGACGTGTTAAGTCCTGATTACTTGACGTCAAAACCCTTCATCGAGTGGCCAGTACAAACCAGTATTTCTACTGCTACTTTTATTCCACTCCCTTTGCTTTTAGGTCAAACCTACAGTAGGGGCCACAATCAAAATCCCCTCTCGATTCCTCCAATGAACGAGAGGTCCACTTTCAAATCGAGTGATCAAACCTTCCTACAGTTAGGGTCATCTCAAACTCCTACTTGGTCAAACCTTCCTACAGTTAGGACCAAAACCATAATTCACTCTCGATAAACGAGAAATTCATCTTTAGTTCGGTAATCAAACCCTCCAACAGTTAGGGTTATCTGAATCTTTTTGATTCTCTGAGTGGAGATCCCACTCTTAGTTTCACCTTTCCGGATTCTGGGGGTGGAGATCCCACCTCGAGTCTCCTTTCCAGCTGAAGATAGAATATAAAATTCTTCTTCTTCAGTGTCGGGAGATAGAATATAAAATTCTTCCTCTCCTATTTCGTGTTTGTCTTTTCCCCAAGAGAAGACACCACATTTTTCAAACTCCCAAAATCTGTGCCTCACAGGTACGGGGAATTTTATCCCGAATCCTAAGTAGGGATAATTCAACGCCTAACATGCGTTGCCGGTTTAAGTCTTTCACCGACTGAAGAAGATACCAGAATTCCAGTCTAGGAAGTTTATTCTGAATCCTAAGCAGGGATAAGTCGACGCCTAACACGCGTCGCCGGTTTAGTCTTTTTTCGTAGAAAAAAACATCAGAGTTCGATTCTGGGGTATTCTATCCTGAAACCTAAGCAAGGATAAGTCTGCGCCGAACCCGCGCTGCCGGTTAGTTCTTAACCGTTAAAAAGAACACCCGTTCACATATTCAATGTTGTGGCAGGTTGTTATTAATAACACCAAAATCCATGCCTTACACGCATGGGGAATTTCATCCTGAATCCTAAGAAAGGATATGTCGACGCCTAACACGCGTCGCCGGTTTGTCTTTCTCCGTAGAAAAAGACACCAGAGTTCGATTCTGGGGTATTTTATCCCGAAGCCTAAGTAGGGATAAGCCAGCGTCTAATATACGTTGCTGGGTAGCCTATTCCCGTAACAATAGCGAAGTCTACGTATTCGAAGTCGTAGCAGCGAGTCTAAGGGAGTTCATTCCGTTAGCACAACGTCACATGCGGAACAGATTTAGACAATCCGCATGCTAGCCCGACTCAAACGGTAGTCGGTAAAGGCTCATCAAACCCGTTGATGGCTGGGGGTTTGCCAAAAATCCTATATATGCGAAAGTCACTGCATCGCCGGTTAGTCTTTGACCGTAAAAAAGGACACAAGACCACATATTCAACATTGTGGCAGGTTGTTATTAATAACACCAAAATCCATGCCTTACACGCATGGGACCGGACTGAAACAATCCGCATGCTAGCCCGACTCAAACGGTAGTCGGTAAAGGCTCATCAAACCCGTTGATGGCTGGGGGTTTGCCAAAAATCCTATATATGCGAAAGTCACTGACGCACCAGCCCCATTAGTTGGTCTCGTGACTTGAGCATCCTATGACGTTCGAAGCCCTAGGGTCGACACCGGTCAACGCGTAACCCTAGGTCAATGCCAGTCAACGAGTTGTAATCAAACAGTTAATGTACGACGTTCAAAACCCTAAGGTCAACGTCGGTCAAACACATAACCCTAGGTCAATGCCAGTCAACGCGTTGCGATCAAAAAGTTAACGTACGACGTTCAAAACCCTAAGGTCAACACGTAACCCTAGGTCAACGCCTATCAATGCATTGCAATGAAAGAATCAATACTCCGAAAAGTATACGAGTATAAACTGCATCTTAATACTCTAATAAGGTATACGAGTATAAACTATTCCCTATTTTTGGTTGAGAAGTTTCTGGAGAATATTTTTCTAAAAATATTCTTAAGGATAACTCAACAACACTTCACCGGACAACGCGTCGCAAATGAGAACTCAACGCCAACAATCGATGGTCAGTTCTATGTTGAACCAACAAACACGAGCTAAAGATTAAAAAAATCAGGAATCGACTTCAAAGTTCGAAATTCTGACAACGGTCAGACAATAAATGCAGCACCGGAAACCTTACAGACATTCGACGAAGCACTGAATAGCCTGAAGGATTGAAGGAATCAAGAACAGAAGCCATTCCAAGGTCCCGTTATACCGACTGAAGGTTGGGACAATCATATCCAAAGTATTCCAGACTCTTCTATAAAAGAACGAGGCTGAAATACTTTGGAGGGGGTATCTGTAGGCGTATAAAACTGCCTATGGATCCCTTAGCACAGCTCAGCACGGTGATTCAACAAACCAACGAACCATTAGGCGACATATCCAAACACGATCGTTAGTCCATAATACCAAAGCCAAATGACACGCGACGAAGCGGATCAACGAGGCGACGAGGCTAACGAATCGCACGCAAGCAACGGAATGCATCCATTCGCGTGCGGAATCAAGCCAACGGTTCGGGAATCAACGAGTCATCCAACCATAGAACGGATTCAAACACCAAGGCGGATTTACTGCCAAATCAGGATCCAGACTCCCAAACCAAAGTCCAGATCAACAACGAAGCACGAAACCGGACAACGGACACAACGGCGCCACACCCGGGTGACTCGGCCAAAGTCGAACCACCCAGGTGGCTCGGCCAAAGCCGAGCCACCAAGAGGTGGCTCGGCCATGGCCAAGAGGCACAGATCTGAGTGCCTATAAATAGGAGAGGTTGGTTAATTTGTCAAGGGTTAGAATTTTTGGAGGCGAAGCTCTGCTGGATTGAAGGCTCAAAACTTAAAAAGATTGAAGCTTTGGAACTTTGAAGACTTGGACATATCACATCTGGTTCTTAGCGATCATCCACACCAAATAAGGCAGGAGTTCGGGAGAGATCAGATCTGAGATCTACACGGTTTCACTCCGGATCAAAACTTGGTTTTTGATCCCGAGAAGGCTATTATTTCCTTGGTGAAATAGTACCCTCGGCTGTTATTTCTTTCGTGAGATAATACCCGTTATACCGTGTAGGTCCAACCGGATCTAGATCGCGCGATGGTCCACGGATTAACCCCGGCGCAGGCGAAGAAACCCACCAAAGCGAGTGACCGCAAAACAGGAGCTCGTGATTTGTTCGACAAACAAGGAAGATTGTAACTTTTTCTTTTTCTTTTGATCTCGTTGTAACCGGATCTTATAAAAAAGACCGGATCTTTTGTAACCGATAAACGATTACTTGAGAAGAACAATGAATTCAATGAAGAAAGCTACGATTTTTCCCGCGAACAATTGCGAACAACCACATCGAACTTCTCATGCCAGAGTTTCAGTGCCTGCTTAAGTCCATATAGAGACTTAATAAGTTTACAAACTTTACCAGCTGGAGCATCAAGTCCTTCTGGTTTCTCCATGTAGATCTCTTCTGTGAGGTCTCCATTAAGAAAAGCTGTCTTCACATTCATCTGATGTATGACGAACCTTTTTATCACCGCCTATACGATAAGCACTCTAATGGTAGTGATCCTGCAAACTGGTGTATAGATGTCAAAGAAATCTATTCCTTCTCTCTGAGAGAATCCTTTCGCCACTAGTCTTACTTTGTACTTCTCAATAGTACCATCAGGATGAACCTTCTTCTTGAAGATCCACTTGCAACTGATAGGCCTAGCACCTTCAGGTACATCCACCAGCTCCCACGTGTGATTTTGGATCAATGAATCTATCTCATCATCTATAGCTTCTTTCCACAGAAGAACATCTGTTGACTGCATTGCTTCTTGGAAAGTCCGTGGGTCTCCTTCCACATTATAGGTGATGAAATCATCTCCAAAATCTTTCTATCTCCTGACACGCTTGGAAGATGATTCAGTAACTCCTTCATCACTGATACTTTTAGTTTCTTGCAAAACTGGCTCCTCTTGTGCGTTTGACGTACTAGCATTCCCTGCTATATTTTTGAGCAATAATCCTTTATCTTTGATAAACTTATCTTCAAAGAATTCTGCATCCCAAGCTTCAATGATGGAGTTGGTTCCAAGATCAAGGAACCTGTAAGCATCACTATCTTCAGTAAAGCCAAGAAACACACATCTGTTTGCCTTTGGTCCGAGCTTAGGCCTTCTGATATCTGAAACTCGAACATATGTAAGACACCCCCACACTTTGAGACTATCCAAAGGATCTGGATATCCCAACCATAACTGATGAGGAGTACTATCAGTTTTGGAATATGGTACTCTATTCAGAATCCAGTTTGCCATCAGCAAAGCCTCTCCCCAATAGCATGTAGGTAGACCGGATGTGATTAGCATCGAATTCACCTTCTCGATCAATGTGCGATTCTTCCTTTCTGCAATTTCATTAGATTGTGGAGAATACGGAGCAGTGGTTTCAGCAATGATTCCATGCTCCTTGAAATATGCCTCTGACTTCTTAGATCGGTACTCTCCTCCTATGTCACTTCTGAGTCTTTTCACCTGAAGTCCAAGCTGCTTCTCCACTCGAGTCCGAAACTCAACGAACTTGCTGAAGGCTTCATCTTTAGACTTCAGCAGGTAGACGTGGCAGAAGCGAGAGTGGTCATCAATGAAAGTGATAAAGTACTTCATGCCGCATCGAGTGATGAAGATCTTGAAATCACAAGTATCTGAGTGAATCAGATCCAATAGGTTGGTGCTCCTTGTGACACTTGGAAATGGCTTTCTTGTCAGCTTCGCTTGCACACAGACTTCTCACTTATCAGATTTTTTACCCCCATATTTTGGAAGTAATCCTAACATCTACATGCTAGACAGTTTTCTATAATTCACATGTCCTAGCCTATTGTGTTATAATACAGAGGAGTAAGCAGAAGAGGATACTTTATTTACAATTGAGTTGGGTACAATAGTACTGATCTTATACATGCCATCAGTACGATATGCATTACCAAAATACATTTTCTTAAAAAATAACACAGCCTTTCCTCCTTGGAAATCCAGCCTCATACCAGCGTCACACAGCAGACTTCCAGAGACTAAGTTTTTGGCAATTAAGGGAACATGTTTCACATCCTTCAATGTGAGAGTCTTCCCTGAAGAAAGAGTCAGCACCACAGTCCTAGTTCCAAGAACAAGAACAACAGAATGATCAGCCATTTATACGTTCTCTTTGGCAGCAACATAGGAAGAGAAGAAATCTCTGTTGGAGTAGACATGACAGGTAGCACTTGTATCTAACCACCAACCAGAGACTTTGCTGGGAGATGTCACCTGAAAGACCATAGCCACACAATTATCAAGTTGATTAATATTGTGTACTGTTCCCTTCTTTAGTGCTTTGCAGTCTTTGGCAAAATGTCCTTGCTTCCCACAATTGAAACATTTGTCACTCTTTTTGAAACCTTTCTTCTGAACATTCAGGTTCTTTGGATTATGATTCTTTTTTTTTTGTTAAAAAACTTTTTTTCTTAGAAGAATTGGTACCCTTCCCAGAGTTAGTAGCCACCATGTTAGCAGACGCCTTCTGCTTAGCTAGGAGCTCATTCTTTGTGCGAGTTCGAATCTCGTCCTCGATCTGAATGAACCTCTTCAAATCAGATAAAGTCACTTGTCTTTTCCTTCTTCGGATGTCCGTGGAGAACGACATCCAAGATGGAGGAAGCTTGTTGATAATTGCACCAGAAATGATGGTTTGACAAAGACTGATCTTTTCATCCTTTAGCTTCATAACAAGCTTTTCGAGTTCTTTAACTTGAGGCAAAACCTCAGTGTCATCTTCAAACTTGAAGTCTAGAAATTTGTCAATGAGGTGAGACTTGGAAAGCTTCTCCTCTTCCTTGTATTGCTCCTCCAGAGCATTCCAGATTTCCTTTGCAGATGGCTTGTTGGTGTAAGCATCTGCCAGATGATCAGCCAGACAGTTAAGGAGATAACTCCTGCAGAAATGATCATCTTTATCCCAAGAGGCTTCAGACTCTGAGTCTTCTTCAAAGTCAGGTTTCTCCTCAGAAACCACATAGTAGATTTTTAGGAGTTGCATCCCAAAAATCACTTTTTAACGCCATGTGTTAAAGTTAGATCCATCAAAGTTCTTTAACTTGAGACAGTCCACTCCAAGAGTCCTCGCAGGATCCACTAGTTGATCTGAAATATTGCTTTAAGATTGTTAGAAATTGAGGTTAAATCTGGAATTAAACAGTGAAGGATGATGTGCTGTTATTTTTTATTTTTCAATTAACTGTCGTGCGTTTATGAAACGCTGTGCTTAAAGCAATATTTGGCCTACTCCGGTATAAGGATCCCAAGGTCAAACTGCTTCCAGGAATAGCAGTACAGTATTTTGGTGTGCTCCAACCCAGTACTGTCAAGATCTCCTCGATCTATAAGGCCTTTCGGTCAAGGCAAAAGATCTCCTCGATCTCAGAACCTTACGGTTCAAAACCTTTCGGTTTTAGGGTTCCTACGGGCACAGTTTCTACAGTAACAGCACTACAACAACGTCAATCTGACGTTCGTATTTCAAGCTCGCGTGGGTATTCCGACGTTCGTATTCTATACTGACGTTCGTATTCCACGCTCGCGAGAGAGTTTTTAGCAGCAACTAAGAGCTGCCGAAGGGCGCTATTTATAGGCCTCTAAGGCTAGCTCAAGAGTCACTAGCAATTAATATGACCGTTATAATTCTTAATGATGATTAAGATTATAACATTAATGTATTAAATTGCTCTTAATATTGTTGTAACTACTGCATTCAGTAACTGCTGAATACGAGGTAATAAATGGATGCGTTGCTATGAAACGCGAGGGTCACGTCTTAGCAAATAAGACGAACCTCATTTGATAAACGAATGTTGTCAAATAGGCGAACCTCGTATGACAGACGAACCTCGTCGAACGAGCAAACATAGTCAACCAGGTGAACCTCGTATGACATACGAACCTCGTCGATCGAGCAAAACTCGTCAAACAGGCGAACCTCGTATGACAGATGAACCACATCGAACGAACGAACATTGTCAAACAGGTGAACCTCGTATGACAGATGAACCATGTCGAACGAACAAACGAACATCGTCAAACTACGAGAATGCTAGGGTCACTCTCGTGTGAATACGTAGCTCGTCCGCATGCGCCTCAGCCCGATTAGCCCCGATTCTCGGCTCACGGCCTACGGCCCACGACCCACTAGAACTTATGAGGGATTAATTCAAATAAAATACTTCTCGGTTTGCTGTTGGCAAGCCTCGAACAAGGGACCTTTTGAAACACCAAAACATAAACTTTCCACTAGACTACTAAGCATTTATGAAAAGTACTTGTAGTTAATATATATATAGTTTGAAAACTCATTTTGGAAAGCAATTTTGACCAAAAAATCCAACAAATTTTTGCAACAGATTGTCGAATCTATGCAAAAAGATCCAAAGGCAAAACACAATATAGATTTGAACTTGTGACATTTTACAACCATTTTATAATTCATTGTGGAAAAAAATATTTTGGTATAGATTAAATTAGATTAGATTATGAATAAAATGATATATATTTCACATCTATTACAATAAATAATTTATGACTAAAATGCTCCGAGTTATCTAAAATTAATATATATTATGTTGGATATAAGCTCAACTTTATCATGATTAATTGTATAGTAATTATATAAGTTAGAATATCTTTTTATATATCTCATAACACAAAATAAGTTGTCATCGTGTAACGCATGTATGCTATAGTGGTCTCCTAATAAAAGAATGCAAGGTTTTCTATTTTCAATATTTGAGACCAAAAATAGATACCAATGTCTTTCCTGTCCTTTTCTCATTATGTAATTTTTTCCAAACGAAAGTTTGATTGTCACTTTCTTCTGATATTTCGTATTGTACACTTGTCAAACTCTTCTTTGATACTCGAGGATTTATTAGAGCACTATTGAATTTACTCCATCTGAAACCATTGGTTTTCTTCGATGAATTTCAATTTCTCCGATGTTAATTTAATTGTTCCCTCTTTGATCGAAGATTAGCCTTTTCATGACGTGTTCAAGTTGAAGTTTTCTTCTAGGCACTCCGGAATGAGTCATGCTGTTTGCGTGACAAGACAACTTCACCACAAGCATCAAATGATTTTGACTTATATTTTGAACGGGATTACTATCAAGTATTTTAGTTAAAGGATTTAAGCAAATGATTTTGACTTATATTTTGAACGGGATTACTATCAAGTATATTAGTTAAAGGCTTTAAGCAATTTAATAGAATGTAAGATTTTCCTTTGTTTGAATAAAGAACATGTGATGGTTGACGTTGTGGGTGATGTAGTATAAGAACAAGTCATTTCTCCGAGACTCCAAATATAGTTTTGCTCGAGTAGTTTAAATTATCTTTCATATTTCCAAATATTATAATTTTCTTTACAAATTAAAATCATCTGGAATATTTGTGAGGGATTGTTAGAATATAAAACTATAACTCTCAATTCTCGTCATAACTTCGGAGTTTTTGTATAGTGACAGGATTGTTTAAAATGGTATTAGATTTATCCAGCTCTACTAAAAAACAGGCTAAAGGTGACGGGGCATTAGCGACAGACGAAAAAATTTGCAATGGGGTGACTGCAGTTGACTATACCTCTTCGCCAATGTTATCATTGGCGATGGGGTATAAGCACTTCATGTCACTATTAGTGGCCCCACGGTTCAAAAGAAAAAGAACGAAACCCAAATTCTAACCTTCATTTAGATACCCAGCCGCTCAAATCTTCTCTCTTCTCTCTGCTGCCACTGCTCAAAACTTTTGCCTCACTACTTACCCCCTCGTTGCTCAACGGTGAGATACTCACCGCATCAATGCTCACTGCTGGCCTCCACCTCCTCATCATTCTCTGCTTCTCTATATCACTCAAGCCCAGATAGAAGAATCTGCTCAATGCATCACTCAATCCATCCAGCATCAGTTTGCGGCATTCATCAATGAACTTCTCAACCAAATTCATCCTCAACAACCTTCCTCATTGTTGGCTCCTCCATATTCACCAAGCCAACACTCGGCCGCTCATCCACCACTAGCAAGGCAGGCGTTGGTCCCCCCAACACCCGCACACGCCGTATTAGCTGGTCATCATAGGGACTATGTTGAGTACGTGTCTCCTTAGCCTCTCTAGCAAGCTCGCTTTGCGCATCATCATCGACATTATCCGCAATTTGTGGAAGCCACGGGGGAGAGCCCTAGTCCTAGTCATGATGGCCGAGAACACACCACTGGAGGATTATTGTTAGGCCCTAGGCATCATCATGCTGCTCCGGGTCCGTCAACCACGAATGTGGCATCTGGCTACAATTGGTCTTTCCAACCAATTATTGATACCACTGGGGGGAACACCCCCCTCATTAATGAAATCATGAAGGCATCTTGTGAGAAATTTAAAATGCTGTAGGTGGAGAAGTACAAGGGAGAAGGAGATACAGCTAAGCATGTCTAAAACTACTATGACATGATGACCATGTTACAAGTATCGGAGGCAATCATTTCCAGATGCTTTCCTATCACTTTGATAGGAATCGCCTAACTTTGGTGGAACTCCCTGGTGAAGAAGTCTATCCGTACCTTTGAATAACTCAGCCAGAAGTTCGTGCATCACTTATTGGCTGACACTAAGCAGAAGTTGTCCCCCCCCCCAATGTATTAATACAAATGAGTCAAGATCCTGAAGAGAGTCTGAGAGACTACATGAAGAGGTTCAGGCCAAGAGGTTGGAAGTTAATGACCTGGGGAGTGCGGTCGCCATGTCTGCCATCGTAGCTGGCCTACAGGACAACGATCTGTCTGACTCGCTTGCCAAAAAATAAGTCACCAACTATGAGCAACTGATGGGCAAGGCATATGGATACATGGATATGGAAGACGTTTGGGCCTGTAAGAAGGCAACCAGGGAGGCGGAAGCGGCCACAACAGCAACAGCAGTAGCAACAATAGCACTAGGAGCAGCAATAGCAACACCAACGTTTAGGTCCATAGGAGAGACCAAAACCCTACCGAGAAAAGGCACAGCATGGGATTCCTCTATAACTAACCCAAATAAAACTAGGTCGACAGGAGGGATCGAAAGAAGGAGCCTTTCTAGAAGCTGGTCCTCACAACCCTCAACACTTCTCTCACAGATACCCTCCACTTGGTTCTGAAGGAGGGGCATCTCAACTCTGCTCCTCCTCGCATGAAGTTGAATCCTCAGTCTCGAGACACCAAACAATACTATCGGTGTGATCGAGATCACAGGCATCTTACCAATGATTACCTAGTCTTTTAGAGAGATATTGAGGATTTTATACAAAGAGGATATTTGAAGTGGCTAGTCTCCTAGCGAGACAGGAGAGGGCCTACTTTAGGGGAAGCTGGTAGGAGGTCCTAATCTAGGCCACCTTACCCCCAACCGCCACCTGATGTTCGACCAGCCGAACCTAGCAATAGAGGGATCATTAACACTATTAGTGGCAGACCCATTATTGGATGACAATGCAACAGTGCTTATAAAAATATGCTAGGTGAACATTGCAAGTCAATTTCAGTGATAAGAAGCCGAGAACCGATCAACCCATCTCCTTCATCAACTCGGATTTGCGAGGTGTTGAGACACCTCACGCCGACCCCATAATCATCTTGGTCGAAATTAATAGTTTTCAGGTTAAAAGGATTTTGATCTATATAGGAAGTTCTATGAACATCCTGTTCATTGATGCCTTCAACCAGATGGGTATCAATAATTCTAAACTACAACCTTGTCAGGGTCCGCTTATTAGATTCTCGCGGCATTCACTTTTACCAGAAGGTATGATCACTCTTCCCCTAACGATAGGTGACTATCCTCACCAGTTCACTATTCAGACTCAGTTTTTAGTGATGAATCTCAAGTCAGCATACAATGTAATTCTGGGAAGAATTGCCCTCAATAATTTACGGGCAGTCCCCTCCACCTACCACAAGATGGTGAAGTTTCTAACTCTTAAGGATGTTGAAATTGCCAAAAGCAACTAGAAGGAGGTCAGTTCCTTCTTTGCTCTTGATGAAGGGAAAAGGAGTGCAGGAAATCCAGCCCATTGAGAAGACATGCCTCTAGATGGAAAGAGCTCCATGAGATACCGATTGAGCACTGTGGAGTGAAGAAGATCAAGATCGGGTCCAGCATCGTCAAACCTCAACGAGGAGCCTTAATTGCATTCCTATTGGTGAACACAGATGTATTTGTCTGGGGACCTAAAGACATGCCAAGCCATGAACTCTCAGTTGACTACCACACTAAGCCAGTTCGACAAAGAAGAGACATCTCAATATAGAAAGATAGAAAGCAGCTGCAGATGAGGTAGACCAACTCTTTAGAGCTAGTTTCATCAGATAGGTGTAATACCACAAGTGACTATCTAATGTGGTGCTGGTAAAGAAGGCTCTTAACAAGTAGAGAATGTGTGTAGCCTTCACTGATCTTAAAAAGGTCTTCCCAAACGACAACTACCCCCTTCCTAGGATCAATCAGCTAGTCGACGAAAGCATGGTTCAAGAACTATTGAGCTTCATGGACGCTTTCTTAGGTTACAACCAAAACCTCATAGCGGAACATGATCAAGATAAACCTCATTCATCATGAACCAGGGTACCAATTGCTACAAAGTGAACCCTTTCGGTCTTAAGGATGTAGACGCCACCTACCAGGGGCTGGTCAAATTTTTAAGCCTCAACTTGGCCACAACATGGAAATCTATGTGGATGACATCCTGGTGAAGTCAAGGCAATCATCGTCCCACATATCAAATCTTAAAGAGACCTTCTCCATTCTCTAATGCTACAGCATAAAGCTTAATCCAGTTAAGTGCACTTTTGGCATACGGTCGGGCAAATTTCTTGGATTCATGATCCTTAGAGAGACATTGAGATCAATCTCGAGGAGATAACTGCCATAGAACAACTACCCGAGCCCCACACATTAAAAGAGGTCCATAGGCTGGATGGGAAGATAGTTGCATTGCATCGCTTTCTCTCAAAATCTACTAAGTGGAGCCTCCCATTCTTCCAAATTTTGAGAGGAAGCAAGGAGTTGAAGGAAGGCAAAAGTTATACCCATGAATGTAGCGAAGCTTTTAATGACCTCAAGTAGTATCTCAACACCAAGCCCCTATTAAGCTAACCCAGAGAAGGAAAAATTATGTGTCTCTATCTGGCTATATCCCCCGAAGTTGTGAGCTTTGTCATGGCTTGAGAAGAAGAGGGTATTCAGAAGCCAGTGTACTATGTTAGCCAGATCTTGAAGGCAGCCGAACTCAACTATCCTTTCATTGAGAAAGCTTCCTTCATCCTCATCACTTCGGCTAGGAGACTTTTCCCCTACTTTCAGGCTCACACTATCATTGTACGGATGAGTATGCCTCTGAAGAAAGCACTCGATAGGCACACTACTTCATGGAGGATGGTCGTCTGGTCAGTCGAACTTAGCGAGCATGACGTACAGTTTGAACCAAGATCAACCATCAAAGCCCAGGACCTAGCTGACTTCCTCAAGGAATCAACCTCCCCACATGATGAACCATCTGCACCCTAGTCACCAGCCCAACCAATGTCTTTGACCTCTCAAGTAGTCAAGGCATCTACCTCTCGGACACATAACACCCTTGAGCATGATTGTCTAGAGTTCACCTCCCGGTGGTGATTGAAGGTGGATGGCTCCTCCGGCGAAGCCGGCAACGGAGTGGGAATGGTCCTACTCAGCCCATATAGGTCAACGTATGAACTATCCATCACTTTTGATTTCTTAGCCTCACATAGTAAGGTTGAATATGAAGCACTCTTGACAGGTCTTCGAGCCGACTTGGTAGCAAAGGTTGAGCATCTCTACATTTTGGTGACTCCTAATTTGTGGTGCACCAGGTGAATAGAGCATATATGTCCAAAGACTCGAGAACGGTCCTATATCTGAAAGTGATCAAGGAGCTAATGACCAACTATGCAGATTTTAAAATCGCCTAAGTCCCCTACGCTATCAACATTCTGGCAGAGGCTTTATCGAAACTCGGGTCGACCAACTCAAGAAGCCAGGTAGGACCCATATACGTGGATACCCTTAAGTATCCAAGCATTATGGAGACCCCTTCATCGATCATGTAGATCGAGACGTCTACAGAACCCTATAGGATGAATCCAATCATCCAGTATCTAACATGAGGGACCTCACCGATGAATGCCACTGAAGATAGGAGTTTTCAAAGGAATGCTCACCAATATCTCATGCTTGACAATCAGCTTTATCAAATGTCATACTCTAGTAGTAGTGTGGAGCCCTATCTTCGGTGTCTTCGGCCAGCACAGGCTAGCTATGTCCTTAGAGAGATCCACGAATGGACTTGCAGGAATCATCTAGGGGCTAGAACTCTCACCCAGAAGGTTTTTCGACAAGGATATTATTGACCCACTATCTTAGCCGAGTCCAAGACACTCGTTTCCTCATGCTAGAAATGCTAATTTTTCTCGAGCATCCTATGGGTGGAAACCACAAACTTGATTTTCTATTTAAAACTAGGTTGTGCACGTTTTTCGGTCGACCGACACTATTAATCAGTCAACCAAAAAACTACTCTGTAATTGTGAAAAAGTTTCTGTCTAGTCGACAGACCTTCATTAGTCACTGAAATAGTGTTTTCAATCGACCGACACTATGCATCAGTCGACTGATAAACTACTATGCAGTTGCTAGAAAGTTTCTGCTCAGTCAACCGATCTCCATCAGTCGACTAAATAGAATTTTCGATCGACTGACGGCTTGCGTCAGTCGATTGATAGTTTCCTAGAATTTGCCAACGGTCAACTCATCAGTCGACTGAACAATACATCAGTCGACTGATGGCACTGTAATGGCTAGTTTTCCAGACTCATTTGTTTATGGTTTTTGAGTGGTTTGAGAGGCTATAAAAAGCCCTCAACTTTCATTTATTTCTTAGGGATGTTTAAGTGAGTTTGCACAAGTTTGTTTCAAAGTTTTAAGTGTGTTTTTGTTTATACAAAAAGAGTTTACAAGAGGAGGAGATCATTTTAGTTTTGAGCATCATTCTTTGAATCTCTATCTTTCTTGTTCTTGGAGAAGTTATCTAAACTCGATTATCTAGCTTGTTAGTATTTAAATTGTTATATTTATATTTACTAGATTAATTTGAGTTTGATTTTATTTTTACTCATTGATTTCACACACAACCAATTTGAGCTTAAGTACTTTCACATATTGTATATTTGAGTTGTGGTGAGTGAATCATTGAGAGTGAGCTTCATTTTAGTTCTCAACTTGTTTAGAGAACAAATCTTGTTATTTGCACTTTATTGTTGAAAACACGTTGTAATACGCAAGGAAACTTAGTGGAGTGGTTGGGAGAGACCGCGGTCAATTCCAAGAGAAGTGACGTTGGTTGTAAAACCTAGGGAGAGGTAGTAAATCCAAGCACTTGAGGAATGCTTGAGGAAGGTGACACGGATAGGCCAACACTTAGAGGAGTACATTGTGTATTGACTATTGTGTGAGTTGTAAACATTATAGGTGAGCGTTGAAAATCAATTGTGTAGTTGTTTTTGTGATTAGTGGAGAATCTCCTAAAGGGTGAGGAGTGGAGACGTAGGTCAAGGGTGACCAAACTCTGTGAACATATTCTTGTGTTTGTGTTTGTGTTTGCCTTTGGCACACTCTTATTGTCTCATTGTTTATATCGCCTATTACTCATTGTTTATCCTTGCATATATCACTTCTGTATATCATATTGCTAGGATATAGTTAATAAGTTTTAAATTGGCATCATATTCGGATTAGTAATTACCTTATTCAACCCCCCAGGGTACTTTCATTTGGTATCAGAGCTTGGTGCTCTTTGATTTGTGGCTTAATCACCTAGAGTCGAAGATCCTCACTTTGATTTATTGCTAATCTAGTTTTGTGATTTTATCTTACTTACATTTTTATATTATGGATATACACGGTGTACCTAGTTTAGGTTATGCTATTAACATTGCTCCAAAATTAAATGATTTACCTTATGCTCAATGGTTTGTTAGATTTAAACTTTTTGTTAGATCTAAACATTTCAATTTATGGAAAATAATTGATTATGCTTATATTGTACCCACTTTGGAAAAATCTAAGTTGAGTAATAATGATAAAATGATATTTACTATGAACAATGTATTATTAGAATTTTTGCTAAATGCCTTTGATTCATCTATATCTAACAAGCTTGCTCATTTGATAGTACTTACAAATTGTGGATATTTATATAGAAGCACATCTAGAAAACTTAGAGGAGATCCAACATGTTTTGGCGGATTCCACTTTAAGTGAAATTGGAGCTACATCATGAACATTGCCACAAGGCGATATCCCTAGTGCGGTATGCGAGTCTGATTCTTTAAATGAGTTATCTATTGATGAATTCGCTTGTGCATATGAACATTTAATGCATGCTATAACAAATTGCATCATAATTTTATTAATTTGAAAAGATAGCATGTAAATTTGAAATCTGGTCATGATATGCTAGCATCAAAATTTGATGACATTTCTAAAGAGAATGTGATTCTTAAGAACAATAACGATAAATTCAGACAAGATCACATTTCTCTTAGCTTAAAGATAGCTAGCTTATAAAATGAGAAAAATGATGCCATTTTAGAAGTAGAAATAATTAGAACAAAATTTAATTCTTTCAAAGATAATGATATTTGTTCTACTTCTAATACCAATGCGTATGTGTCTAATAATGAGTTGAGTCATATGAAGAACCGCATTTTATCTTTAGATTCAACCCTTACTATATATATTGAAAATCACAAGAAACTTGTGAACAAGTGTGCTAAGTCATGTAAAAATATTTCCAAATTACGTAGACACTATGCACACATGTATAGCAAAATTTACAAATGGACAATTTCTAGCCGTAAATGCCATCTTGCCAAATTTTTCTATGATGCACAAAAACCCAAAAATATAAGTATTAGTGTTCCATGTGCATCTCATAAAGTTTCTTCATTACACACACACACACATGCACCCAATGTTAATCACAAACATGTAAATATGTTTAAGTGTGATTATTGTGGTAGGTTTGGCTATTTGACAAAGTTTTGTTTTGATTTCAAAAAAATTAAAATTTGCAAATTGAGTCATGTCACGCCCCGCTTCCTAAAATACCCGGGAATCGGAACGTGAACAAGCCAGCGATGTATTAGATTAAGAAGAAATATACACTATTATTTTTTTTTCTTTTCTCCTCAATCTAATACGCTAAGCATTTGAAAATAAATACAACGTGAAGTCACAGGTCCCCGATCACAGATAGTAAGAATATAATAGACAAACTCAGAATAAAATGATCCATATCATAAAAGAAATGTCATTCTAAGACATAAAAATACGGGTCAAACATGCCCTTATACAAAACTATTTGAATAAAATATTGAAGAATATAAAATACACTGATCAAATGGAAATAAAAGGTAGTACAAGAGAAAACTGAGGACCAATAACTAAGCTTCGGCTTCTTCTTCTGCTCCGTCTACAAGGCACTCCTGCTGAGAATCCTTTAGCTCCCACTGAACCACTTCTTCCTCTAAGTCTGACGTACACCATAGAAAACATGTGTACGTCAGCGTGCATTGCACATGACAAGATCCCACCAAACAAAAGAACGAACGAAAACCCAATGGGAAAATTATACAACAACAAAAATAATAAAGAAACGTGCAACGGAAAATCCAACGAAGTCAATCAAGTAACAAGTCGATCATGCAGCTAGTGATCAGAAATCATCCAAGTCATAAGGCCATACAACTAGATAGAATTAATACTTAAAAATCTATAACCCGAGACGTAGTACGTCGAGCGAAATAATCAAAATAAGAAAACCCTCATGTATATACCATATGTCTCGAATTGTAAATAATTAAATATTAATCCCGATCTATGTACGAAGAAAAACACAACTGGCCTACATCTCACAAGAAATCATACCTAGCTAAGAAAGAAGGTCATGTAACTAGTCATTCTATAACAGGTCACTGATCACATCTCACACAGAGTCAACGCTCCTGTCATCGGATACTGACTGTTCACAAATTCCCTACGTGCATCCAATCATGCTACACATGCGGCCAGAGGACTACACGTAAACCGTTTTCTACCTCGTCCGAACTCAAGCAAAACTCGGGTGACAAAACGATTTCACTAACTAAAGTGATATACACACTTCACTTTAGCCGTACAAACCAACCCCAGTGGTGACACCAACCACAGGAGCTAGCCTGGAAGATACATCAACAGTCTTATCCGATCACATGAATCATGACTTTCCCATCCTAACTCTTCTCGTTTTCTAAGTCAACCATAATCCTCATTGAAACTTGGGTTCACCACCTAAACTTAGTCAACGAACACACACGTGTCACTAAGTTAGTTCATGACGCACGAGGCCACTAAGTCATGAACTACTAAAGGTTCTCAAACACAACATGGACAATACATAGCATACCACGTAATTAAAATAAGAATCATGAATTCGACGATTATTTTGCACATCACACGTTCATAAACTAAATTAATTCAAAATAAATGATTCTTTCACAAAATAAATTCTTTTAAATAAAATAATGATTCTTTTTCCAAAATAACTTCTTATAATTTATCATAATTTTTCCTCAAATGATTCAGTTCTCAAATAAATTCTTTTTAATTAATATAATTATTCAAAAAAATGATTCCACTGCCGAAATAAATTCTTTTAATTCATAATAATTATTCTAAAATAATATTTTCTCAAAATAGTTTATCAATTCAAATAATCTATTTTTTCTAAAATAAGTTATTTTAAATTATCTATTTAATAATTATTCAAAACCAACTCTTTTTCCAAATAATCTCTTTGCTTATAATAATAATTCTAAAACATCTCAAAATAATCACTTTTACATAAAATAATTATTCCTTTAAATTACTTATCATAATATCATTGTTAAATATTAACCATCAACAAGCCACGCAGATAATAATAATTCACAATTTAATCTATACAACTAATCAACGACAGATATAAATAGGAAATGACAAGTCAAGAGGAGCGGGATCTTGCCTCGGTGCATCGGACACGTCGATGTTGACGACACGGGTCGAATCGGACATGGTGGAGCGCGGCGTCAACTATGCGCTGCAGGAGGGAGGCAACGACGACATCAGCGATGAGGATCTCGATTGTGGACCGGTCTTCACCTCAACGTGAGGGCTGGTCGGGCTATCTAAAGGCCGGAGCTACTGAGTAAAGGCAGGGTTGGCATGGTGGAGGGGTTGTTGGCTAGGGTGGCGGCGGAATATCGGCCGGAGTTGAACGCCGGGACTGTCAGGGGTCGGAGCGAGGCTATCAGCGCTGATCGGCGGGAGGGAGATAAGGCAGTGATGTTGAGAATGGCAGAGGTACGTCAGAACGCAGGTGCCAAGCCGGTAGCGTCCAGCGTGCTTGCATCAGGGAGCTGTTGGCTTGCCGCTTCGTCAGAATTGATAGTGTGCGACGGCTTGCGTTGGCTAGAGGGGAGGACCTCGAGGAAGACGCAGCGGGAGAGCTGTGGTGCCGCATCTGTGCTGAAAGAAGGAGCGGCGCGGGTGATTGCCGGGGTAGCGGAGGTCGGCGGGGGTAGGTGGTGTTGAGGTGTGTCTGTGGAGGTTGACCGGCGTTGGCGTGAACTCGAAAGGGAGTCGCTGGGTGGGGGGGATGATGCGGTTGTTAGAGAGGCGCGGCGTTGCGGTGGCTGGAGAAGGAGATGGGGGCTGGCATAGAAGAGCGCGAGCGAGAGGAGGTAGAGGATGGTAGCGTGGCCGTTCACAAGCGAATCGTTGCGTGGAAGTCCGGCGTTGCGAGAGAAGAGCAACGTGGAAGCAAAAGGGCGCGGCGTTTTGTTTTGGAAGAAGGAAAATAGGAGAGAGAAGAAGAGAGAGAGAGAGAGAGAGAGAGAGAGAGGAGAGAAGAGAGAGATAAAACATAAACATAATATAGATGAAGAATTTTACGGTTTTGAAAATTAATTAAAAATAATAATAAGCACGAAATAAATTAAACAATTATAGTATTACAACCGATAATATGCAACAGTAGAAATAATGTAAGAAATTACACAATTAAACAAGAATAATTAATAAAAAATATAATTTCTTATATTTAAAATCAAACAATTATACGATAATTATCTACACGATAAATCATATCAGTTGTACTAATACGACAGTTGATACGTAATTGTAGAAATAATATAACAAATTACACAAATATACGTAATTAATAATACAACATAATACACGGAATAATACGTAATAATAATAATAATGTAACATATTATTTAATATGATACGTAATAGTATCGACAACACAATAGATTAATTCCAAAAATTTTCACCACATAAAATTAATTCATAAATATTAATATCATTTAAATAAATATAAAGCTTGGACTTTAAATCATTGAAAATTGTAAAAATTCGAGAAAAATACAAATACTCTTTTAAAAATCATAATTAAATATTTGAAAATATTAAAAAATTATTTTAACTAGTATCAAAATTCATGGTCCTTACATTCTACCCCCCTTAAAATAAATTATGTCCTCGGAATTAAAATAAAAGTAATACAGAAAGAACCCAAGGATAGAGATATAGAACAATATCCATAAACAAAGGAGAATGTAAAACAAAACGACACAAGGTAAGATACAAGGTGTGATAGCTAAGATATCGCTATCATATTTCAGACTCGCAACAAAGTCCAAACAAATACTATGATACAAACATATTTAACTACATGAACTTGTTATACAGTACTTGTAAATATATAAGCAATCTAATCAGTATAAAGTATAAGATAAGAAATAATATAGAATCAAAACAAATATGTACAATATAAATAAACAATCATATAGAGTGAATCATACAAATAATATACAAGAATTCATAGAAACAAAGCAGAAACATATTAAGTAAGAATAAGGTCAAGTAAGAACAATAAATCTATGGAAAACACAAAAATAAGCCAAATACAATAGAAATAGACAACATAAACAACATAATAAGAAAAGTTGAAAATTCTAAAATACATAGAAGTTTAAACAAAACATAATATTAGGGTATAACAATGGCTAATCAAAAACAAAAGAAATTTAATTATGAAAAAACACAATCAATACAGGTTCAAACCAAAGATATTAAAAACACAATGTAAGATACAAAATCAATAAAAATGAGTAAACGAGCGAAAAGCAAATATCAACAGGATCATATAACAAAATAGAATAATATAATAATAAGTTTAAATCAAGGATAATAGGAAAAGCAATTATAAGGAAATTAGAATAACAATACATACAAAATAAACACAACTAAAAAGAAAACATATTTAATTAATGGAATGATAAAAAGTAGTCTAAAACATAGAAAAGATACAAAGACAGTCGAGTATAAATAGCTGAACACAATTATCAAATAATTATATAATCAAATAATCATGTAAAGCAGTATACAAAATTAGCAGATAAATAATTCTTTACACAAATATTAGAAATTTATAAATTGTATACAAAGAAATTAGAATACGACAAATAAATTAATTAGATAAAAATACGCAACACAATGCAAGTGGAATATTAGAAGGTAATTGAACATAAACCAAAAAGATATGATAAAACAAAATAATACAAAGTAGACAATCATGGAAAGACAAAGTGATAGGACACAACAACATATAAGAAAATGAATTATATGTAGTATATCATATCAAAAACAAAATAAATAATTATAGACGTATATCATAATAATAATTATCGAAAACACACACTTTATATAAATATTATGACTAAATAAATGAAGCAGACTAACCTGGACAAAGAACAAAATAAAAAATAAGTATTAGAATGAATAAGAACTGTATATAGAAAATAAGTAAGCAAAACATAAAAAAAAACTACGAAAGATAAAATGATTGATAAATTATATCAAAAAATAATGATACATGTAATTGGAAGTAAATAATGAAATGAAATATACTAAATGAAACTACTTTATACGTAATAAAACAAGCTAGCAAGTTAATAATACACTTATTATAATATACAATAGTAGATAATGATAATGTAAAATGACTATAATATACTAAACACGAGAATGACACAATATTACTAGAAAAGCACCAGATATAAGACAAGAATGCAGAACAAATCAGGCAGAAGTACAATAAAGATTATAATAAGGTATACAAAACATACATAATCACATTTGATAATAACATTAAGAAATAAACATAAATAGAAACACATCAATACATATAGACAAACAAACAGAGGCAAATCATAATAATAATCAATAGCAGAATGAAACGATACACAATAATTATTAGCATACAAACAATTATATAAAACAAAGTAAATAATATAAAATCATAGTTAGGTTCAAAGAAACACAAATAAAATCAATGTATAAAAATAAAAGATATAAAAACAAAACAGATGAACAAGATTCAGAAACATACGATGCGTATAACAAATATAATTATTATGTATATTAATCATTAAAAATAAAAACACGTACATAATAATAAGCATATAAAAAGTTTGTATACTCATGGTACTAATCATGCTAATAAAAATAAATTTTGATAGAAAGAGTCAGAAAATATTATCTGATAAAATAGACATAAGAGTAAACACGTGATTCAAAATAAACATATTATATAAAACAAAATAAGAAGAACATAATTATATATTCGATAAATAATATGATAAATTAGAAATATTAGTAATATTCATGAATATAAACAAGATACAACAATAATAATAATCACTATATAAAATCAATTTAGACATAGTAGTATATTGTATAGTAGTAAAAAATTACATAAATACTATCAGCGTAATATACATAAATAAATGTATAATACATAAAACATAAACTATAAAAGATAAAATAGATTTATAAACAATGAAAACATATAATATAATACTGTATTTGATACATAAAATAATATAATAAATAATACAGAATTCAATACAATCAAATGATATACAAGTCAAATCAAAAATATAGTTGTAAAAATAATAACTGGTACGAGAAAAGAAAAGTTATAGAAGAGAGGGTAATCACGAAGCGATGAGACAAGAACCATGGAAAACTCCGGAGTTAAAGAGTGATAAGATAGGGATGAAATTGAAACTATCAAGAAAATAGGCTAAGAGCTTAAAAATAGTCTCACGGATGAAATATGATATGTATCTAGACTGTCCATTATATTCTTACTAGTGAGGACTCGGGACCGTGACAGGACTGTGACCTACATGGACCACCAAAAAAACCTGTCACGCCCCGCTTCCTAAAATACTCGGGAATCAGAACGTGAACAAGCCCGCGACGTATTAGATTGAGAAGAAATATACACTATCATTTTTTTTCTTTTCTTCTCAATCCAATATGCTAAGCGTCTGGAAATAAATACAACACGAAGTCACAGGTCCCTGATCACAGATAGCAAGAATATAATAGACAAACTCAGAATAAAATGATCCATATCATAAAAGAAATATCATTCCAAGACATAAAAATACGGGTCAAACATGCCCTTATACAAAACTATCTGAATTAAATACTGAAGAATATAAAATACATTGATCAAATGAAAATAAAAGGTAGTACAAGAGAAAACTGAGGACCAATAACTAAGTTTTGGCTTCTTCTTCTGCTCCGTCTATAAGGCCCTCCTGCTGAGAATCCTTTGGCTCCACCTGAACTTGTTCTTCCTCTAAGTCTGACGTACACTAGAGAAAACATTTGTACATTAGCGTGTATTGCACACAACAAGACCCCACAAACAAAAGAACGAACGAAAACCCAATGCGAAAATGATACAACAACAAAAATATTAAAGAAACCTGCAACGGAAAATCTAACGAAGTCAATCAAGTAACAAGTCGATCATGCAGCTAGCGATCAGAAATCATCCAAGTCATAAGGCCATACAACTAGATAGAATTAATACTTAAAAATCTATAACCCGAGATGTAGTACGTTGAGCGAAATAATCCAAATAAGAAAACCCTCATGTATATACCATATGTCTCGAATTGTAAATAATTAAATATTAATCCCGATCTATGTACGAAGAGAAACACAACTGGCCTATATCTCACAAGAAATCATACCTAGCTAAGAAAGAAGGTCATGTAACTAGTCATTCTATAACAGGTCACTAGTCACATCTCACACAAAGTCAACGCTCCTGTCATCGGATACTAACTGTTCACAAATCCCTTACGTGCATCCAATCATGCTACACATGCGGCCAGAGGACTACACGTAAACCGTTTTCTACCTGGTCCGAACTCAAGCAAAACTCGGGTGACAAAAAGATTTCACTAACTAAAGTGATATACACACTTCACTTTAGCCCTACAAACCAACCCCAGTGGTGACAGCAACCACAGGAGCGAGCCTGGAAGATACATCAACAGTCTTATCCGATCACATGAACCATGACTTTCCCATCCTATCTCTTCTCGTTTTCTAAGTCAACCATAATCCTTATTGAAACTTGGGTTCACCACCTAAACTTGGTCAACGCACACACACGTGTCACTAAGTCTGTTCATGACGCACGAGGCTACTAAGTCATGAACTACTAAAGGTTCTCAAACACAACATGGACAATACATAGCATACCATGTAATTAAAATAAGAATCATGAAATCGACGATTGTTTTGCACATCACACGTTCATAAACTAAATTAATTCAAAATAAATGATTCTTTCACATCACACGTTCATAAACTAAATTAATTCAAAATAAATGATTCTTTCACAAAATAAATTCTTTTAAATAAAATAATGATTCTTTTTTCTAAATTAATTCAAAATAAATGATTCTTTCACAAAATAAATTCTTTTAAATAAAATAATGATTCTTTTTTCAAAATAACTTCTTATAATTTATCATAATTTTTCCTCAAATGATCCAGTTCTCAAATAAATTCTTTTTAATTAATATAATTATTCAAAAAAATAATTCCACTGCTGAAATAAATTCTTTTAATTCATAATAATTATTCTAAATTAATATTTTCTCAAAATAGTTTATCAATTCAAATAATCTATTTTTTCTAAAATAAGTTATTTTAAATTATCTATTTAATAATTATTCAAAACCAACTCTTTTTCCAAATAATCTCTTTGCTCATAATAATAATTCTAAAACATCTCAAAATAATCACTTTTACATAAAATAATTATTCCTTTAAATTACTTATCATAATATCATTATTAAATATTAACCATCAACAAGCCACGTAGATAATAATAATTCACAATTTAATCTATACAACTAATCAACGACAGATATAAATAGGAAATGACGAGTCAAGAGGAGCGGGATCTTGCCTCGGTGCATCGGACACGTCGATGTTGACGACACGGGTCGAATCGGACGTGGTGGAGCGCGGCGTCAACTATGCGCTGCAGAAGGGAGGCAACGACAACATCAGCAATGAGGATCTTGATGTGGCTAACGTGCTAGCATCAACGGACGGGCTGGTCGGACGGTGATCCTCAAGCGGAGCTGCTGGGTGAAGGTGGCGGCATGGTGGAGGAGGGGGCTGTCAGCTAGGGTGGTTGCTGCGGAATGATGGCGTGTGAACGGTTGCAGGTGGCTGGAGGAGGCTATCGAGGTTCGAAGCGGCGATGAGGGAGATGAAGGGGTGGTTGAGATGGGGCAGAAGGTCAAGGAAGCGGCGGTCGGCAGGAGTTCACTGGTGTGGGCGTATGAGAGAGAGAACGCAGAAGCAAAGGGGGTGATGGCGTTTTTTTTGGGGAAGAAAAAAAATGGGAGAGAGAGTGAGTGAGTGAGTGAGAGAAAACACAAACATAATATATATATGAAGAAGTTTAGGGTTTTTGAAAATTAATTAAAATTAATAATAGGCACGAAATAAATAAAATAATTATGTGAAAATTATCTACACATCAATACGTACCAGTTATAGTATTACAATCGATAATACGCAACAGTAGAAATAATGTAAGAAATTACACAATTTAACAAGATAATTAATAAAAAATATAATTTCTTATATTTAATATCAAATAATTATAGGATAATTATCTACACGATAAAACATATCAGTTGTACTAATACGACAGTTGATACGTAATTGTAGAAATAATATAACAAATTATATAAATAATATGTACTTAATAATACAACATAATACACGGAATAATACGTATTAATAATAATAATACAACATGTTATTTAATATGATACGTAATAGTATCGACAACACAACAGATTAATTCCAGAAATTTTCACCGTATAAAATTAATTCATAAATGTTAATATTATTTAAATAAATATAAAGCTTGGACTTTAAATCATAGAAAATTGTAGAAATTCGAGAAAAATACAAATACTCTTTTAAAAATCATAATTAAATATTTTAAAATGCTAGAAAATTATTTTAACTAGTATCAAAATTCATGATCCTTACAGGTCAAAAAGACCACAATTATTTAAAAAATTTCTCGTTCACATTCATATGGTCATCAAAATTAAATGCATCCATTTCATTGCACGTATTGCAATAGAATGGTCATTTGCGTGAATATTGCTATGACCGGACCTATGCAAAAAATGCGCCCAAATAGGATCATAACCGTAGGGCTTTGAGCTTTAATGATATGGGTCATGTTCCTAA
Source organism: Asparagus officinalis (assembly GCF_001876935.1). Lineage (NCBI taxonomy): Eukaryota > Viridiplantae > Streptophyta > Magnoliopsida > Asparagales > Asparagaceae > Asparagus > Asparagus officinalis. The sequence goes on from NC_033803.1 coordinate 18,041,511, forward strand.
ATCTTTCGACACCAAAATGTTTGGGGTGCTAAAACAAGTTTAATTTTGTCTATTTTGAATTTAAATTTTTTTGATTTGTTGAATTTTTGGTTTCATGTTCTTCGACAATGATGTTCGATTAATTTTGAAAAAAATTAAATTGCTTATATTTTTCCTGGAATGTTTAACAAAAGATATTTCATTGTTGGAAATATTAAAAATAAAATTTTCATGATTTTTAAACCATAGTTCATACCATCTTATTCAATCTGTGTTTCAAGTCATCAGTCGACTGATCTCACAAATCAGTCGACTGATAACAGCTCTTAGTCGACCGATAACTTGTATCAGTCGACTGATAAGCTTATAGATTTCTGGTTCAAAATGTATTTTTGCCTTTAACCCAACCCGTATCTCACACCCATTTTATCCTAGTCATTGGTTGGTTAGTGTAGAGGATCTTGGTCGTTCTTTTCATCATCTATATGTCAATACTCTAACTCAAAACCCCACACCAGTCATCCCTTTCCCTTTCTACCTTTAAGTCCATCAGTCGACCGAGGATCTTTAAGTCAACCGACGTCCGCCCCAGTCGACCGTCTAGCTTCAGCCGAGAGAGCTTTTGTCGCTGATCAAGCCCGTGTTTCTTCATAAAATCATTCCTTAATGATCAGTATAACTCCTCACTCTCTTTTGTTTATCTAGGGTTTATTATCTAGGTTTATTATCTAGGTTTATTATCTAGATCTATTACCTAGGGTTTGTTTATCTTAGATTGGTTCTTATATAAAAATCATTTAGGATCTTTGATATCTGTTTTATCATGTCTTGATCACATCCCAAATGAGCTAGATCTAGTAGACCCGAACCCGCTCCCACTCCTGCTCCCGCTCCCGCTCCCATTCCCGTGACCGAATTTGCTAATTATGAACGATATCTTCCTAATACATCTTTAATTAGCAAATATTGTACTTATTGTCAATTCAAAATTTTTTGTGGGAGATTTGTTAAGTTTGAAGATTTTGCTCATTTTTAGTTGCATACATATTTTAATGATGATAGACTACATGATTTTCTCACTCACACTAATCATCTTCCATATTATCCAAATCTTGTACATCTATTTTATACAAATTTGCAACTAGATCAAACTTATGTAGATACCCCTTTCATTACCTCTCTTGTCAAGAATCATCGTATTATTTTCACTGCCTATCAATTACCTGAAATTTTTGATATTCCTGTTGGGGACACTATCCTAAAGGATGTAGACTATGATGATGAAAATGTTGATTCTCTGTTCCTCTTTCTAGGAAAACACTTCCTCTTTCTATTAGCTTAGTCTCTCCTCTTAGGAGAATCATTACTCGTATCATTTCTTACAACATAATTTCCAAGTCTGGGGGTTATGATCATTTCTCTCAAGAGTTGACTAGTGCGGTTTATGCCATTTTAGGAAACCTTGACGTAAAATGGAGCAAGGATATTTTTGATGTTATGGCAATAAACCACACGAGATTTATTCCTTTTGAGCCTTTCTCACTAAGAATTTTTATCATTATGAAGTGGATCTATCCGATGAGGCCCACATTCATATTCATGATTTCTTTGATACCCTTAGCCTCTCTAGGATGAATCTTCCTGTTACTCTATAGCAGATGGAACATTCTGATAATCCTATAGATTCTTTCATAGATGAAACCTCATCGCTTCCATCTAGTTCTAGGGCTCGTCCTCGTCCTCATCCTCCACGTGCATCATCTTTCATTCCTTCTAGTGCTAGATGGTTTGGTGTTAGACCCTAGAGGGGGGGTGATTAGGGTCTTATGCTAAGCTAATCCGACTAAATACCAATCAAAACTAATAACAAAATATCCTAGCAAGAATAAAATGCAATAAGATACATTAGCTAGGATAAGGCAATATGAACAAATGAATATATCCTATCAATGAGATATTACAAGTATATGAGCAAGGATATATAAACTAACACAAGGGTAAAATAAACAATCTACACAAGTGATAGGGTAATATGATGAGCAATACACAAAGGCGATATAAGATATGAAAACAAGAATAAGAATGCCAATGCAATCACAAACAAAACGATATGATCACGGAGTTCGGTCCCCACGACCTACGTCTCCGCTCCTCACCTCGAGGAGATCTCCACTATCACAACCGGGTTTTCTACGTTTACCCGAACAACATTTACACCTCACAATATAATCACTATGCAATCACACTTTACACACTAAGTGTTGGTCCTAGCCCGTGTCCTCCTCCTCAAGTGCTCGGTTACAACCTCTCCCTAGGCACGTCAACCAACGCCACTCCTCTTGGATTTGACCCCGTCTCTCACCACACACTTCTCTCGGTGTACAAGTGTATTACAAGTGAATCCTCACAATTAAGCACAATATAAATCAATTTGATTGTTCTCTAAACAAGGTGAGAACTCAATTAAGCACAACTCTTAGTCACAAACCCACAACCCCAAATTATACTATGAATGTAAATACACTAAGCTCAATAGGTTGTGTGTGAACAAAGAGTATCAATAAAACGATTAAACTAAACTCAATATAAATCTAGCTTATGGAAATTATAATCAAAATAATAAATTGCTAGATGAGTTTAGAAACACTTCTCTAAAGATGACAAGAGAGTAGGAGAAGAGTGAATGCTCAAACACCAAAGGATGATCTCCACTTGCTCTTGTGAAATTGAATTCACAAACTCAAACCCTCAATTTGCTTAAAAGCTTCTTAAACCAAACTTAAACAAACACTAAACAAGTTTAAACTCTTGTTAAACTATTTTAAAACATTCTCTTAAAAAAATTGTTGAAATCTGAGATCAAAGGAGTTTTTATAGCCTCCCAAAGACCTCAGCCAAAACCCAAAACAAATGACAAAAAAGCCCAGCCAACGGTAACAAAAATAGCCGTTGGAAAAGTCTGACAGAGCGGCAGTCGACCGGAAATTCTCACGGTCGACCGCGATCCAGGTTCCAAACGGAGAAAACGCACAGAGTTCGTCGGTCGACCGGCGGAAATATCGGTCGACCGGCGGTACTGTAGAAGGTATATCCGATTTTATAAAATCGGTTAAAAATAGTAAAACAGATCCAAAAATTATGAAATTTTTAGAGAAGGTTCTAGACATGTATAAAAACATGTTAGAGAAAGAATTTATGAAAAATCATTTTCCAGTTGAGAGAAATAAATGTTTGAACACAGAAATACAGTTTCTGAAAATCTGCTGTGATACACGATTTTGTAAAATCAATTAGGCACAGCAAATCAACTCCAAAAATAGTAAAATTTTGAGAGAAGTTTCTAAACATATAGATAAACATGTCAAAGAAATAATTTATTGAATATCACTTCCCATTTATAAAAACTCATCATTTTTGTAAAAACATGCACGGACATGCACGAATGAAAACATGATTTTGTAAATTCCATTAAACATAACAAATCAATTCCAAACTTGATGAAACTTTGCGAAATGTTTGTAAACATGAAAACAAACATGTTAGAAAAAGAATTTCTCAAATTGAAATTTTATTTGTGAAAAACTCATGTATTTTGTAAAACTTATAAATACATGTGTACATAAACAACTTTACCATATGAAACCAAACATGTATATATATATATATATGAATATGTATTTGTTTCATATTTAAACTTAAAAGCCAAGAACCAAAACTTGTGTACATATATATAACTATATATAAGAACAAAATATGTGTGTGTATATATGATTGAGCTTAAAGTATTAACACACATAATATAAAACCTAAACTAAATGTACCCAAGCTTGATGAAGGTCTTCAATGAGCATGACTTGGTAAACTTTGCGGAAGAAGCTTGTAATTGGATCTTTAACTTGAATTGACGTTGCTTCACTCCACAATTCCGCCAACCTCCATTTGATATGATCGTTAAGGCTCGATTCCATCCATCCTCCAACTCGTTGTTTGCCTAGAATAAATACTAAAACACAAACACTAGACAAACAACATTAGTTGTAAATTGTTTGTAAATCATCATCAAAACAAGAAGGCCAACATTTGTTCACCGGTTGGATAGTTTAGAGGAGAGAGTATTTGCTCGCCTAGATCACATTGAGAGTAGAGCTAAAAATTGGTATGGCGAGTTGTTGAGGAGGCAGGATGAAGTTAGCATTATTCCCCCTCCCTTCGTCTCTATATCCTTTAAAATATCAAGGCAGATAGTGATGCGGGAGGGATAATAGATGTTGTCTGGGGCTAGCTAGGACTCGGGAGGGAGTAAAGCCAGAAGATAGTTGAAGTCCACCTGGCAAGCTAACAAAACTTCACTTTACCTAGAGGGCTAGTGTGGTACTTCTCTACAATCTCTATCCTATAAGCCTCTGACTCTAAAAAAGTGAGTCGAGCTTCTAGAGATTGGATGGCGTCCATAGATGCCTTATGGTCTACCGCTCCTCCTCGAGATTGAGCTTTAGATTCTAAGCAACCAGGCAATCAGATCAAGCTAATTCATGAGCATCTATTCTTGCACACTTCTCACCCTCGATCTCTTTAGCTAGATATTTGATTTGGCCAACCCGCTCAATGATCTCGTGTTGGTAATACCCAATTTCCTCCTTCATCTTTGGAAGGTGGCCGGTTGCTTGGTGTGATGCCCCTATAGACCCTGAATCATGCTTTCCCTCGTCTCAAACTCTCGACGCCATTTGCCTTTGAAATTACCCTAGAGGAGGGTGAATATGGTATTTGCTAATCTAATCCAATATTAATGCCAAATTAAAAAATTACAATTAATATCCTAACAATATGATATACAATGAGTTATGTACAAGGATATGTAATTAAACAAAGGGTGATATAAACGTAAGATAATGTAAACAATAAGCACAATAGGCGATATAAGATGAACAAAAGAGAAAATGCGCCAATAACAAACACAAACACAATTAAATGGTCACGGAGTTCAGTTACCCTCGATCTACATCTCCGCTTCTCACCCTTGAGGTGAATCTCCATTATCAATCACAAAAATTACACAATCGGTTTTCAACGCTCATTGATAAACGTTTATAACTCACACTATTGCAATCATACAATACACCCTCTAAGAGTTGGCCTCTCACGTGTCACCTTCCTCAAGTGCTCAGATTTACCACCTCTCTCTAGGAATTACAACTGATGACACTCCTCTTGGAATTGACCCCGTCTCTCACCAACCACTTCTCTAAGTGTCCTTGTATATTATAATGTGTTGACTCAACAATTAAGCACAAGAAAATAATTTGTTCTCTAATATAAGATGAGAACTAAGTTAAGCCCGCACTCAATAAATCACTCACCGCAAACCAAATTATACTTAATGTGCAATACTAAAAGCCCAATAGGTTGTATGTGTAATCAATGAGTAAAATAAAAACTAAACTTAAATCAATCTAGCGTGAATATATATGAATCAAAAATATGAATAAGCTAGAAGATAAGTTTAGAAAAACTTCTTTGAAACCAAGAGAGATGGTGATATGTGAATTGCAGCTCAAGAACGAAAATGATCTCCTCCTCTTGTGAAACTCTCTTCACATAAACACCACACTTAATTTTCTTTAAAACATACTTAAACAAACTTGTAATTTTTTTTTTAAACTTTTCTTAGATCATACTAAGTGTTGAGGACTGAGGGTATATATAGGCTCTTAAAACAAAAGTCCTAAACCCAAGAAAAACAACCAAAAACAACAAAATCTCCAAAAACCCGGAGTCTGGAAATATGACCGTTACAGTACTTTTGGTCGACCGGTTGACCATAGTCGGTAGACCGACAATATGACCGTTGGCAAACTAAAACAATGCAGGCCTAATCGGTCGACCGATAATGTTGTATCGGCCAACTGATACTACACTATCGGTCGTTCGATAATTGTGTGTCGGTTGACTGATGAGCAATTTGTCTGCAGGGTTTGTGAATAGACCCTCTAGTCAGTCGACCGATGGGTAACTTAACTTTGATACATTCCAGACATTGGTTTTTAGTGAGAATCTCAGTTTGTAAATTTGGTTTAAAATAACAAATAAACTCTAAAAATAATAAAATTTGGGGAATGATTATAAACATGAAAATAAATATGTTTGAAAATAAATTTTTGAAATCTCATTTAGCGTTTGTGAAAACTCATTATTTTGAAAAATTGGGCAAAATATGAAATCTTGAAACACTTGATTTTGACAAAATGATTTCAATCAAGTTTGAAACTCCTTTAACTGGATTATGGACTTTATAAAATATATAAAACAGTTATATTTAGTCATTAATCCATAACACAATATTTTGCAAATTGGTAAAATATACGAACTTGTTAATACTTGATTTTGATGAATTTCTTTCAAACAAGTTTTAAAACACTTTAAAATAGATTTATAGACCTGAGAAAAGATTTAAAATTGTGTTGTTAAGTCTATAATTTGAAAAAAGCGATAAATCAAAAACCAATGTGTGTGTATGAATTTTGAGCTTGAAGTATAAACACACAAAGAAAACACACCTAGACTAACAAAACACTATACCAAGCTATAGATCTTCAATAAGCTCGACTTGGTAGGATGAACACCTAGACTAACAAAACACTATACCAAGCTATAGATCTTCAATAAGCTCGACTTGGTAGGATGAAGCGCAATAGAGAATCTTTGACTAATAAGCTCGACTTGGTAGGATGAAGCGCAATAGAGAATCTTTGACTTGAATGCACAAATGGCTTCATTCCGATTTTGTCAACCTTCTTTGAATATTATTGTGGAAGCGCAATTCCATCCAACTACCAACAGGAGGATCTTTGTGTAGAGTTTCTAACAAGCAAATATAAAACAATCGACAAACCAATGTTAGGAATTGTTTGTTAATCATCAAAACTGGATAAAATAGGCTCATAAACATGAAACCTAACAGCCTTCACTATAGCTCCTAACCTCCCTCTCAACCTCCAAAGTGGTAACTTTCCTCTCGGACGCCTCCTTAGCTATTCTCTTACCCTTCAGTACCTTCTCAAAAGTACTAGGAAGTCTCTGCGTATAGCCGAGTCAAGAGAACAACTCTTGCTCGATTAAAGCCCCCCAAAGCAAATAGCCTTTAATGGCTTGGTGAAGGCTGATGCTGGGCATCACCTCGAGGATCTCATCATCCCTAGGAAGGGAGAATAGTTCTAGTCTCGAGACTGAGCCATCTGAGACCTAAGACCTAGCTCTTCTTATCGAGAGGCTTCTTAGGGATGAACTTGTCATCCTCAGAAAGCTCCTCTCTATGCATAAAGCCTTCCCCTGATACGCTCATTAGCATATCTCTAAGCTCTCCCTACACCTAGGGGTCGAGCTCACTAATGTGATGGCAAATCGAGAGTCACCTTCTGGGACCGAAACTACCTGGGCCCTCGGTAGCTCATTAATTGCCTCTAGCTAAGCCACCTCCTTGATGGCCTTACCCAACGCCTCGATAGGCTCCTTGCTAGGCTTATGGGTTGGCTAGGGCAAAGAGGCTAGGGCCATGACTCCTCTGCTCAGCTCTCGACCTCAATGGCACAGCCACTTCTTCTCCCCCCTGCTGGCTAAGTGGGTAGAGCCTCATCCAAAATAACCACCTCCGCCGACTTGGAGAGAGGGATTTCTAGAGGTGGGCTATCCTTGGGGATCGAATCCGAAGCATCAGCTTTCACTACTTTAGCTGAGTCAACTCGAACCGAGTCAACTATCCTTTCAGACTCTAGGCCTCTGCTCAATCTCCTCCTCCTCTTCTTAGACCTCTCAGCCTAAACGGTGGCGTTCGGCCCCTCTAACTAAACTACAAATTTGGTAGTCTTCGCTACCGACCATGCTTTCAACTCCTTGGTTTCTAGCTGCGCCACCCGTTTCATGCCCCGCACCCCCTAATTCGCTTTTGAGGCCTCATAGTCGAGCATCGCTTCATCGTAGTTGGGTCCTCTCCCTTCAAATTCTTTAATAGGTTTAGGGGAGAGCTAAGGCCACTATCGGATGGTATCGGCTTTACTAGGAGGAACCTAGATATGCTGGCCACACAAAGAGAAGTTGACTCGAAGAGATTACAAATCTCTAGAGACCCAGCATAGTTTCCGATCGTCTCTAGTTTTCACCCTTCCTTGGCTGAGAGTAGGCTTGGCTTCAGCATGTCCTTCATGATCTTCGGCAACGTTGGACAGGATCAGACAGGGTTGGCTCCAAAGACCTACATGAACTTCTCCTTCCAGTCCTTGTTCGAATCAGAGATGTTCAACACAAGTTTTGAACTACCCACATTCTAGAAGAAGTAGTGTCCCTCCTTTGTTGTGTTCTTGACACTAACGAAATAGACGAGCAAACATAGACTCAGATCAATGCCAACCCAATGGCATATCAACGTGAATCCCTCAGGAAAGCAATGGAAGCACAATATGTATAGGGGTGCCCTTAAAGCCTCGCAAACATGGCCGATGAAAAGGGGGAGGGGTAGCCAGAGCCCATACTCCAAGTGTTTCAAATAAATGTGCAACCTATCACTGCCATGGTGATACACTGATTCTCCCATGTCCGTCACCGACAAAGTGGAAGCCTTGGGGAGATCGAAACATTCGTAGTAATCATCAAGTCCATCGTGCAGAGTTTTGAATAGAAGGGGCAGAGGAGATCAATCCTTATCTCATTGTGACTACTAGTAAGAGCATTGCAGGCAATTGCAGATATTAGTATTTAGCACAAACTCGTTTGAAACAGACAAAATCGAGAGCAAGAAGATAAAGCATTAGTTGTAAAGAAAGTCTTTTTCGCAACGAAGAGAAGCGTCGAAATCAGAGCGCATGTGTAAAACCCTAAAAATTTGAGAAAATAATTTTAAATAAATTTAATTATGGTTGGTGATTATTTTGGAATGAATGGATCAAATTAGGATCAATTTTAGACAAATTCACAGTTTCAGCCTCGGTATCACGAATCTGCTGAAATCCGACGTATTTGTATTTTTAGTAATTTTTTTGTTAATCAGATAGACGCGAGATTGCGCCATTGATCTTAGAATTTTGAGATGATACTGTGAGTAAAGTTTCATTATTTTCTAAAAACCCTTTTTTTGAATAATATAAAATATTATATATATATATATATATATATGTATATATGTATATGTGAGATTTGGACACAGAGAGAGAGAGAGGAAGAAAAGAAAGAAAAAGAGGGAGGAAAATTTGGCCATTCGAAGAGAAGGAACGGATTGGGATTTTAATTTCAGGATTCAATAAAAGCAAGTTCATCTTTTTCCAAACACATTCCTAATTAGTTTTGATCTTGATAAAAATTGAGGAATAGAAGTTTAGATCAAATGCCTAAATGAAGAAAAGATATGATCTTGATGAAAATTGATGAATAGAATCTATATACTATTACTAAAAACTCTTACCCTTGAAAACATCACTTGGCAAATAGTACACCATTACACATGCCACTTGGCAACTTCTGGCTTTTTTAAAATTACTTTCTTCAATACCCTTTCTTCAATATTCTATATATCCATCTATATCGCAAAAAACACAATTTGTTAGATCTCAAGACCGATTCTTTGTTTCCCCCGTTCTTTCCCCTGTTCTTCTTTTCCCAAGACCGACACTTCGTTTCCTTAGATCTTGGAAACCACCTTCAAAATCCCCAAATCGTCTCTTCAAATTTGTTCTTACTAATTCACAATCACCTTCTCACTCTTAACAATTTCCCCCGTTCTTCATTTCCCCAGTCTCCGCCCACAAATCCTCTCTCTTCGTCGTCTCTGGCCAAACCGCCGGTGGCTCTGCCTTTTGGCATGAAAACTTCAGCACCTCCGATGACCCTCCACAACCTTCGGTCTTCACCCTGGAAGACCGTGTTGATTTCCTAGGCTCGCCTCTTCGTATTCGTCTCCTAGAGAAAAACCCTCCGCCTCTTCGTCTCTGTCAAACTTACAAATTCGTGCTACGTCAATTCTCTCTCTCTCTCAACCTTTAACCATCCAACAAGCTCGCCTATCTCTCCTACTACCAACCCCCTCTCTAGGTAATCCTAAACCCTAACCCTAACCCTAATTTCCTCCGATCTTGACAAAACCTTAACTCTCTCTTTCCTCTTCAAAAGCCCCCTCCTTATTTCAGGTCTTTCTCCATCGATGACCACCCTGGCGAGCAGTGGTTCAAGATGAAGAGCTCGAATCCGGTGAAGATTGAGGAGATTAAGGTCGATGCCACGCTGTTCAATGGAATTGCCCTGATCCCCAAAGCCAAGAAGGCAGTTTATAAAAGGGAGGTGAGGTTGCACGTGAGTCTCGTGGTCGAGGTCTCGAAAGGGGAGGAGGATGAGGGTTCGGTTTCAGATTCTGATTCTATTATTTGACTGCATGGATGGATTTTATCCCGATGATTTCTCTCCAAACAAGCCATATAAACCCTCTATGTGGACTGAAGTCTAGACTACATGGTAATTGCTTGAATTCTAAGCAATTTTTCTTTAGTTTAATTAGGAAGAGTTGGTTATTTTTGAGTCAACTTCACAACCTTTTGTTTTCTTTTGTATAAATTCAAGTTTATAGGGTTTGGAGGTGCAGTTCCTTATGACCCGTTAAAGATGTGGCCTTTGCTATTGCACAGTTCATACAGAAAGATGGATCTTATTTCAACTACTATATGTGGTGAGGATTTAATGTACTATGTTTCATCGAAATACTATGTTTTACAAAATTGACTGTTATTAGCCATTTATTACCCCGATTGATGTACTTACCAATCTCAAAATGCAAGCTTAGTTGGACATGAGAAATTAGAAGGACATTATTTATAGAAGTAGTTAGACATTAGAAAATCTTAACTTCATATGTGGTGAATGATAGTTATGCAGTGACGGTAATGTTTGGATTCTCGACCTTGGTAACCTCTAAATGAAAATATGTTGTCATGATTACTCTTAAAAGCAAATAAACACATAAGAATGTGTATGTAATGTCACTTAGAGTAACCTTATTGCTTGCTGCCTCTAGATATTTTTTCTTATATATTTACGTTATCGGGTTATTGGTACATTTTACTGTCATTGTTCGGCATCGTATATATGACAGAAATGCAAATGTTGTCAAGAATTCTTCTTAGTTCGCACATAATATTTTAATATATGTAGCAAGTAATGCAGGCATTTCTCAATGTTGTATTTATATTGTTTGTAAAATCTCATCTCAATCAATAATTTTCTTTATAAACACAAGGATGTTGTATGCAAATGATATGTCAGCCAGATTTTTTATATTTTTGAGAACTATGTCAGTTAAGGTTTTATAGATTAGTTTTCATAAAATTTACATATTCAACTTTATTGAAACACGTATTTTCCTTCTCTATTTTGATGTTGTTCTGCTGTGTTTGCAACCTATGTCATTTTCTTCTAATCTTTGCATTTTGGTTTGTTTTTGTAATTTGAAATCTGAGAACATGTTCTGACTCTTTAATGAAATGTTTGGTTTTTCTTATGATGTGCATTATCTTATATTTTTTGATATGATTATGCATCTGTTTATTGGAAAAGAATGTAAGGTGAACTGTGTATCTCTATGATCAAAAGTTGGTCCAGTTAAGAAAGACTTTGGTTTTGATTTTATTGGGAGCTGATTCGGTTAGGGTTAAAATGTGGTCTTCTTAAAATGTGAGTGGAATGCCTTGGTTTGGCTGACTTAGAAAGAGTTCCACTTAATATGACATATAAGAATGGCATAGTGCGGTGTCATTGAATATGAGAATTGTTGACTGACTTTTTCTCAAAAAAATAAATAAATAAAAAGAATTGTGGACTGATTTTAAAGAATGTTGTTGTGATTAGAAGCTATGTCATTTTCTTCTATTGTTTGCAATTTGGTTTATTTTTGTAACTTGAAATCCGAGAACATGTTCTGAGTCTTTAATGAAATGTTTTGTTTTCCTTATTTGATGTGCATTATTTTAGAAATGCTGATATGATTATCCATCTGTTTGTTGGATAATAATGTAGGGTGAAATGTCTATGATCTCTATGATCGAAAATTTGGTCCAATTAAGAAATACGATGGTTTTGATTTCATTCGTTGCTGATTTCAATTCCATTAGCTCTGTTTTTCTAAGTTGATTTCAATTATATTTTTCTGTTTCAGATCTGTTTGTTTCTTTGTTTATCTTTACTATTGGTAAGTGCTGAACTCAATATAATCTTACTAGAATGTATTTCTCTTATATTTTGTTTTATTATTTTTCTCCAATGGCAATGCATTTCACTTTAATATTTTTGTTCTTTCTCATGTTTATATAGAGTATGTGAAAGTTGCATTTCATTTAACTAATTGAGTACTTCTTATGCCGTATTCTTATGGTTTGATGATGTTCTTAAATTGCAATCATATACAATTTTCTTACACTAACTTTATTTGATTTAGGTATTACATTGTCTCTTATTTTCGTCAGGTGGATGTCATACACCTCTTATATGATAGGTATTATATTTTCTTTGTTTTTTGACATTTCACTTTTATTTTACCAATTTCTTTGGAAAGTTATCCAGAGTTTAAATATTGATATGACTCGCACAAAATGTTTAATAATTATTTTCCCATGTTTACATTTTTCCAAACCTTTAATTTATTTCAATTTTTTTAAATTTACCCATTTTTGGTACTTTTTTGACATTTCACTTTAATTTTGAATTTTTCTACCTTATAAATAATAAAATAACTCCCACCATATTTCTGAATCCCGTTTTTACACATTTACATTTTTTAAACTATATATGATCTTAAACTGATTCAAGTTTTCCAAACTTTCTAATTTTCCCAACTATATATACAACTTACGTTGTATCATTTTTGACTACTTATATATTATTACTACTTTATTTTGCATTCTTTTGCTACATTAATTTTTGTATATTAGATAAATTTGTGCATCGCACGGGCCTGAAACTAGTTTTAGATTAAATCCCTAAATAGAGAAAAGACATGATCTTGATGGCTAGAACTCTTAAGTATTTAAAATTGTTCACAGTCAGCGTACTGTTCACTGTCGGCGCCACTGTTCATCACCGGAATTACTATTCACCACCGAAATCACTATTTCACTACCATGTGTTACTATTTACTACTGAAATACTATTCATCATCGATGTTACTGTTTACCGGCGGAATGACTATTCATGTTAAAATCACTATTCACCACTGGTGTTACTGTTTACCGTCGGAATTACTATTTATCGCTAGTTTTACTGTCTATCGCCGAAAGTACTATTTACCACCGGTGTTACTGTTTACCATCAGAATTACTATTTACCGCTAGTGTAACTGTTTACCGTTGAAAGTAGTATTCACCGTTGGTGTTACTATTCACAATCGGAATTACTGTTCACCAACGAGGTTAGTGTTTACTGATCAAAGTTTGTTCTTGTGCATGTTTCATGCACGTTCACGACCGATGGAGAATATCAGTCGATTGATCTGGAGATGTTTGCAAGATTGATCTTCCACGCATGTTTGATCATGAACACGAAGGACAGACTCGCACATCGATACACATGCGAGGCCATGGTAGTGTACGCATCGGGTTTAGGCATGCACGGATCCTCGGGAGTGTGTAGCCATGTTTTGCACTTATGGCGACGTTGGGGCAATATCTATCGAGTTGCATAAGTCAGCGTCAATGTCTGCATGGATGATCGAGATAAGTTGTGAGCCGCACGAGATTGTGATGCACCGTAGGATACTGCGAGTACCTATATTCTGCATCATAATACTACATGGATGTTCGAGTTTGGTTGCGAACAACATGATACCGTGATAAGCCATAGGATACTATGAGCACCGAGACTCCACATCTCTTTGGTTTGCATAGTGTTCCGGATTAAGCTGATATGCTTATACTCCACCGGGTGTTCAAGATAGGTAGTAAGTTGCAGGATATTGCGATGAGCCATAAGATATGGTGAGCACCTACACTCCACACCAGAAATCATTGAAGATGATCATACAGGATTGTGTATTTGCTCCCATGTCACCTACCCTGAGGATAGTGTATAAGATTGTATTCTATCATGTACAATGTATCCTAGATGAGGTCTTCACTGGATTTTTATACTTGTTTCCGCGCCACCTACTTGAGGGTAGTATGAGATGCTATGAAACGATATGTTTTGAGATGAGGTGTTAGTGATGTAATTTTACCCTTGTTGATTATTTTTATAGGATTTAGAGTTGATATTTAGCGATCCATAATTTGAGATACATATATATATGAGGGTTTCCTTGTTTTGATTATTTTGCTCGACGTACTTATTCTCGTGTTGTGGATTTCTAAATCTTAACTCGTTTTAGTGCACGGTAAATGATTTAGGTAGATTATGCATATTATAGGTAGAACCTAGTTTCCATTAAATACGTTAGCCCTTCCCCTAGGGGTGCACGGAGATGTTCTTGCTAGCGCTGTGATGTTGTTGTTTTCACCTCTTTTTAGATAACAGGTCAGAGTCTCGAAGAGCCGTATGTTGATTGGGATTCAGCATATAATTGCCGTCACTCATATATAGCTAGTTGGTGCTCCACTGTGGTCTATTTATGATTATTATTTTTAGTCTTTAGAGATGTATTTTATTTTGGAGGCTGAGTGTCTTACTACTGTTTTCAGTTGACTCTTTTGTATTAGAGATGCATTACTCTTATTTTAGTTTATCAGATGTTCTTTCTTTTCTTCTGTTGGATCATAATAATAATGTTGGATGTCTTTTCTCTACATTGTGATTCCTATATTTTCATTTTGTTGTATATGCTTGTACCCTCTCTATTATATACTTTGTTTCTGCTAGAGTGATAATAATTATGACAGTGAAACATGTTTATGCACAGTTGAGGGTGCATGGAAGGTTTGACATCTTTGGGTTCACCTTGGACTGCAATCATGTGTAAAACTAGGGGTGTCACAACAGCGCTCAGTCCAAAATGGATGGGTGAGATTTACCTCATGATCTGAATAGGCTCCTTTTACTCAACACGCCACTTTGCTCAAAATCAAACTGACAGCCACGCCTAACCCTCGATGACATCAAAAGGCCTCTTCAACAACAAATCCTCAATTTCCCTATAAATGATCCTTAGACCTCACTAACAGGTAAATAGTCAAACTTCTGATTTGGCCTAACCTACCAGATATGTACAGCCGACCTAGTAGATCAACAACTTGCATGATTGACTGAAAATGGGCTGTTAGTCGGCCCTTAATAAGAATGACTCAAACAACTAGGATGCTTACCTTTTGTCAAGACGAGTTATCATGGGTGTTCGACACCATTTTCTATGCAAACTCTTCCTAGCCTATTCACACTTAGAATTCGATGATCAGGTCGATTCTAATCCAGGATGCTTAAGATTAAAAAAAGCACTAGACCTTGACATTCTTTTCATAAACTCAAGGCATATACACAGTCCAGACCAAGGAAAATTAACTCGACACTTTGACTCTGAAATCAAATCGTCTTGACCCATAGAACTCAAAGCATAGTCCCAACATAAAGAACATGAGAGTAAAAAATACTGTTATTTGTATACTTCTAAAAGTTTACAACTTGATCTACAAACAAAAGTACTACATGAAGATACAAGAGAGCTAAATTGGAAAGGTAGGGTGTATCAACACCACCACTAGGAGTTAGGGGCAAAGATACATTCACCATAGGTGGCGAAGGAGTCAACCGGACCTCTAACTCATCCCCCTCGCTCACCTTCTTCCTTGAAGAACTCACTTAGCTATCTTTGGCCAAATCCTTTCCAGCTTCCTTAGTCGAGTCCTCATTGTCCTCCCGATCTCCTCAGCAAAGCCCTTATCGGCCATATCATATGATTCATAACTGGCACCACTAATATCGAGATCTAGCCCCCCACCATGTTTCTCTATCTACAAGTGTGTATCCAAACTGTTGGCAACCCTTGGAGGGCAGTGAAAATGGTTGGGTCAAGTCTTCAACTCATCAGGAAGATGTGCTAGTTAATAATCATACCTACCCTTGCAATCTATCGTCACCACAATCTTTCTAAAGATGCTATGATGGTATCCCTAGACAATTTTTGATTGATAAGTCTCAGAATCCAGATGAACAATATGGTTTGGAGCCTCGGCTAGGGATGACTCACGTTGAGCACTCTCTTCCTGGAGTTTCTTACGAGCTGGCAGCTCCTCTTCTAGTTCAACCTTCAGGTGCTAGGCAGAGTGATGGTTAGACTCAACCTACTCCATAGCATAATCAGCCTCTCTTCTCCCTCATGACACTTCCTCGGATAAAAATTTTATCTTCTTGTTTTGCTCATGGAGTTTGTACATGAGCTTATCAATATCGGCAGATTTCCAGCTATTGGAGGTCTTTAAGCTGTCGATCATGCTCTCTAGTACCCATTTCCCTATGCCAATTGACCAATTCATTTTCATTAGTCGATAGAAAATGGAGAGCATTTTTAGGATTGATCTTCTGGGCAGCCGATGCGATTCGTCGATCTCGTCGCCTCGTTGGTTCGTCGGTTTGTGCCGAGCTGAGCTAAAGGACCTATAAGCAATTTTATATGCCTACAGTTAGGATTTTCCTTTTTCTTCTTATAAAAAAACTAATTTTTTTTCCTTAAAAAAATATAAAAAGAAATTGTTTTGGGTGTATACAAACGTGGATTAGGGATAATACACATCGATTAATTCGTTTTGAACAAATTCCAGAAATGGCATATCCTAATTCACCTGTTCTTCAAGATATGTGTTATCCCACTAGGAATGCAATCCCCTCTTGCATTAGGCTCCCCGAGGTAAATGAAACTAACTTTGAGCTTCGACCATAATATATCAACATGCTTTCAAAATTTCTAGGGAATGAATTTGAAGATGCATATATTTTTATCTTAGAATTTGAAGAAGTATGTATGATGATTAAAATGAGAGAATTAACTAAAGATGCAGTCAAACTCACATTTATTCCTTTTGCCCTCAAAGACAAAGCAAAAAAATGGCTATACAGCTTACCCATAAATTCCATCACAACTTGGGAGGAATTTATCACCATTTTTCTTAAGAAATTTTTCCCGATCCATAAAACGGTGAAGCTAAGAAATAGCATCATGAATTTTAAAATTGTCCCGGGAGAACCTTTTTGGAAGTATTTTGACCGATTTAAAGATCTTCTCATCCAATGTCCTCATCACAGTTTAGAAAAATGGCGATTGTGCCAAATAATTTATGAGGGATTAGATTATTCTTCAAAAACTTCCTTAGAGTCAATGTGCTATGGGGATTTCATGAGGAAAAAGGCTGATGAAGCTTGGGAGTTTTTAGAGAGTCTTTCTGAAAAAACCATGCAATGGGAACACTGTGATGACCGAGTGTCATTAGTTCCCCAACCAAAGTCCAATGGTATTTCCTTAGAGTCGAACATTGCATCTGAAGCTAAGATGGCCACAATCATGCGTAGGTTAGAAGCCTTAGAAATCAAGGAAAGAGCCCCGGCTCAAATCAATCAAGTTTCAGCCTCAGGATGTCACAAATGTCTATCACCATCTCATGTTTCAGAAGAATGTCCTCTCTTAGGAAATAATCAACCATTAGGACAGGTCAACGCTACATTCCAGCGTTACGCAAATGATCAATTCTCTCCAACCTACAACCCAGGTTAGAGAAATCACCCAAACTTTGCATGTAATCAGGGAACTCACTCCGGAACTCAAAACTTTACTCTTCCTGATAAAACTTCACTCACATTGATAAGGCGCTTTTAGACTTAGGGGCCAGTGTCAATTTGCTTCCATATTCAGTCTACCAGCAATCGGGTCTAGGTGTACTGAACCTAACCTGCTGCGCTTTGCAGTTGGCTGATAGAACTGTCAAGGTCCCTATGGGTGAGTTAGAGGATGTTCTGATTAAGGTTGGAGATTTTATTTTTCCAGTAGATTTCGTAGTCTTGGAAACACAGACCGTTTCCAATCCTAAAGGACAGACACTTGTCATCTTAGGACGATCATTTTTAGCCACTTCTAATGCTCTCATCAACTGTAGAACTGGTTAAATGAAGCCGTCCTTTGGGAATTTGACTGTTGATCTCAACATTTTCAATCAAGAGGGCCAACCAAATAATTAGCCTCTAGAAATAAATTACATCCAGGAAAGATCAAAAGAAGAAGAAGAAGAAGAGTCTGATTTAAGTTTCGAGGAAATTTTTAATGAAGAGTTGGAGTTTTTAGAAGAAGCAGATCAGGTTATTGAGAATGATGAAACTGTGTTGAATATTTGTTGCCTTGAATTAAATAACCAAATTTTCTTGATGAACTTAGATTCTTAGAGAATAATCAACAACCAAATTTTCAGAACTCAATCATGAATCTTGGGGTTGAGGAAAATGCTACAGAAGAATTGGTTGTTTTAAAACAAAAATTCATAGTACAAGAGTCTAAGTTCATTAAGAAATGTAAAATGCATGACACCAATAATACATACCTTACATTGTTGCAAGAATTATTGAACACCCCGAAATGCTTGGAATTTCAGATTATTGATTATATCATTCTGAATTTGTTTAAAATCCGGGGAAGAATTTTTAACAATAAGGTAGGTTTCAATGTAGAGTACGAGCTCTTCATGTTGAACCTTCATTCTATATTATTTGTTTTGTTTTATTTCAGAATAATAAAAAGAATTTATTCTTCTCTCATTCGAGAGTTTCTTATTTAGTCGTAAAAAAAAGAGAAAAAAAAGAAAGAAAAAAAGAAGAATAAATTTTTGATTCTATCCTCCTCAGACCAAAGGTAATTGCAGATTTTTATCAACTTATCAAATATAAGTACTTTACTTTTTATCTTCTTTACTTTGTGCATCATAGAGTTTGCATTGAGGATAATGCAAAATTTAGGTGTGGGGGTGGGGATTATTTATTTTCCTCTTCATTTTACCTTTTTAGTTGCATTTTTGTTATTTTTTCCATTTCCTTAAAAAAAATATTATAAAAATATCGTCACTTGCCAAATTGATAGAGTTATGTAATAATTGATTTATTTGATAAATTTTAAATTTTATAATCTCTAGTTTGTTATTTACTCAAGTTTATCTTTTATAATAACTCTAAATAAATTTCTTAAGAAATGATTTTCAAAGTAGTATACTTAAGCCTTAACTTAGATTTTTATTTAAAATAATGGAATTTATGCATGCTTAGCTTAGAGTTAAAAATAATTTTTCAAAGTGTCTTGACTTACATATTTTTCAGAATATATATACATATACATATAAAAAAAATTACAAAAGAAGAGTGCGAAAAATGGGCACCAAAAGGGAAAAAAAGAAAGAAAGAATGAAAGAAAAAAACTCTTGAATTCAAGGTGATTCTATCTTATAAAGCCTAAGCTAACCGAGTAATTAAGCCTAAGGAGTATTTTCATACTTAATGACCTAAGCTCAATGGGTTGGGATCCATTGACCCAAAACTCGTTAAATGGTCGCTTAGAAAGCCCGTTAAAGTAGAAAAAATCACCAAGGAAGAAAGAGTTAAAAAAATATAAAAATATATAAAAAAATAAAAATAAAAATACTAATAAATGTTTTATATATATAGTTATATTTGTATATATGGTCTTGGAAAATATTTTAGATCAAACAACTTGCATATTATTTTAAACAAAGAGTTGCATGTTCTTTTCAAAACTTTTAAATTAAATTTCTAAGTTCGGCTTGGTTTTGTATTGCTATAATGAGAAGATTTTCTAGGAAATTTACCTTAGAGTTATATATAAAAATATTTTTTTGAGTAATAACTAGCTTCAATTATCAAGTACATTTAGTTATTTACTAACTTCTTTAATTTGACAATATGACCGAATTTTGTGGGTATATTCACTGCAAACCCTCACGAGACTACAACTCGTCCACTAGGGTAACCGAATTTTGTGGGTATATTCACTGCAAACCCTCACGAGACTACAACTCGTCCACTAGGGTAACCTAGGAGGTTTAAAGGCTTGTTGTATACGCTAAATATAACCGCGATTCCTACGAAAGTGAGTTAGGTTTTCTTTCCTTTTTCTTTCTTTGCTAGAGGACTAGCAAAAGTTTAGGTGTGGGGGTATTTGATAATCATATTTTATTATAATTTTATACCCTCATTATCTATTTTTAATCAATAAATATACCACTAATAATTATTTTTATCTTTAATTATAGGTTAATGAAGAATAAAGCCCAAAAATCTCATCTTTCAACGAAGCCCATGAATTAATGAAGAATATATGCAAATACATGAAAGAGCCAAAGCCCAAGTCCAAAAGCCCAAAGTGAAAGCCAAATGAAAGAGAAAATCAGCGGATTGCAAAAGGAGAGATATGGGTATCGATGCCAGTATCGATGCCAGCATCGATACCCGTATCGATACCAGCATCGATGCTGGTATCGATACCTACGTTGTTCTGTTACAGATCAAAGGCTAAAATTTGCTTGTTTTGGATAAGATTTTAATCCAAATGCTCTCATTCACTGATATTTACTATAAATAGGGGTAGAGATTGAAGGGTTGAGGGTGTGAAAATTTTTGTAACTCCATTTGGAGAGGAGGGCCACTCGTAATTGAGAAGGCCTTCCAAATTTATAACTTTTGTTACAATTAATAAAATAATTTTTTCACCACTTTAAGAGAAGGCCTTCCAAATTTATAACTTTTGTTACAATTAATAAAATAATTTTTTCACCACTTTAAATTTTCTTCTCTTTGTTGGATGATGAAGATGGAGATGAAGATTAATTTGGAGGTTTGTTTTTCTTATTTTCTCTTTTATTTCTTTTTTATTGCTTATTAGTTAAGATTTATTTCTATGCTTGTAGTTAGATTTTTTTTCTTGTTTAAATAGCCAAGAGGCTAGAACCCTCTTGCCTTAGATTTATTTCATACTTGTAGATTAGATCTATTTCATGCTTATAGAGTAGATTTATTTTCTTGCATTTAATTTTTATAATTTATTTTGTAGTTTGGATTTTGCAATTTATTTTATAGTTAGATTTTAATTTCTTGCACTATTCATCTTGAGGCTAGAACCCTCTTGAGTTTAGTTTTTCTTTTTGTTTATTTTTATTTTTTTTGATTCGCCTTTAGGCTAGAACCCTCTAGGGAATCACCATTTTCTAAGAAGTAGTTCAATTTTAGATTACCCATATCTTTAATTGAATCCATCATCTTTACTTTCTTGAATTTTATTTTTCATTCTTGATTTTTATTTGTTTCTTGATTTTTCCTTCTTACCTTGTTGATCACATTTATTTTTTTATCACTTCCACTCTCAACTATATTCATTTACATAATTATTTTCATTCTCTCCATCTCTCCACAATCACACTTATTCTTCACAACTTTTGTCACACACACACAACATAAGAACCGATTTATATTTTCTCCTACAAAACACCTTCCTCATGGGATCGATAACTTTTTATACTATAACTTGATTAGTTGTGCACTTGTAACTTTTTGGTATATGTTTATGCCGCATCAGAATTCTTGCAACTAAATGAAACACCCTCAATAAATTCTCAAAAGGATGGAGAAAGCAACAGCATTCAAGTGCAAGAGCAAGAAGAACTCTCCAAAGCATGGAAATTTGCACCAAATCATCCAAAAGAGCAAATAATAGGGAATCCTTCACAAGGAGTTTTAACTCGCTCAAAAGCTTTGAGTGAGTGTGGTAATGTTGTCATCTTATCTCAAATAGAACCTAAAAAGATTAATGATGCTTTAAAAGATGAGTTTTGGGTTTTAGCTATGCATGATGAACTAAACAATTTTCAAAGAAATAATGTTTGGAAACTAGTTCCTAGAGCTAACAATGCTAGTGTAATTGGAACAAAATGGGTTTTTAAAAACAAACTTGATGAACATGGCATTGTAACAAGAAATAAAGCTCGTTTGGTTGCCCAAGGATACAATGAAGAGGAGGGTATAGACTATGATGAAACCTTTGCACCGGTTGCAATGTTAGAATCAATTAGGATTGTAGGCGTATAAAACTGCTTATAGGTCCCTTAACACAGCTCGGCACGGTGATTCGACAAACCAACCATCGGGCGATATATTCAAGCAGGATCGTTAGACCACAACACCGAAGCGGATTTACTGCCAAATAAGGATCCAGACTACCAAATCAGAGTCCAGATCAACAATGAAGTTCGAATAAACCGCGAAACCGGAAAACGGGCAAAAAACCAAACACCTGGAGGGCTCGGCCAAAACCGAGCCACCTTTAGGTGGCTCAGTGGCCGAGCCACCTATGGGTGGCTCGGCCCAGAGCCACCTAGGTGGCCGAGCCACCTAGGTGGCCGAGCCACCTAGGTGGCCGAGCCACCTAGGTGGCCGAACCACCCAGATTTAGGCCCAGATCTGAGCCCAGATCTGGTTTGAGATGCCTATAAATAGAGAAGGATGGCTCATTTTTGAGGGGTTGGACTTTTGAGAGGTTGAAGGCTAAAGAGAGGAGAACTTTTGAGGGGAAACTCTGCTGGATTAAAGGCTCAAGACTAAAAATAAGGTTGGAGCTTTGGAGCTTTGAAGACTCGGACTTTTCAGATCTGGTTCTTGGCGATCATCCACGCCAAATAAGGCAGGAGTTCGAGAGAGATCAGATCTGAGATCTACACGGTCATCCTCCGGATCAAAATCAAGATCGCGCGGTGGTCCACGGATTAACCCCGGCGCAGGCAAAGAACCCACACAAGCAAGAGACCGCAAAACAGGATCTTGCGATTTGTTCCGAAAGAAGGAAAGTTGTAATCTTTTAAGATTTTTTCTTTGATTTCGTTGTAACCGAATCTAATAAAAAAACCGGATCTTTTGTAACCGATAAACTGTTGCTCAAGAAAACAATGACTTCAATGAAAACAATTTTCCCCGCGAATAAACTGGCGACCACAGTGGGAGCCACCGATCTCGCTGCCGAGATCGTTGCGTCGCAGCCGCGGATCTCGATCCCGGTCGAGGAGGAGGTCGAGTATGAATTCGACCAACAAAAGTTCGAGGAGTATCTGTCATCCTCGTCCGGATCCACCTCCCCCCGCAAGTCCAAGAAGTTCTCCTCCAGGAGAAAAATCCGTTGGTATGAAGAAGTTGAGAATACCAACGAAGATCTCACCCCAATTGATGCCAAAGATGCATCGGGTGAAGCCCACCGCCTCCAACCAGGTCAATCTGTTCTCGCCAATTCCTCGCCGGCTGAGGCCGTAGTGACTCTCTCAAAGAGAGCCGCGCCAGAAGGCGACAACTCAACGCCTGCACGGCAATTCGCAAAGGCAATGGACGTCGCCACTGACCGCACAATCCGCTAATAACGCGGATCTGAAAGAGAGGAGAGCAAACGCGCTCACAACTGATGAACTGGCACTCCCTCCAAGCCGCGCAATGAAGCGATGGATCCGTGTCAAACGGAATCGTTTGACACGTGAAGAGCGCATTCGCAAGCACCACGCACTTTTAGCGCAGGCACGGGCTCAAGTCCAAGAAGCCCGCAAAAGACTGCAGAAGGAAGTGGCCAAGAAGTCGCCACCAACCCGCCAAGTATGGAGGCCAAAGTCTGAAGCGGTGATTCAGGCTAAAGAGCAACCATTGCAACCTTCAGCAAAAGTTCAACCTCCGGCGAACCAACCTGAATCACCGGTAATTCCAGTAGCCACTCCGGGAGATCCCGCAGAATCATCCTGAAGAAAGAAGTCAGTTTTGGAGCGCCTCGGTCCACTTCCCGATGAGGGATGCAAAGCTCCAGTTCAAGAACGTTTGGGCCCGATAAAGAAGCCCCGAACGACTCAACATGCTGGGAGTCGCCGCCACCTTCAACATGACAATGAGTTCAGGGCAGCTACACGCACCAATTTGCGCATTGAAGTCCAGGAGCCCGCTGAGAACTCACGCCCACAAATGCATGTTTCGAGGCGCGTGACTCTTGAAAACCCAAAGAAGGCAGTTCGCCCTCAGAAGGAAACATCGTTGTCTGATAATGATAACGTCATACCTGAGAAGTCGTGCCAACACACGATAGGTTACCCCGACCTTCAAGCAGACGAGTTGTACTATCGTGTTGGGGGTACGAGTAAAACCAGGAAAAGGAGTCCTCGAGAACTAGAGACTCAATGCCCCTGTTCCAAACTCATTCGGGCAGTATTGTTTGAGTGCAACTGCATCAAGACAGTCCCCGAAAGAATTTCGGTTTTCGAAAGGCTCAGTACCGAAACGCCAAAACCAACGCCTAGGCGTTTCCGACAAAGAAGAACGGTAGTTAAAGATGGAGAATTTCCAAGGGTCACCACTAATATGACCAGCAAAGGGACATCGACACAGGATAATCCCGAGTCGATTTCGAAATCACCCCGACGTATAACACGTCTGCAGTCTAGAGCCATCATACGAGAAACTTATGGTAGGATTCGGACAAGATTATCTTCAGAAGATGAAGAATCGGATGCCGGCTCGGCAGTCGCATCAGATAATACGGTATCCAGCGAGGGACAACCCCGCGAGTCACTTATGATAAGTGCGGAACAAGTGGCCAAGATGCTTGAAGAAGCCATGGCTAAACAACAGGAGAGCTTCAGATTCGAAATGCAGATGGCCATGCAGAATATGAGAGAAATGCATGACCAACAAATCCAAGCACTGACAAACCAGCAAGGCGAACCAAGTCGTCGTAACCAGGTTAATCAGGAAGATGAGGACACAGGTGAGAATGAAGCTCATAATGCCAATAATCCTCCCGTCAATGCAGGGGGTGGTAATGAGAATGCTAGCGAAAACACTGGTGAAAGTTTTAAGATCAAAAACCTCGAGAGCAAAATCAATACGTTGATTTCCGCTCAAGAGATGAAGAAGACGGGCATTCCTTGTCCATACCCAAGAGAATGGGAATCAATCCCATATCCGGTGAAGTTCAATCTAATTAACTTCACGTCGTTAGATGAAAGGGGTTCACCCACTCAGCATTTGATTTACTTCAAATCACACCTAGGGGTTATCTCTGGTAATGAGCCTCTGATGGTACGGTCCTTCGTTGGCACTCTTCGTGGAGCCGCCTTCGATTGGTATCGCCATCTCAAGCCCGGAAGCATCAACAGCTGGGACGACATGGAGACTATCCATCGGGTCGTTGCTTGATGAGAAACAAAAAGACGGGGAATTGATTGATACCTTCGTCAAAAGGTTCCGGAACAAGGCGATGAATTGTCGGGACCCGATCACTGAGGAGGTCATTCTCCAGACTTGCCACAACAACCTCGCATTGGATGTGTTGGAAGCAATGGGGACAACACCGTCCAAAACATGGAAGGATTTGAAGGTCCGAGGAGAGCAAACCGAGCGATTCCTCAGAAGGAAGAAGGCGGAAAGAGGCCAACAGGCGACGAATGCTCCAAAACAGAATTTCGTCCTACGAGGAAAAGGTAAGGCACATGCTAATGCAGTTGATGCTAATCAAACTTCCCAATTACAACCGCAGCAACAGCCGCAGCAACGAGCACCACAATAATCGCAGTCGCAATGGCAACAATGGCCTCAGAAGCAGAAATCTTCGGAGCCAAGATTTCCTAAAGTGTACTCCTTCAAAGATGACGAAGTTCCCGCCATCTTCAAGTACCTGTTGGAAAATAACAAAATCCAGCTACCGTCGATTGTGGATCAAGAAGGGGCTAGCAAAGTGACGGATCCGAAGTATTGCGCATACCATAGAGTGGTCCATCACCCTACAAAGTCATGCTACCATCTCAAGGATAAAATCCAGGCGTTAATTGATGTAGGCGTCATAACCCCGAAGCCGCCCAAGAATGTCGGAGCAAATGCAGTATCAATTAGCTTTGGATCAGTGCCCATAGCATGGTTTGAACCAGAACGCATCACCAAAGTAGGAATGAAGATAGTGAATGACGACCCATATGGACAACGCCAAAAAGGACTTGTGCCACACACAGCCCCAAACGGCGAAATCCTCTGGGTTCATCCCGACCTAATTGAAGACGATCAGTGGGCGACTTCCTCAATCAAAAAGGGTAAAGGCAAGTCCTGCAATGCTACCTTCGCGATCTTCGAAGAGGATGGTAATGAAGCTCCTACCTTCCCGCTCTCCGAAGAAGAACAAGAAGTCTTTGCCACTAGAAGCAGAAATCAGTATCACTTCAACTATCCATCACCTACTGATCAGTTACCTGAGCAGGGGGTGACTAAACTGGGACCAGTCAGAACTCTCACGGAGCTAGGTGTGATTACGACTCCTAGACCGATTGAAGAAGCTCGACAACAGCCGGTTAATAAACAGAAAGAAAAGAGGCCCCAGGAGGTTCAGAATCCGAAGCAGTCTCGTTTCAATCGTCCGATTGGAAGAGATAAACCGGAAAGCTCGCACACTCCGCACGTCTTCGATATTATGGCTCAACTAGCTAACATTCCAGCACGGATAACATTGTATGAGTTGCTACGGTTGTCTAAAGAAACCAGGGAAGCCTCGCAAGAAGCCTTGGCCAATTCAGAAGTGTTCCTTACTCGGATCAAGCCGGCACTTGAAGAGCCAGAACTGTTAATTCAACACTTTACGGATTCAACACCAGCGGGTCAAGGCCTTTGGGAAAGATCCGGATAAAGTGCCAAATGGGTGATCTGAAGACGGAGGTCACGTGTTACGTGATTGATGCTGAGACATCATATAACTTACTACTGGGTCGGCCTTGGATCCATAGTAATGTTATAGTTCCCTCCACCCTACATCAGTGTCTGAAATATGTCGACACTGGTGGAAGGGTCAGGACGGTGGTCGCGGATAAATAACCATTTAAAGGGTTTGAGAATTATTTCACTGATTCTCTCCTTTATGGTAACAAATCTTATACTGAATCATCGGCCCATTGCACGGACAGCGGAGAAGAAGCTGATACCGAAGCCGGACTTGATTACAATGGAGGTTTTGTTTTAAACGACATTGTACCCTTTGTAATCAACCTTGACGATGAACAATTGTCAGATGGCAGTTGTAACTGGCAACTTGCCAATAATGAAATAAATAACGATTTAGAGTACTCACTGTCTCTTGATGATGTGATAAAAGAATTGTATGATAATCCCGATTTATATATGCCGCTTCGATTGTCCTATATAGCAAAGGAACGCCTCTAGCATTCTTTCGGAACAACCCTGGTCATCCCGACCAAAATAGGAGGCGAAAAAGAAGTGATTTACTGTAAAGGAAAAAGCTCTCCATTACCAGATCATTTCTTAAGGGAAGATGAGAATGATGACAAACCTGGTCTGCATTTATCTAAGTATAGTCCGGAAGCGTGCAAGCTCATGGAAAAACAGGGATATGATTTCACACTCGGAGAAGGTTTATACTTCGATCGAGGTCCTCGTATTCCGGCCAAAGCGGCATATGTACCAAAAGGGAAACCGGACGATTATTATAAATACAGACGAGGGTTAGGGTATGAATCTTCTTCAGAAGACGAATGTTGCTGGTTAATCAATAACCAATCATCTGAGCAATACAAAGATGGATATGGGGATTCCGACGCAAGTTTGGGGGAGGTGTTCAAGAAACTGATGTCGCATATGACTACGGTCGATCCTGTGACGATTGAAGACGACGATCAAATGCCAACATGGGAAGACCCGTGGGTTCATCACCTGAACATGCAGTATGGTGATAGGGTTTGAACAGAGGGAACCCTCACTGAAGATAAAATAATCCAAATTAACATGGGCGACGAGGCCAACCCAAAGCCTATATTCATCAGCGATGGTCTTCCCTCAAATAAGAAGGAGGAATTAATTGCTCTCATCAGGGAATATATTGACGTCTTCACTTGGAACTATGAAGATATGCGGAGGAATTAATTGCTCTCATCAGGGAATATATTGACGTCTTCACTTGGAACTATGAAGATATGCCAGGACTCGACCCCAATGTGGCAATACACTGCCTCGATATCAAGTCGGATGCCAAACCTGTCAAACAACAGCAAAGACGGTTTCGTCCGCAGATTATGGAAGCCATTGAGGCAGAGGTTAAGAAATTGATCAAATCAGGATTTATCCGAGAGGAGCAACATCCAGACTGGCTAGCCCAATATTGTTCTAGTCATGAAGAAGAACGGTAAAATCAGGATTTGCATCGACTTCAGGGACCTGAATACGGCATGTCCAAAAGACAACTTTTCTCTCCCAATCACAGATGTCATTATCGACAATACGTCCAGATTTGAGAGAATGTCTTTTATTGATGGTTTTTCAGGATATAACCAAATCAAGATGCACCCAGATGACGAGAAGCATACAGCGTTCAGAACGCCCCTCGGTGTCTTTTGCTACACCGTGATGCCTTTCGGTCTAAAGAATGCAGGCGCCACGTACCAGCGAGCAATGACTAAGATTTTCCAAGAACATCTCAGGAAAACAGTCGAATGCTACGTTGATGATTTGGTTGTAAAAAGCCGCAACAAAGAAGATCACATCAAGGACTTGAAGACGATGTTCGATCTCATGCGGAGTCATCAATTGAAGATGAACCCCACTAAATCCTTCCTTGGAATGTCCAGCGGAAAATTCCTTGAACTCGTCGTCACCACTAAAGGTATACATATCGATCCTGATAAGGTGAAGGCGATACATGAACTGCAACCCCCTAGAAATCTAAGAGAACTCAGAGGATTGCAAGGGCGTTTAGCTTACATCTGGCGGTTCATCTCGAATCTTTCTGGGAAATGCCAACCATTCTCTAAGCTAAACAAGAAAGAGGTGTCATTTATCTGGGACGACGCTTGCCAAAAAGCATTCGAAGATATCAAAACATATCTAACGAATCCTCCTATTCTCGTTGCACCAAAATCAGGTAGACCGTTCTTGATTTATCTCAAGGCGATAAACCACTCGATAAGTGCTTTACTAGCACAAGACGACAATAATGGTCATAAACATGCAGTCTATTACCTAAGTCGGACCTTGGTAGGCGCCGAATCTCGATATCCGATGATTGAGAAAGAATGCCTCGCATTAGTATTCGCAATGCAAAAGATGCGGCATTACTTGGTAGGACAGACGATTTACGTCATTTCCAACGTAAATCCAGTACGGGTATTTATGACGCAACCGGCCTCTATGAATTGGCGATTAGCGAAATGGGCCCTTCTCTTATCCCAGTATGATCTGCACTTCAAACAGCAGAAGTCAATCAAAGGACAAGCGATTTATGATCTTTTGGCGGCAAACCCGACAACGGATACGGCAGAAGTATATAATGACTTGTCGTATGAAACCCACGAGGTTAACACTACATCACACCAGCAAGTATGGCAATTATATTTTGATGGTGCTTCAAGAGCAGTTAATAGAGCAGTCACCCCCGGATGTCCCAAAGTCTCCTCTGGAGTTGGAGTGGTCTTAATTTCCCCGGG
>NC_033803.1:18071609-18076876 GCF_001876935.1 Asparagus officinalis
GGTGGCTCGGCCAAGGCCGAGCCACCCTGAGGTGGCTCGGCCAAGGCCGAGCCACCCCTGGGTGGCTCGGCTATGGCCGAGCCACCTAGGGGTGGCTAGGCTCAGAACTGTGCAAACGCACAGTTCTGAGAGCCTATAAATAGGCCTAGTACTCGTTCATTTGAGGGACTTCTTCTGAAACTTTGGAGAGAGCCGAAACTCTGCCGGATTGTCACCTCAACTCGGAGATCTGAAGGCTTGAAGACTTGGAGACCCGGATTTGATTCTTAGCGAGCACCAGCACCGAAAAAGGCAGGAGTTCGAGAGAGTTTAATCCTCAGATCTACGTCGTTACACTCCGGATCTAAGCTTGGCTCTTAGATCCCGAGATTCGAGCGGTCGTTTCCTTGGTGAAACGATCCCTCCCGGCTATTATCTCCTTGGTGGGATAATACCCGTAATACGTCGTAGATCTGCTTGGATCCAGATCACGCGGTGGTCCACGGCAAATAACCCCGGCGCAGGCAAAGAACCCACACAAAGCGAGTGACCGCAAAACAGGAGCTCGCGATTCGTTCGACAAAGAAGGAAACAAGTTGTAATTTTTCTTTATTTGTATTTTGATTTTCATTGTAACCGGCTCTTATAAAAAGACCGGATCTTTGTAACTCGATAAACGATTATTAAGGTGTACAATGATATCATCAATGAAGAAAGCTACGATTTTTCCCGCGAACAGTAATTGATAAACAATTGTAATGGATTCCGCAATGAAAACGACTTTCGACGCAAACAAGGTCAGGACCCTCTTGCCTTAGATTTATTATCATGCTTGTAGAGTAGATTTACTTTCATGTCTTTACTTACTTTAAATTCTTGCATTTATTTTGTAGTTTAGATTTTTATAATTTATTTTGTAGTTTAGACTTTATTTTCTTGCACTATTCGCCTTGAAGCGAGAACCCTCTTGGGATTTTTTTTTTGTTTATTTTCCTTTTCTTTGATTCACCTTGAGGCTTGAACCCTCTAGGGAATTGCCCTTTTTTAAGATGTGGAATTAATACTTGTGAGCTCTAGAATTTGCAAGAAACTAGCTAGTGGATTCAATTTTAGATTCCTCATATCTCTAATTGAATCCTCCATCTTTTACTTTCTTCATTTTCCTCTTTATCCTTGATTTTTCTATCATTTGTTTCTTGATTTTATTTCCTTCATCTTTCTTTCTTCCCTTTTGTTAGTTTTGTTTACATTTACACTTTATCATATCCACTATTTATCTCTCCACTTTCAATCTCATTTTGTTTTTATTTGCATACAATCACTCTCACTCTCTCTATCTCTCAACAGTCACATCCATCACTCCCAATTATCACACACACAACAAAAGAACCGATTTTAATTCCCTCCTACAAACAGATGCCTCGTGGGATCGATAATTTTTTATACTATAACTTGATGGTTGTGCACTTGCAACTTTAGAGGTATACATTTATGGCTTGTCAGATCCACTCGAAGGTGACGCTGCCTCGACTCATAGCTCTCCATGGGAAGTACGACACTTGCTGCAATTATAAGTTGACGGCACTGACGAGATTGTAGGCGGTTTATGACCATGACGATGGTCGGGCCCCTCTCTATTTGAAGCATCTAGAGTTTAGCCTATGCTTTCCTCTGCATCCCTTCCTCCACCACGTGTTCACCACCCTAGGGGTGTGATGTAGATGAAGGCAAATACCATCGCCATGTTAGTGGGGTACGTGGTAATCTGCAGGTACCTGGGAATCAAGCCATCCTTGAACATGTTGGGCAATCTGATTAGCATTAAGGTGCACCAAAAAGAAGCCCATTATCACATCCAGGCAATGGGCCTCGACTAGAATAAAGATTGGAAGGAGAGGATCATATGGGTTTCGGGGGACTACTCAAACTTGACCTGCTCCCATTGGCCTGAGATAATAAGGGAGGCTCTGACGGCGGGGAGTATGCCGGATGCAGATAAGGAAGCCCTGGATTTGATCAAGGGTTATACTATCTCTTATAAGAGCATCTACTCGACAAATCTATGTTGAGAGTAGCTGGCATATCCACTGAACCACCTTCGGTGAGGGATCAAGAGAGTGCATCCCGGCTAATCGTGCCTAAAGACAGGTTGAGAGGGCGCCAACAGCTCTACCTACCGAGCCTCAGGAAGAACCACCAGTGAGGCCAGCAAAACGACTCCGTTAGGAATTGGCCCTTAGGGAGACTACAGGGTCTCATGTTTGGGTTGTCGACACGTTGGTCGGGTCAACATGACCAACACCCACGACCATTCGAATTGAATGAACGAGGAGGATACCCATGAAGGTCAATAGCCGAGGATCTGGACGGGCAGCCGAGGAGGTTGAGGCTAAAGTCATCCACCTGGATGAGGGGTCTTATGCTCGAGAAGAGGGGGTAGAGGCACCTCTCTAGGCAAGGGTCGAGACCGAAACCCATACAAAGGAGGAGAGGGCCCCCGTCGACCAGCTGAGTCGACTCGTCGCTGGGGAAAAGAGTCAGCTACTGAGGAGACAATTTTTTCAACTTTAGTGCATCCTTATCCTCACTGGGTAAGCGAGATTAATACAAAGGTTTGGGAGAGGATGACGATGCTGTTAATTGTATCCTTAGGTGTCAGAACTCGGCATACTAGGGGCTCTTGTGGAATAGGAACTCTTTGGGCGACCTTCTTTCGTCAAACTCCAAGGGGAGGTAGAGGCTTGCTAAGCTGACGTGGGGGATGACCTTGAGGATGCCCTCAAAGAGTTGTCAGCCAAGGAGGAGGAGTTAGATGTCTGGCAGCGAGAGATGGAGGTGCGCGAGCAGATGATCGAGGGATTGAAGGCCTCAGATGCCTAAAAATCCTCTGAGATCGATAGCTTCAAGAGAGCCACCGAAGAGTGAGGCACCTATCCGAGCAAGTCATGCAGGGGTAGCAGGATAAGGACTGTGCTCTGGTGCAGGTTGAGGTTGAGAGTCAGGCTGCCTAACACGCCAAGGGCAAGCTTGAGGAGGCTGAATTGGCTCAGACAAGGCTCCAAGAGGAGAGTGCTCGCTATGAGATGTCCCTGGCTGAAGCCCAAAGTCGGATCGCCTATCTGGAGTCAGAGGCCTATCGATCTGAGGTTATGGAGGAATATCACCAAAGCCTTTTTGGCAAAGTAGAGGTGTTGATCGCTTGCAAGGCCGGGTTCGACTAACTTAAGGCTCAACTCCCAACCGAAACGAGGAGTGCTTTTGATCGGTTTCGCTATCCTCCACGATTCGCTAATTGTTTGGACTTGCTATTGGAGGTAGAGAGCCAAGGTGGGGGGGCTCGACATGGGTGAGGAAGACGAGGATGAGAGATCAGATGAGGAGGTTGATGAGGGCCCCCAAAAAAGGGACGATATAGGAGGTGATAGCTCCACCAATGAGACTGGTGAGGGCTATAGTCAGAACAGGAGTGACTGGGTCGAGTGTGAAATGTGCTCGACTCCTTCACCACCCACTGTCGGTACTTCCCTGCCTTTGACTCTAGGAGCTGGCATGGATCTCTCCTAGCCTTCGTCCTTTAGCTTAGGATTCTAATATTGCCTTGGGTCGCCTTGTAAATGTTATCATTTGTAAATATTTTTTGAAAGATAATAAAAGGACACTTTTTTTTAATTTGAATTTTGTCTTGAATTGTGATCTATCCATTATTGTTTGTCTTGAATCATTCTTCAAGTTATTACTGCGAGTCGACCAAACCTTAAGTTGTGAATTGTTTATTGATTATTCTGGCGCCTAAGCCACCTTATGTATGGCGCCTAAGCCACCTTAAGTTGTGAATTGTCTTGAATCATTCATCATGACCTGGTGCTTTCTAGATGTTGGACTAATGTATGGCAGGGTGAACACTTGAATCAAAGTTGACCGAGTCGACTCCTAAATGTCCCCTAACAGATCGTATGAATTGTTGAGTAGAACAGGCTTAGAGGCAGCACTTAATTTCACTAAGTATGGGTGCCTCTATTATTTTTGGTCGAGTTTACGAGGGGTCGACTAGCACTACATTTTTGGTTGGTCACCAAGTTGACGGCCCCTATGAGGAACAAATTATGTCGACTATAATTTGAACAGTCGTAATTTTGATGAGTTCCAAAGCGCCTTTATTGGTAGGCGAAAGGACAATAATGAAAATACCTCATGACATCATTGATTGATAGGTAACACTGTCGTTTCGCTTTTCGTACAGAGCGGTTATGGAGTAAAATGAGTGTGGCGCTTCGATTTTAGAAAAGACCTTTTAGATTTTGAGGTAAATCACATTGGTTCGTACTGGGGGGTGTCAGCCATCTAGATATTGCTACGTTTCCCCCTTGGAATCTATATATACCCCTCTCTGATGCAAAGAGGGTTTTCTTGACAAGCTTTTTCCTAATTCTCTTGCCTTCTAACTCTTTCCTCTTCAATGTTTGTTGCCCTAATCACCGACGATCTCTCATGGCTTCTCAAGCTTCCACCACCGCCTGTAATGAGATGAGGATCAACCCTCTTTAACCCTCTTCAATGGTCGGTATGTCTACTTCGACGGGAATGACTGCCTCGGCGCTATAAGCCAGCTTGAATGACATCTTCCCAGTTGAAGTTCTCGCTGGTCGTGCGGTACGACCAGAAGAGATTAGACAACTTTGGTGATGGAATTCTTTCTGAGAAAGATATCCCAGGAGCCAGAGTTGTACTCTCTGAATAAGACAAACCATGGTGGTTTTCTTGAGGAAACTTTGAAGGTAATGGGACTCTTCCATCCTATGGATGGTCATCTTGGTAAATACTCCCAAAGTGGTTGCTAAGTCTATGGAGGAAGAGGACAATATCGATTCTTCTCAGTCAAAACCAAACCCTTCTTAGCTTGAGTAACACAACTTAGGACTCCATTTAGCTTGGGTGACATAACTTCGGGGTCAAGTTACAGGATGAGACTGATTAGGCCCTTGTTCGGAACCAAACATATCTTCTTGAAAAAAAGAGAAGGTCCCATGGTGGGCGCTAAACTGTTGATGTACTAGTGATCACACAGTCAGTTGGATCTAGGACAAGATCGATTTGATGAAGTAGAGGAGATTAATGAGGGGATCGCCTTCTTTTCTGACTTTATGTCTAGTTCTTAAACTGGGGAGATGATAAATCTGCACATGTAAAAACTCGTGAGAGGGTAAGGATTGGTTCCCCCATTGTACATCTGACAATCAAGTTAGTTGATAAACTTGAGTGGGAATAGAACTCATGGTTTTGAAATTTGT
>NC_033803.1:18076886-18091102 GCF_001876935.1 Asparagus officinalis
GAGAAGGCGAATAATACCTCTATGTATATGGGTAGATTGGGCATTCTGGCCGATTACGAAGAAATGATGGCGAGGTATGGTCTGGTGGCTGTGTCAGCACATCCTTTACAATTGTCGGTTGGTGACTGTGGGCGAGATCACTTCAGCATCGGAGAGATCGTCTCAGCATCAAATGGAGAATGATCTGGCGGCATGGTAGAGCCTAGGCGATGTGACAAGTCATGGAGACTATTGGGGTTAGGGTCAGGACGAGACCTAACCAGAGTTGGCCGTGGTGCTGACATGTGGCAAGAGGGAGAAGCCCAAGGCAGTTATTATCCTCTAGTTTGGCCAAGAAGTAACGCTGTGGAACCATCCTTATAGGGTTTTGCATAA
Source organism: Asparagus officinalis (assembly GCF_001876935.1). Classification (NCBI taxonomy): domain Eukaryota; kingdom Viridiplantae; phylum Streptophyta; class Magnoliopsida; order Asparagales; family Asparagaceae; genus Asparagus; species Asparagus officinalis. The sequence goes on from NC_033803.1 coordinate 18,077,262, forward strand.
AAGGTTGAGTAGGTTGCAGGCGAGTCGACTTCGACAAGAGGGTCGACTGATCCCGCCTCTCGAATCAACATAAAGAGTAATGACCTGATGAGTTGGCCAAGTCAGGACTTCTACTGGCTTGGGCTACTAAGCTAGTTGGGGCCGCCTTGTTCATGGAAATACACCCGCCTGCTGTTTTGGCGAGGAGTTTTATTTTGGCGAATGAGAATACCATAATATACACACTCTTAGCATGGTATAGATGCTAAGATATAATAATATAAATATAATGTAGCTATAAGTATACTTATATGTGTATATTATAGAATTACAGTTATATATATGTGCATAAGTATTATTATATATAAGTATATTGTATCTAGTATATATAAAGTATATCGTATAAGTAAACCGAATTGCTATATTTAAATAAGCATAATGTAAGTATGTAACAAAAACATATATAACTATATAATATGTATTTATAAATAAGTAATATATATTTATGTGATTCTCTCTCACTCTCATGTTATAAGTTATAAGTATATATAATATATTTACATATAATATATGTATATATACTCTTAGCATTGTATAGATACTAAGATATAATAATTTAAATATATATAATATAGTTATAAGTATACTTATATGTATATGTTATAGAATTACAGTTATATAAGTATCATACTCCCTTTAAAAGTACGAGTTCGGAAAAATCTTTCCATGGTCATCAATATTACCCTTAGCTTTTCTTGAATATTATATTGTCATCCTAATCTATTTTAATTGTTCTAACTTCTTTGAATTGATAACTAAATAATTTATCTCATTCATAATGAGAGTTAACATATTATTAGGTAAAAGATATACGTTTCATATAATTCAAATCCTTTACTTATTTTAGTTCACAGATAAATCTAAAAAATATATGCTAGCTAGCACCTAAAAGTTTTTGGGCTTTGTAAAAAATATTCTCTAAGTTATTAAATTGCAAAAACACTCCTATAAATTTAAAATTAAAGCATCTTAAAAATTATAAACTTTACTTATTTCAATTTAGTGAGAAATCTGAAAAACATATGCGAGCTAGAAACTGAAAGATTTTTGACTTTGAAGAAAATATCTTATAAGTTTTAAAAATTATAAAAACACCCCTAAAAATTCAAAATTTATAAAAATACACCTTGAAATTTTCAAACCTATAAATACACTAAAAACCTACAAATAACATAAACAACCCCTAAAATTTTATGAAACTTGCAATACACACTCTAATTTTTTTACAAATTATAAAATAAAACTCTCAAAATTATAAAATTTATAAAAACCCTGATAATTTTTAACATAACAGTACATTAAAAATATAGGAATTATAAATATCCCCTACATAATTTATAATTTATAGAAAACACCCTTAAAGTTTTAAAAATTATAAACAAACCTTTAAAAATCAAAACTTACAAAAAACACCCTGAGAATTTTAAACTTATTAGTAAATTAAAAGCATAGGAATTATAAATAGTCTATAAAAAATTTACAATCTGTAGAAAATGCTTATAAGTTTAAAAAATTATAAAAAACCCCTAAATTTCATAATTTACAAAAAACACCATGAGAACTTTAAAAGTACGAGTTCGGAAAAATCTTTCTATGGTCAAAAATACCCTTAGCTTTTTTAAATATTACATTATTATCCTATTTTATTCTAATTATCCTATCTTCTTTGAATTGGTAACTAAATGATTTATCACATTCGTAATGACACTTAACATGTTATTGGATAAAAGAGATATGTTTCATATAATTGAAAATCTTTACTTATTTCAGTTCGTAGAGAAATCTAAAAAACATACGCTAGCCAGCACCTAAAAAGTTTTTAGACTTTATAAAAAATATTCTCTAAGTTTTTTAAATTGCAAAAACACCCGTGCAAATTCAAAATTTTATTAAAGTATCTTAAAAATTATAAATTTTACTTATTTCAATTCAGTGAGAAATCTGAAAAACATATAGTAGCTAGAAATTAAAAACTTTTTAACTTAGAAGAAAATATCTTGTAAGTTTTAAAAATTGCAACAACACCGTAAAAATTCAAAATTTATAAGAAACGTCTTAAAAATTTTAAATCTATAAACACACTAAAAACCTACAAATAACACAAACAACCCCTAAAAAATTATGAAATTTGCAATACACACTCTGAACATTTTATAAATTATAAAATAAAACTCTTAAAATTATAAAATTTATAAAAAATCCCGATAATTTCTAACGTAACAGTACATTAAAAATATAAGAATTATAAATATCCCATACATAATTTATAATTTATAAAAAACACCCTTAAAGTTTTAAAAATTATAAACAAACCTTAAAATTTTAAAATTTATAAAAAATACCCTGAGAATTTCAAACTCATTAGTAGATTGAAAGCATAAGAATTATAAATAGTCTATAAATAATTACAATATATAGAAAATACCTATAAGTTTAAAAAATTACAAAAAAGCCCTAAAATTTATAATTTATAAAAAAACACCATGAGAATTTCTAACCTCTAAACACTAAAATGGACATGCAAAATTACTACTAACCCCTAGAAAATTAAAATTTTACAAAAAATATCATACACCATTTAAAAAGTATAAATTTAGGAAAAACTTTTCATGGTCAATATTAACCTTAATTTTTTTAAAAAGAACATAACTAATTTAAAATCTATTAAATTTAAAATTTACAAAAATACACCCTTAAAGTTTAGTACATTGCAAATTACCTCTCCAAAGTTTGAAAATTTTTAATAATTTTTTATAATTTCTTATTTTCAATGTAATGTTTAATAGTTTTGTGCATTTGTAAATTACAAAAATTTAAGGTGTTTTTTTACAATTTTTAAAACTTTTGAAGAGGTTTATTTTGTAGTTTTCTAAATTTTTATTGTATTTTTAGTGTAATACATAGATACGTCAATCAATGATGATATTGAAGTGTAAGTCATTCTTAGGCCATAGCTAAGCGTGCATATCGCTATTCCTAGATAGTATAGTTTATATATGCAAAATTTTTCAGATAATCTATATATTAGTTAAAAAGATTTTAACTTTAATGTACTATATTTTATAAATTATATTTAATATGAACTCACCATATAATTCTGACTGTGGTCATCATAATTTTAACACATTTGATTGATTGACTATATATGTATATAGACCATAGATTACTTTACTTTATCACATGAGCTAATATTTGGTACTTAATAATTTAAATTATTACTTTTAAATTTAATATAAAAAGGAGCTCTAATAACATTTATTTATTTACCTATAGGATAATACAATCTCAATTCCTATTTTTTGCTTGAGATTTATTCCATAGCTACTCATATCAAATTAGTAACTAAAATAATAGTTATTTATGCTTAGATTATAATGATTGTAGTTGGTCACTTACTATAAAATTTTTATAAAGATATATACCTTACTTTCTATAGCTATCTGCACTACCCATATATATTTTATAAATTAGTTCTTAATTTGACATATTAAATCACTTTTCCTTTATAGAAATTTTTTATTTGACTTTTGGACTGTGTAATCACTATATCATCATTCTAGAGTAGAAATACCTCACTTTAAATGATTTCAAACTAATGTTTGAGTTAAACTGAAGTATATTCTATTACTACTATGTGTATATATTTTTTTAAATAAATCATGTCAATACTTTTTAAACAGAAGAGAATATTCTAACCTCTGATATTATAAAAATTAAATATAGCCAATTGAGTGATGAGCAAAAGAGAACTTACAACAGAAAAGTTTGAATAATAAGATAAAGAGAAAAGGTAATAGTATTGCCAACAATATTACAAATAGTAAACTACAATGTAAAGTTTACCTATTTTGTGGAGCCCATTTACTGGCTATAAGTACCGAGGTTTAATTTATTAAAAGGGTAATATAATCTTATATAATAAAATTGATTTAATACTAAATAGTAATATCGTTGTTGTAATATCGTTATTAGGAAATATTCTTCATGAACCAATATGTTTTTTACGATATATAAGTTATGCACTCTAAATTCTTGTGTCTTTTATAGAGCCAAAAAGTTTAAAGACGAGCCTCTAACATGTTCATCTCACAACAACAAAATCCACTTAGCAGATGTGGATATTCCAGACGAGCTATATGTCCTATATACAATACAATTACCCTAGGCAATTGCAAGTGAGTTATGATAGCATTTTTTATTCACATCGTTTGGTGTAAGATTTAATAGGGACCTTGCATCAAAGAAAAAAAATTTATATTTAGAACACATAGAGAAATATATTATAATCTTCCTGCTCTAATTTCGCAAGAAAATAATTCTTCATACTTTCAGTTTTACTTCTATGATACAGAGAATGAGCTATAAAATTGAATGAGAATATTAGATAATATAAATATGAGTGAAACGACAACTAAAAGTTAACGTGAATATGAGTCAAACCACAACTAAAAGTTTAATGGACATATTACAAGTAAATTCATATGCAAAATTCCTTTGCAAACTGAATGATCACGCATCTTTTGAAGACTTTAAGATACTAATAAATAGAGATGTTGTACTAGATTAATGTGTTTAACTCACAAATAGTAGATCACGTGATAATAGTCTGGGTTGAAGGAAACAATGATAATATTTTATTTGAGAGAGAGATTATTGAGTTGATGTTCAATCCCACAAGAAAACTTTAGCTTTTTACTTTTACTCTATTTTTATTAATTTAAATAATCATGATATTCAATCACGTGCATTGCACATGCATCTCAACTAGTATATGTTGTTTGCGGAAAAAATTACTGTATTCATTGCTGCATTCATTACAACTTCAATCGTTACAATGAAACAAAAAGATAGCCTTTTTATAAGACTCTTACACAATGAAAACAAAAGAAATACAACTCTTTTCAAACAAACGCAAGATCCGTTTATCATCTCTTGCTTGCGTGGGTCTTTGGCCTGTGACGGGGACGTTGATATCCGTGGACCACCGGGCACTCAGATCTGCTCCGAGAAAATCGGGCAGAGCTTCGTCGATCCGCGTGAGATCTAGAAGCTTTAAGCGTCTATCTCGGCTAAAGCGAGATATTAGCTCTTCTTAGTATTAACGCCAAGGGCTAATACTAAGGCAAAGGGGGAACGGGTGATGAAGGCTCTGATGTAGACCTCTCCTCTCATTGTTGAAGCGCACGATCACTCTTTACTGCAGCAGGGCTTCGCCAAGCTCTCCAAAAATCCTCTCCTCCAAACAAAGGGTAAAGGGGTGCTATTTATAGGCAAATGAGGGCTCTAGGGGGTAGGTAGGGGGCCTAGACACCCCCTGGTGTCTCGGCCATGGCCGAGACACCCTTGGGGTGTCTAGGCTTTTCCTAGACACCTCCGGGGTGTTTCGACCTCCCGAGACTCCGTTTGAGGTGATTCGGTTGTTTTCCCTGTAAATCCTTCGTCCGAACTCGGATTTGAGTGATTCCGGGTGCGTTGGATGCTTGACGAAGAGTTCGATCCGCTCTGGTGATTGGATTATCTGTAGAGTGGTCGAGGCACGAAGGGCGTTGTCCTTTTTGTGAACTCCGCCGGGTTCCCGATTGGTCCGGGTCTTCGTTGTTCCGAAATCCTATCCGCTCACGTAGCTCGTCGATTCACTTCAGTCGTTCGTCGACGTCAATTGGACCCCTGTGGATCGGATAGTGACGTTCATCATCGCTCTTTAACACTGAACCGTTCGTGGAGACCTATAGGCAATTTTCGATGCCTACAGATACCCCCTCCAAAGTGTTCCGGACTCGTTTCTTTTATAGAAGAGGCTGGAATACTTTGGATGTGATCGGTCTGGCCTTCAGTCGGCGTAAGGACCAGTAGTTAGCTTCAACTCTTGGCTCTTTCGATTTTCGGTCTATTCGATGCTTTGACGAATAGCCGAAGTTCTTCCGGCACTGCGTTTATCGCTTGGCCGTCGTCGGAGTCTCGAGTCTGCAGCTGATGAATTGAGTTTGGCTCGTGTCATTGAGTTGACTTTGAACTACCTCCATCACATTGTGTTGACTTAGGGTTTCAGATCATCGGGTGTTGACTTTTTGTCGCAACGCGTTGACTGGCGTTTTCGAATCGTCAAACGTTGACTTGTGTTGCAACGCGTTGATTGGCGTTGCCCTAGGGTTACGCGTTGACCGGCGTTGACCCTTAGGGTTTTGGATCGTCAAACGTTGACTCTGGTTGCAACGTGTTGACTGGCGTTGACCTAGGGTTACGCGTTGACCGGCGTGGACCCTTATGGTTTTGAATCGTCAAACGTTGACTTTGGTTGCAACGCGTTGACTGGCGTTAACCTAGGGTTACGCGTTGACCGGCGTGGACCCTTAGGGTTTTGAATCGTCAAACGTTGACTTTGGTTGCAACGCGTTGACGTTGACCTAGGGTTACGTGTTGACCGGCGTTGACCCTAGGGTTTCGAATCGCCATTAACACAGTTTATACTCGTACGTTTGCTGGAGTATACACAGTTTAAGCTCTTAAGGTATTGGAGCATCGCGGTCCTAAGTGTTGGGGCTGCAGGACCAACTGTTAAAGCTGATTCATCTGCACGTGTGGATTTTATCCTGTTGACCGGCGTTGACCTTAGGGTTTACGAATCGCCATTAACACAGTTTATACTCGTACGTTTGCTGGAGTATACACAGTTTAAGCTCTTAAGGTATTGGAGCATCGCGGTCCTAAGTGTTGGGGCTGCAGGACCAACTGTTAAAGCTGATTCATCTGCATGTGTGGATTTTATCCTGAATTTGTTGGGTGTTCAAGTCACGAGACCAACTAGTGGAGTTGATGTGTCAATGACTCGTACTTATAGAATTTTTGGCAAACTCTCAGCCACGAACGGGTTTGATGAGCCTTTATCGACTACCGTTTGAGTCGGGCTAGCATGCGGTTTGTTTAAGTCCGTTCCGCATGTGACGTTGTGCTAAGAGAGTTAACGCTCTTAGTGCTACGATATTGAATACGTAGACTTCGTCTTTCTCACGGGAATAGACTACCCGGCGACGCGTGTTAGGCGTTGACTTTAGGATTTTTGGCTAATCCCCAGCCTTCAACGGGTTTGATGAGCCTTTACCGACTACCGTTTGAGTCGGGCTAGCATGGGGATTGTTTAAGTCCGTTCCACATGTGACATTAAGCTAGAAGAGTTAACCCTTTTAGTGCTACGATATTGAATACGTAGACTTCGTCTTTCTCACGGGAATAGACTACCCGGCAACGCGTGTTAGGCGCTGACTTATCCTTACTTAGGATTCAGGATAAAATTCCCCGTGCATGTGAGGCACGGGTTATGGTGTTATTAGTAACAACCTGCCACAATGTTGAATATGTGGTCTTTTATCCTTTTTACGGTCAAAGACTAACCGGCAATGCGTGTTAGACATAGGCTATGGGATTTTTGGCAAACCCCCAGCCATCAACGGGTTTGACGTGCCTTTACCGATTACCGTTTGAATCGGGCTAGCATGTGAATTATTAAAACCTGTTTCACATGTAACGTTGTGCTAAGAGAATTGCTTCTCTTAGACTTTGTGCTATGATGTTAAATACATAGGCTTTGCTATTGTTACGGGAATAGGCTACCCGGCAACATGTGTTAGGTGTTGACTCATCCCTACTTAGGCTTCGGGATGAAATTCCCCGTGCATCGAGTGCCCGGATTGGAAGTTGAGAATCGTGTCTTTTCTAAAAGCAAAGACAGACTGAGAAACGGGAGAGGAAGAATTTCATATTCTATCTCCCGGTGCTGAAGAGAAAGAATTTTATATTCTATCTTTGGCCGGAAAGGAAACGAGAGAGGAAGAATTTTATATTCTATCTCCCGTTGCTGAAGAGGAAGAATTTTTTATTCTATCTTCAGCTGGAAAGGAAACGAGAGAGGAAGAATTTTATATTCTATCTCCCGTTGCTGAAGAGGAAGAATTTTATATTCTATCTTCAGCTGGAAAGGAAACTCGAGGTGGGATCTCCACCCCCAGAATCCAGAAGGATGAAACTAAGAGTGGGATCTCCACTCCGAGAATCGGAAAGACTCGGATAACCCTAACTGTCGGAAGGTTTGATTACCGAACTAAAGGTGAATTTCTCGTTTATCGAGAGCGAATTATGGTTTTGGTCCTAACTGTAGGAAGGTTTGACCAAGCAGGAGTTTGAGATGACCTTAACTGTCGGAAGGTTTGATCACTCGATTTGAAAGTGGACCTCTCGTTCATTTGAGGAGTCGAGAGGGGATTTTGGTTTTGGTCCTAACTGTAGGAAGGTTTGACCAAACAGGAGTTTGAGATGACCCTAACTGTAGGAAGGTTTGATCACTCGATTTTGAAAGTGGACCTCTCGTTCATTGGGGGAATCGAGAGGGGATTTTGGCTGTGGTCCTAACTGTAGGAAGGTTTGACCAATCAGGAGATTTGAGACGATCCTAACTGTAGGAAGGTTTGATCGCTCGATTTGTGGACCTCTCGTTCATTGGAGGAATCGAGAGGGGATTTGGCTTTGGCCCTAACTTTTATAGGTTTGACCATAAAGCAAAGAGAGTAGAATACGGGTAGCAAAGAAAGTGCCAACTCGTATTATCACTCAAAGGGGGACTTTAATGCTAGGCGTTTAGGACCTAGCACGTTAAGTCTGAGAAATGCCACCGACGGGCAAATGGAAATGTTGGTGGATCCACTGTCGTTTAATTTGATCAGCGGATGGTTTGGTGAGGAAAGATTAACCTATCAGAGGATTGGATCTCATCTCACAAAAATAACTCATAAGAAGAGATATTCTGACCTTCAGAGTTCGAACGTGAATTTCTTATTCACCAATTCTTCAATGATTGGGTTATCCCTAAGAATACCCATGTGGTATTCTTCCGGGAACTTCCCGATGCATTGGATTATCCACCCCCAGCTTCTCTCTTGGAACTGGGTTTGACTTTGTTATCTGACCGGGTTATCCTTAAGAATATTAGCGTAATATCCTCCAGGAACTTCCCGTCAATGGTAGGAAATAGTTTAGACTCATATACCTATTGGAGTATCAAGGAGCAGTTTAACCTCTTATACCGGTCGGAGGATTGAGAAGCAGTTTATACTCGTATACTCTTCGGAGTCATGCCGTTCTCAATTGGCTTACCCTAGCGTTATAACGCCAGCTTCAACCAAGGTCTGAATGCTATTCTTGAGAGCAAAGCAATCCTTGGTGGGATGAACGACCCTCCTGTGGTATGCACAGTATTTTGGATCCGCAGAATCGTCAGCTTCCTCCTGATTCATGATGGGCGGGAGCTTGATTTTGTTGTTTTCGAGAAGAGTCTCGAAGATGGCTGGAACGTCTTCGTCTTTGAACGAGTACTCATTTTGGAGCCTTGGATCCGAATTCTTCTGGTGTCTTCGGAACTGCTGTTGTGACGTTTGATTATCGTCAATAACCGTTGCAGGTGCATCCCCTTCGTCATGAGGTACAAGACTTGAATCCAGAGGGTTGACCATCAGTTGGCTCCTTTCGGCTTTCTTCCTTTTGAGGAATCGTTCTGCCTGCTCTCCGCGTACCTTCAACTCTTTCCAGGTATTGAGCGGCTCTGTTCCCAAAACGTCCAAGATGTTAATGGACAAGTTGTTCTGACAAGTCTGCAAGATGAATTCCTCCGTGACGGGATCTTTGCAATTCATTGCCTGATTGCGGAAACGTTTGATGAAGGTATCCACCGACTCTCCGCCTTTTTGTTTCTCGTCGAAGAGTGTCCTGACCGACACCTCGGCGTCATCATCGAAGAAATGGGCGAGAAACATGCTTTCCAAGTCCTCCCAGCTGTTGATGCTTCCGGGCTTGAGACGGCGGTACCAATCGAAGGCGGGCCCGCGAAGGGTGCCAACGAATGACCGAACCATCAAAGGCTCGTTGCCGGAGATCACCCCCAAGTGGGACTTGAAATAGATTAGATGTTGAGTGGGCGAGCTCTTCCCGTCGAACGGCGTGAAGTTGATCAGGTTGAATTTCGTCGGATACGGGATCGAATCCCACTCTTTTGGGTAAGGACACGGAATGCCGGTCCTCTTTACCTCTCGAGTAGACATCAGGACGTCAATTTTTCTTTCGAGATCCCTCATCTTTTCGGCCTCATCCATATCCCGTTTTGGACAATTTTCAGGAGGAATAATACGACCACCCCCAGTGTTATCATCACTGGTGGGTCCACCCCCAGTGTCGTTATTTTTAGTGGGGCCACCCCCAGTCTTTTTGGGCGGTGCGTCGGCCATGATGATTTCGTCCACTTCCGGATCGCTGTCAATTGCGGCGTTCTGAGTGCGACGGCTGGATCCAACGAGCTGGTTCGACAAAGCTCGGATTTGTTGGTCGTGCATTTGTCTCATCTTTTGCATAGCCATTTCTATTTCGAACTTGAAGATTTCCTTCTGCTTAGCCAGGGCCTCTTCAATGATTTTGGCTATCTGCTCGGTGTTGACCATGAACACTTCTCGAGCTTGCCCTATGCTAGACGTTGTATCGTCAGAGGCGAGAGCGGAATAAGAATCCGAGAGTTCATCATCGGAATGAACTTCTTCATGGATCCCATAGTCGTCGTTATATTCGACGACTTCTAGCTGAAGCTGAGCTATTCTCGAACTGACTCTGCTTCCTAGAGAGAAATTAGGGCAGGAACCACTTGAAACAATTGGAGATTTTCCCTTGTTGACCATGTTGATGGTGACTTCTGGGAATTCATCATCTCGAGCAATCGATCCTCTTTGGTGGGAACGCCCTGATTTGGGCTTCGTTGTTCCATCGGAGATTCTCTCGAGTATCGAGACCCTCTGTGGAGCGGTCTTGGGGCAGCTACACGTTGATAATACTGTCCTGATAAATTTGGTACACGGATAGTGAGAGTCCGCTTCCCGGGTACTTCTCTTCTGAGATTCAGTCGCACCCCCAGCCTGATAATACAACTCATCGACGTTGCGGTCGGAGTAACCTATCGGCTGGCCACATGGGTTCTCAGGTATAACGCGTTCGTCTGTCCGACGCGTTTTCCTCTGAGTAAACATTGCCTTGTTGGCTTTTCACAGGAGTCACACGTTTGGAATCACACCTTTGTGAGGGTGAAACCTTAACGGGCTCCTGATTTTTTGTACGCATCGCCAAGCGGGTCGTCGCAGCACTCAATTTGTTAGGAGGTCGTGTACGACCCCCAGTCCGGATGTCGGCTCGGAGCTCCTCCAATGATTTCCAGCTCTCTTTAACAAGCGCTTTTCCTCTATTCTCGGGTAGGGCTCCGATACGATCCTTTAGAGGAATCCTGAACTCGGGGAAATCCACACTGCGGTGGGGCTTTACCGGAGGTTCGGGATCTGAAATTGACGAAGGTTGGAGAGCAACATTACCTGCTTTCGCCTTAGGCGTTGATTTGGCCTTTGGCACCCAAACCTGTTTGGATCTCGGCGATCTCTTAACTGCCTTTTCTCTTTTCGTTTCTTGTGCTTTTCGCATAAGGGTCCGGGCATGCGCACGCAAGGCGCGGCGCTTCTGGATTCGCTCCTCGAGAGTAGAACGGGTTCTTTTGACATGAACCCATTTGTTTGTTTTTGTGTTGGAGGAGGGGCTGGTTGTTTGCCGTTGTTGCTCTTGGCGATGTCTGGACTTGAGATCCTCATTGTAGCGGATTCCATCCATCGGCTCCAAAGCTTTGGCCAGCTGACGAGCAAGGCGTTGACGCCGTCTTTGACGTGCTCTCTTTGACAATGCGGGAGCGTCTTCAGAAGCCACCTCTTCGGCAGGGGAGGAGCCCGGATCTGCGGTCTCGACCACGTTGGACGACGCGGGGACGTCACGTGGTGCAAGTGCAGCGGCGGCAACGGGGTCTTGGATTTTCGAGCCGAAGGACCTGCAAACATTTATGAAAGAGGTTACCTTTCTGTACCCGTTTGGAGAGGCGGATCTGGAGGAGGAGGAAGAGAGGCCTTCTTTGAACTGTTGTTGATCGAGCTCGTGTTCTTCATTCACCCCGATCTTGAGTGCTGGTTGCGTCACGACGGCGTCGGTTGCGATGCCGTTGGCTCCCACTGTGGTCGCCAGCTTGTTTGCGGAAAAAGTTGCTGTATTCATTGCTGCATTCATTACAACTTCAATCGTTACAATGAAATAAAAAGATAGCCTTTTTATAAGACCGGTACACAATGAAAACAAAAGAAATACAACTCTTTTCAAACAAACGCAAGATCTGTTCATCATCTCTTGCTTGCGTGGGTCTTTTGCCTGTGACGGGGATGTTGATATCCGTGGACCACCGGGGCACTCAGATCTGGTCCGGATAAATCGGACAGAGTTTCGTTGATCCGCGTGAGATCTAGACTCAAAAGCAAGGGGTAAGGGGTCTATTTATAGGCATATGAGGGCATGTAGGGGACCTCGGCTTGGCCGAGACACCCCTGGGGTGTCTAGGCTTTTCCTAGACACCCCCGGGGGGTTTCGACCTCCCGAGACTCCGTTTGAGGTGATTCGGTTGTTTTCCCTGTAAATCCTTCGTCCGAACTCGGATTTGAGTGATTCCGGGTGCGTTGGATGCTTGACGAAGAGTTCGATCCGCTCTGGTGATTGGATTATCTGTAGAGTGGTCGAGGCACGAAGGGCGTTGTCCTTTTTGTGAACTCCGCCGGGTTCCCGATTGGTCCGGGTCTTCGTTGTTCCGAAATCCTATCCGCTCACGTAGCTCGTCGATTCACTTCAGTCGTTCGTCGACGTCAATTGGACCCCTGTGGATCGGATAGTGACGTTCATCATCGCTCTTTAACACTGAACCGTTCGTGGAGACCTATAGGCAATTTTCAATGCCTACATATGTAAGTGCATAAGTATAATTATATATAAGCATATTACATCTAGTATATATATAATTATATCATATAATTAAATTGTATAACTGTACTTAAATAAGCATAATGCTAGTATGTAACAAATACATATATGACTATATAATACATATTTATAAATAAGTAATATATATTTATGTGATTATCTCTCTCAAGTTATAACTTATAAGCATGCACAATATATTTACATATAATATATGTACATATAATATATAGATATATAATAATTTGTAATTATATATTAATACATACTTATATAAATATAATAAAAATAATCTAATTTTTAGTAATTTTTTACCAAAAAACAATGAGTCGGCCCAGTGCCAAGCCCGATCAGGACCAAGGACTCAGGCCCAGCCCGAGCTAACAGGTCCTGGGTCTTGGTCACCGGTTCTATCCGGCCCGGACCAGGTTTTACGGGTCGGTCCGGCCCGGTTAGACAGGGCTAGGACTGGGTCACCTCTACAGCCAACAGATTCCAGCCGTCTACGAAACCGCGTGCTCAGCTTCGGCCGATTTCTAGCTACAGCATGCGAAAAATTCCAAAAAAACGCCCCTTGGTTTTTCCTCCAAGCCGCCTGTTTTCATCTCAAAGCTATTGCCTCCTCTCCTCCCTTTAAAACCCAAACGTCTCCTTCTTTAAACCTCAAGTAAATCACAAAATGTGTCGGTCCGCGACCACGGAGAACGGCGATTTCGTATTGTACTCAAGAGATCAGAATCGCTTAAATATCCGATCTTTCCACCTTCGCTTCTCAATCACATCCTCTTCCACCTCCAAACTCCCTGAAACCCTAACCCTTGTCTACTTACCTCGGATCAACGGCAATCCCCTCGAGATCAACGGCAGCAAGATTCGTGCAGATCTTCCCTCTTTCGTCGCGCTCTATCGAGCACGGTCAATGGAGCAGGACGCCGGAGAGGCGG
>NC_033803.1:18091117-18101416 GCF_001876935.1 Asparagus officinalis
AGGCTTACGTCGGGTCTCACAGAGCGATAAAGGGGCTATTTCGAAGGACTGGGGGAAATTGGGGGCTCGAGTGCAAAAGCCCCAGCGAGGTCGATTTTGGGAGGGTGGGGATGTCGGGAGCTGAGATTTTGGTGGGAAGAGAGGAGGGGGTGATGATGAGAGAGAAAGTTGAGAAAGAGAGGAGAAGGTATTGTTTGAAGTTGGAGGAGATTGTGGAGGAGGGGGAGAGAGAAGGGTGTGATTGTTGTTGTGAAATCGAGGATGGGGAGGATGATGATGGGGAGGAGAGAGAGTGGGAGATGGTGGAGATGGATGAAGAGGAGGAGGATGAAGAGGAGATGGAGGAGGAGGAAGGGATGAAGTGGGCAATGGAGATGGGCATATGGGTTATGTGTGTAGGAGTTGGGTACTTGGTTTCTAAAGCTTCTTACCAGAGGTGGAGGAAGAAGAGGGGTTTTTAATGAGATTTCCTTTTTCCCATTTTTTAATGTGTACATCAAATTTTGCCCTCTTTTCTTGAGTTATTTATTGTTTTGAGGGATATTAGGGATATTGATGGAAGAATTGGAGAGATTATTATGATAATCAGTTCACAGTTTTTATTTGTTTGTTGTCTGTTGATATTGAAGTATTTATTCTAAAGGCGATTCAAAATTCGTTTATGAATCTTGGTCTAGGCCAAAAAAAAAGAAAAAAAAAAAGAAAAAAAAGAAAGAAAAGATAATCAAGGAATTGAGATCTCATACAAAATTAGTTAGAAAGAGAAAAAGGATGGGAAAAGGGTGGAAAAGATAATGGAATTGAGATCTCACCAAAAATTAGTTAAAGAAAGAGAAAAGAGAAGGAAAAAGATAATGAAATTAGGGAAAATTGCTTGGAGGAATCAAAATAAGTTGGCTTATGCATCCTTACTCCAAGTTCAAGAACCATAACCCCAAGTCCTAAAAGTGAAAAAGAAGTACAACCAAGGCCCAATCCCATTGCCCAAGAAAATCATTCCTAAATTACTCTTCTCAATTCCTTTGCAAATTATTTTCTCATTCCCTCTTCCTCCATCGTTGGCCCCACTCCTCCTCCGGCCCCATCCCCTCATCCCCTCCCTCGCCCCCTCCTCCGACGACCTAGAGGTGAGTTCTAATCCTCTCGAACTTTCATCCTAAATCCTTAAGAGTTTAGTTGATATTTTATCAATAAATCGAACTGCGAACGAGATTTGATCTCAAAAGGAATTATTTCTAGGATTCGAAAATACGTCAAATTTATTTATTTTACCTAAAATTTTAGACTCAAGAATCTAAATTAGAGTTTGTTTGTTTGTTTAAAGTGATTTGAAGCATTAGCTTATTTTTTTCACGAAATTCTTAATTTTTTGGGGGGTTTGTAGTAGAAATGGAAGGATTTAACAAAGGAGGAGCTAGTGAAGTGTTCTTGCTAAATTACAAGCTTGGGAAGACGCCGGGTATTGGATCATTTGGAAAGGTGAAGATCGCTGAGCATGTTTTGACTGGGCATAAGGTCGCCATCAAGATTCTTAATCGGCGCAAGATTAAGAATATGGAGATGGAGGAGAAATGTATATTTTGATCATGAGATGGTTAATCTTCAAAAATAGTTTTTGGATGTTTGTTTCGTTATAATTTTCCTTAGTTTTCAGGAGAAAATGATACTGATGAGTGTTCATTTTGAACGGGTATTTACCAAATCATAATGTTACTACAACATGCATGCGTGCAACAATACTAGTGTTGACTCCCGTGCATAACAACTAGTTGCAACCTGAATATTATGCTGTGGATAAGCAACTTTTGGACACATTGTTTGTTAGTAGACGATTTCCTGCGATATGGGTGATTTACTTACAGCTTTAGCATGAAAAGAAAAGCCTTTTATGCTTGTTTATCATGTGGGATTATCTTGACTTGTAGAATCTTTTAGTGGATGTGATTATCAATGAAAATTTGAGATAATCTCCTTTTACGTTTGTGCCCTATATGTGATATTTGGTATTTTGTGTGACTTATGCTGCTGTTATGTGATATTTTGGGTGATATATTTTGCAATTATGTGATATTTTGGTATTCTGTGTGACTTATGCTACTGTTATGTGATTTTTTGGTATTCTGTGTGACATATGTTGTTGTTATATGACATTTTGGTATTTTGTGTGACATATGCTGTTGTTATGTGACATTTTGATATTATGTGTAACATATGCTGCAGTTATGTGATATTTTTACATTCTGTGTGATATATTCTCACTACCAGTTACATATGCTGCAGTTTAAGTATTATGTGAAATTTTTAAAGATATGATTATAGCATACATGCATATTTTTTCATCAAGGCGATCGTAGAGGGAAGGGAGACAATGAATATTGAAGCCTTGCAAAGGGAGTCTGAGATGTTAGGAGCAGGACCTGCTGCTGAAATCAAATGCGAAGGTGCTGAATGGAAGATGTTGCAATTGAAGTTAGATATCGACGATCCAGAATATCTTTTGTACTTTTGGGGTAATGATGTACCATTGATTGAGTAGAAGTATTAGACAACACATGTAACTGTTTGATTTGTTGGATGTTGGATGTTTACTAGCTGTTTGTAAATGATAAAATATTCATTTGTAATCTTGGTGATCTTTTTCTTTATCATATTAAATGGAATCTGAAAGCAAAGTTCTTACAGGTGTCACAGTTAATACCAATAAGTCACATGAACAGGTAATATGTCACATTTAAATAGTAAATGCCACAACAAAATGTCAAAAGTAACATGTAACAGACAACAATCACAAAAGAGTTTGAATTCTGCCAGGAAACGTTCATTTTGGATTGGTTCAGTGCACATGGCTCGGTTATGTCCTTCAGCGATACTTCAAGAGTGCTTCCCTTCATACAATTTTGTTGAAGAATTTTTTCTACTATAGGACATAGATACCTATTTAATTTTGTTGTCCATGGATCAACGTTAATCTCAGACTCCCTTTGTAAGGCTTCAATATTCATAACAGATAAGTGTCACATATAAACGACAACTGTCACAAATAATAGCAAAATATCACAAAACACGGATAAGAGTCACATATAATAGAGTATTGCCATATGAGACGAGTAAATGTCACACAAAACAGACGAACGTATACTTGTATGCAAAAAATTCCAATAATTTTGAAATACGTTGAGCAACACTTGAGGCAAAACCCATCTCTCTCAACTTCAATTTATAATTCTCAACAAGATGAAGTACACATATGGAATGGTACACATCTAGAAATATATCTTTTAGATGAAATTCACATCTAACGTTCACATATATTACATTAACGTCACATATGAGGTCTCAATATCACATGTAATACTCAAAAGTCACAAATCAGATCTAAATATCACATATAAGGTAGAACTGTCACATGTATGATTGAATTGTCACATATAACATTAAAATATCATATGATATGCTTATTTGTCACATTTACGGTTAACTGTGATACATATATATTCTAAAAAATCCCTCATTTTCCCATTTAACCTTAAATAACTAAGTTACAATATCAACCCATCATCCCATTTCCTTCGTAGAACTAATCTACAGCAGTGTGCAGTACAGACAATAAACTCAAAACTCAAATTTAAAGCAAACAAATTTAAAACAAACAAAAATCATCTTTGCCTCACCGCTTCAATATTCATTGTCTCCCTTCCCTCTAGGATTGCCTTGATGAAAAAATATGCATGTATACCATAATCATATCTATAAAAATATCACATAACACTTAAACTATAGCATATGTAACTGGTAACGAGAATATATCACACAGAATGTAAAAAAATCACATAACAACAACATATGTCATACAAAATACCAAAATATCACATAACAGCAGCATATGTCACACAGAATACGAAAATGTCATATAACAGCAGCATATGTCACAAGAATACCAAAAGGTCATGATGCGGCATAAACATGTACCAAAAAGGTTGCAAGTGCACAACCGTGTCAAGTTATAGTATTTAAGATATCGATCCCACGAGGAAGGTGTTTTGTAGGAGAAACTATAAAATCGGTTCTTATATTGTGTGCGTGACAAATAAGATTGATGAGTGAATGTGATTGTGAAGAGATTGAGATAGTGAAAATGGTGTGTAAATAGGTGCAAGTGTAAGTGAGAGTGGATTTGAAAAAGAATGAGTATGATCAATAATGTGAGAAGGAAAAAATGAATAAAATCAAGAAACAAATAAAAAAAAAATCAAGAATGAAGAACAAAATTCAGAATAAAAGAAAATGTAAGAAATTAAAGATGGTGGATTCAATTATAGGTATGGATAATCTAAAATTGAACGCACTTCTTAGAAAAGAGTGATTCCCTAGAGGGTTTTAGCCTAAAGGCGAATCAAACAAAATAAAAATAAACAAAAAGAAAAACTAAACCCAAGAGGGTTCTAGCCTCAAGGTGAATAGTGTAAGAAATTAAAATCTAACTACAAAATAAATTGCAAAATCTAAACTACAAAATAAAATTGCAAGAATTAAATGCACGAAAATAAATCTACTTTATAAGCATAAAATAAATCTAAGACAAGAGGGTTCTAGCCTCTTGGAGGATTCTAGCCTCTTGGCTATTTAACAAGAAAATAAAATCTAACTACAATCATAAAAATAAATCTAAACTAATAAGCAATAAAAGAGAAAAAGAAAAGAAATGCAAACCTTCAAATAATTCTCCATCTTCATCTTCATCTTCATCATCCAATAAAGAGAAGAAGAGAAAAATTTAAAGTGGTGAAAAAATTATTATTATTAATTACAACAAAAAGTTACAATTTTGGAAGGCCTTCTCAATTAAGAGTAGCCATCCTCTTCAAAAGGAGTTACAAAAATTTTCACACCCTTAACCCCTCACTCTCTACCCCTATTTATAATAATCTTCAATGAATATTGTAGGCGTATAAAACTGCTTATAGGTCCCTTAACACAGCTCAGCACGGTGATTCAACAAACCAACGAACCATCGGGCGACATATCCAAACACGATCGTTGGACCACAACACTGAAGCCAAGTGACACGCGACGAAGCGGATTAACGAGGCGACGAGGTTAACGAATCGCACGCGAACAACGGAATACATCCACTCGCGTGCGGAATCAAGCTAATGGTTCGGTGAGTCAGCGAATCATCCAACCATAGAACGGATTCGAACTCAAACACCGAAGCGGGTTTACTACCAAATCAGGATTCAGATCAACAAATCAGAGACCAAATCACCAGCGAAACCGAAAAACGTCGAAAACCAACACTTGGAGGACT
Source organism: Asparagus officinalis (assembly GCF_001876935.1). NCBI lineage: Eukaryota > Viridiplantae > Streptophyta > Magnoliopsida > Asparagales > Asparagaceae > Asparagus > Asparagus officinalis. The sequence goes on from NC_033803.1 coordinate 18,096,426, forward strand.
CAGCCAAAACCGAGCCACCAAAAGGTGGCTCGGCCAAAGCCGAGCCACCAAGGTGGCCAGCCACCTGTGCCAAGGCATAGTTCTGAGTGCCTATAAATAGGCTAGGATGGCTCATTTGTCAAGGGTTGGAACTTTTGGAGGCGAAGCTCTGCTGGATTGAGATCTCAACTTTGAAAGTTTGAAGCTTTGAAGACTTGGACGTTTTCAGATCTGGTTCTTGGCGAGCATCCACGTCAAAAAAGGCAGGAGTTCGAGAGAGAAAGATCAGATCTGAGATCCACACGGTAATACTCCGGATCAAAACTTGGTTTTTGATCCCGAGAAGGCTATTATTTCCTTCGTGAGATAACACCCGCTATACCGTGTAGATCCGACCGGATCTAGATCGCGCGGTGGTCCACGGATTAACCCCGGCGCAGGCGAAGAACCCACAAAAGCGAGTGACCGCAAAACAGGAGCTCGTGATTCGTTCGACAAATAAGTTGTAATTTTCATTTTCTTTTGATTTTATTGTAACCGGATCTTATAAAAAGACCGGATCTTTGTAACCGATAAACTGTTAACAAAGTAATCAATGGAATCATCAATGAAAGCTACGATTTTTCCCGCGAACAATCTGGAGACCACAGTAGGAGCCACCGATCTCGCTACCGAGATCGTTGCGTCGCAGCCGCGGATCTCAATCCCGGTCGAGGAGGAGGTCGAGTACGAATTCGACCAACAGAAGTTCGAGGAGTATCTGTCATCCTCGTCGTCAACGCCTGGCGCGGCAACTCGCAAAGGCGATGGAGTCCACCGATGGAGTCCGCTATCACGCGGATCTGAAGAACAGGAGAGGCAAACAGCCTCAACCACCGATGAATGGCAGCTCTTCTAAGCCGCCAACGAACGAATGGGTCCGTGTCAAACGGAATCGTTCGACACTCGAAGAGCGCATTCGCAAGCGCCGCGCACTGTCAGCGTAAGCACGGTCTCAAGTCCAGGAAGCCCGCAGAAAACTACAGAAGGAAGTGGCCAAAAAGCCGCCACCAACCCGCCAAGTCTGGAGGCCAAAGTCTGAAGCGGCGATTACCCGCCAAGTCTGGAGGCCAAAGTCTGAAGCGGCGATTCAGGCTAAAGAGCAACCTTTGCAGCCTTCAACGCAAATCCAGCCTCCGGCAAACCAAACGAAGTCGCCGGTAATTCCCATGGCTACTCCGGGAGATCCCGCGGAATCATCCCGAAGAAGGAAGTCCGTTTTGGAGCGCCTCGGTCCACTTCCCGATGACCGATGCAAAGCTCCAGTTCAAGAACGTTTGAGCCTGATGAAGAAGCCCCGAACGACTCAACATGCTGGGGGTCGCCGCCACCTTCAAGATGACAACGAGTTCAAGGCAGCTGCGCGCGCCACTTTGCGCATTGAAGTCCGGGAGACCGCTGAGAATTCACGCTCAAAAAGACATGTTTCGAGTCGCGTGACTCTTGAAAGCCCAAAGAAGGCAGTTTGCCCTCAGAGGGAAACATTGTCGTCTGAAGATGACAATGTTATACCTGAGAAGTCGTGCCAACACACGATAAGTTACTCCGACCTTCAAGCCGATGAGTTGTACTATCGTGATGAGAGTACGAGAAAAACCAGGAAAAGGAGTCCCCGGGGGCTAGAAACTCAATGCCCCTGTTCCAAACTCATTCGGGAAGTATTGTCTGAGTGCAACTGCATCAAGACGGTCCCCGAAAGAAATTCGATTTTCGAAAGGCTCAATACCGAAACGCCAAGACCAAGGTCTAGGCGTTTCCGACAAAGAAGAAGGGTAGTCGAAGATGGAGAATTTCCGAGGGTCACCACTAATATGACCAGCAAAGGGACGTCGACACAGGATAATCCCGAGTCGATTCCGGAAGTACCCCGGCGGATGACCCGTCTACAGCCCGGAGCCATCATACGAGGAACTTATGGTAGTTTTCGGACAAGATTACCGTCAGAAGATGAAGAATCGGATTCCTGTTCTGCTGTCGCATCAGACAATACAGTATCCAGCGAGGGACAACCCCGCGAGTCGCTGATGATAAGCACGGAACAAGTGGCCAAGATGCTCGAAGAAGCCATGGCTAAACAGCAAGAGAGCTTCAAGCTCAAAATGCAGATGACCATGCAGAGTATGAGAGAAATGCATGACCAGCAAATCCGAGCGCTGACAAATCAGCAAGGCGAGCCAAGTCGTCGTAACCAGATTGATCTGGAAGATGAGGACACAGGTGCGAATGAAACTCACAATGCTAATAATCCTCCCATCAATGCAGGGGGTGGTAGCGAGAATGCTAACGAAGACTCAGGTGAAAGCTTAAAGATTAAAAACCTCGAGAACAAAATCAATACATTGATTTCCGCTCAAGAGATGAAGAAGACGGGCATTCCTTGTCCATACCCAAGAGAATGGGAATCGATCCCGTATCCGGCGAAGTTCAATCTAATTAACTTCATGCCGTTTAATGGGATGGGTTCACCCACTCAGCATTTTATTTACTTCAAATCACACCTAGGAGTCATCTCTGGTAATGAGCCTCTGATGGTACGGTCCTTCGTTGGCACTCTTCGTGGAGCCGCCTTCGACTGGTATCGCCGCCTCAAGCCAGGAAGCGTGAATAGCTGGGACGATATGGAGACTAAATTCCTCGCTAACGTTTTCGACGACGACACCGAAATATCCATCGAGTCATTACTTGACGAGAAACAAAAAGACGGGGAATTGGTCGACACCTTCGTCAAAAGGTTCCGGAACAAGGCGATGAACTGTCGGGACCCGATCACTGAGGAGTTCATTCTCCAGACTTGCCACAACAACCTCGCATTGGACGTGTTGGAGGCAATGGGAACGGCCCCGTCTAACACTTGGAAAGACTTGAAGGTGTGCGGTGAACAAGCCGAACGCTTCCTCCGCAGGAAGAAGGCCGAGAGGAACCTACCGACGGCTAATCTTCCGAACTCAAACTTCGCCTCCCGTGGGAAGGGCAAAACACCTGCAGCTACTGGTGGTGCTAATCAAACGTCACAACAGCAATCCCGAAGGCAGCAAAAGACTTCGGACCCGAGACTCAAAAAAGAGTATTCCTTCAAGGACGAAGACGTTCCAGCCATCTTCGAATCCCTCCTTGAAAATAACAAGATCAAGCTACCACCGATCACGCCTACCAAGGATTGCTTCGCTCTTAAGAATAACATCCAAACCTTGGTTGAAGCCGGCGTTATAACGCTAGGGTAAGCCAATTGAGAACGGCAAGACTCCGACAAGTATACGAGTATAAACTGCTTCTTAATCCTCCAATAGATGCATGAGGTTAAACTGCTCCCTGCAAACTCCGACAAGTATAAAAGTATAAACTGCTTCTCAATCCTCCGACCGGTATAAGAGGTTAAACTGCTCCCTGATACTCCAACATGTACATGAGTCTGAACTGTTTCATTTCTTTCACGGGAAGTTCCTGGAGAATTTTTATATGTAATATTCTTAAGGATAACCCAGTCATGTAACTGAGTACAATGTCAGACCCAGTTCCACAAGGGAAGCTGGGGGTGGATTATTCATGTATCGGGAAGTTCCCGAAAGAATACCACGGGTGATATTCTTAGGGATAACCCAATCACTATAAAAGTGATAAGTAAAACATCCACATTTAAACTATAAATGTCGGGATGTTTTCCATTATTGTTATCAAATTCACTAATTCTCATGAGTTATCTTGTTGAGACGAGATTCGATCCTTTTGACAGATTAATCTTTCCTCACAAAAATCCCCACTGATCAAGTCAATTGACGGTGGGTCCACTAAATTTTCTGTCCGCCAATTCATGGCAATTTCCAAAGCTTGACGTGTTAAGTCCTGATTACTTAACGTCAAAACCCTTCATCGAGTGGCCAGCACAAACCAGTATTTCTACTGCTACTTGTATTCCACTCCCTGTCCGTTCGGTCAAACCTTCCTACAGTTAGGACCAAAACCAAAATCCCCTCTCGATTCCTCCAATGAACGAGAGGTCCACTTTCAAATCGAGTGATCAAACCTTCCTACAGTTAGGGTCATCTCAAACTCCTGCTTGGTCAAACCTTCCTACAGTTAGGACCAAAACCAAAATCCCCTCTCGATTCCTCCAATGAACGAGAGGTCCACTTTCAAATCGAGTGATCAAACCTTCCTATAGTTAGGATCACCTCAAACTCCCGCTTGGTCAAACCTTCCTACAGTTAGGGCCAAAACCACAATTCACTCTCGATAAACGAGAAATTCAACTTTAGTTCGGTAATCAAACCTTCCAACAGTTAGGGTTATCTGCGAGAGGTCCACTTTCAAATCGAGTGATCAAACCTTCCTACAGTTAGGGTCATCTCAAACTCCTGCTTGGTCAAACCTTCCTACAGTTAGGACCAAAACCACAATTCACTCTCGATAAATGAGAAATTTATCTTTAGTTCGGTAATCAAATCTTCCAACAGTTAGGGTTATCTGAATCTTTTCGATTCTCGGAGTGGAGATCCCACTCTCAGTTTCACCTTTCCGGATTCTGGGGGTGGAGATCCCACCTCGAGTTTCCTTTCCAACTGGAGATAGAATATAAAATTCTTCCTCTTCAGCTTTGGGAGATAGGATATAAAATTCTTCCTCTCCCGTATCGGGTTCGTCTTTGCCCCAAGAGAAGACACCACCTTTTTCAAATCCCAAAATCTGTGCCTCACAGGTACAGAGAATTTTATCCCGAATCCTAAGTAGGGATAAGTCAACGCCTAACACGCGTTGCCGGTTTAAGTCTTTCACCGATTGAAGAAGACACCAGAATTCCAATCTAGAAAGTTTATTCCGAATCCTAAGCAGGGATAAGTCTACGCCTAACACGCGTCGCCGGTTTAGTCTTTTACCGATTGAAAAAGACACCAGAATACCAGTCTGGGGTATTTTATCCCGAAACCTAAGTAGGGATAAAGTCAACACCTAACACGTGTTGCCGGGTAGCCTATTCC
>NC_033803.1:18103669-18167093 GCF_001876935.1 Asparagus officinalis
ATTATCATCTGATGACGATAATGTTATACCTGAGAAGTCGTGCCAACACACGATAGGTTACTCCGACCTTCAAACCGACGAGTTGTACTATCGTGATGGGGGTACAAGTAAAACCAGGAAAAGGAGTCCTCGAGAACTAGAAACTCAATGCCCCTGTTCCAAACTCATTCGGGCAGTATTATCTGAGTGCAACTGCATCAAGACAGTCCCCAAAAGAATTTCGGTCTTCGAAAGGCTCAGTACCAAAACGTCAAAACCAAGGCCTAGGCGTTTCTGGCGAAGAAGAACGGTGGTCAAAGACGGGGAATTTCCAAGGGTCACCACTAACATGACCAGCAAAGGGACGATGGAGGATTTTCGAGGGTCACCACTAATATGACCAGCAAAGGGACATCGACACAGGATAATCCCGAGTCAATTCTGGAAGCACCCCGGCGTGTAACCCGTCTGCAGTCTGGCGCCATCATACGAGGAACGATGTCGGCTCCGCGGTTGCATCAGATAATACGGTATCCAGCGAGGGACAACCTCGCGAGTCACTTATGATAAGTGCGGAACAAGTGGCCAAGATGCTCGAAGAAGCCATGGCTAAACAACAGGAGAGCTTCAGGTTCGAAATGTAGATGGCCATGCAGAATATGAGAGAAATGCATGACCAACAAATCCAAGCGCTGACAAACCAGCAAGGCGAACCAAGTAATCGTAACCAGGTCAATCAAGGAAATGAGGACACGGGTGCAGATGAAGCTCATAATGCCAATAATCCTCCCATCAATGCGGGGGTGGTATCGAGAATACTAGTCACAACGCCACACTTCCACCTCAGAATCGTGCTAACGAAAATACAGGTGAAAGTTTGAAGATTAAAAACCTCGAGAGCAAAATCAATACGTTGATTTCCGCTCAAGAGATGAAGAAGACGGGTATTCCTTGTCCATACCCAAGAGAATGGGAATCGATCCCATATCCGGCGAAGTTCAATCTGATTAACTTCACGCCGTTTAATGGGATGGGTTCACCCACTCAGCATTTGATTTACTTCAAATCACACCTAGGGGTTATCTCTGGTAATGAGCCTCTGATGGTACGGTCCTTCGTTGGCACTCTTCGTGGAGCCGCCTTCGACTGGTATCGCCGCCTCAAGCCAGGAAGCGTGAATAGCTGGGACGATATGGAGACTAAATTCCTCGCTAACGTTTTCGACGACGACACCGAAATATCCATCGAGTCATTACTTGACGAGAAACAAAAAGACGGGGAATTGGTCGACACCTTCGTCAAAAGGTTCCGGAACAAGGCGATGAACTGTCGGGACCCGATCACTGAGGAGTTCATTCTCCAGACTTGCCACAACAACCTTGCATTGGACGTGTTGGAAGCAATGGGAACAGCTCCGTTGGGAACAGCACCGTCTGACACTTGGAAAGATTTGAAGGTCCGAGGAGAGCAAGCCGAACGCTTCCTCCGAAGGAAGAAGGCCGAGAGGAACCTACCGACGGCTAATCTTCCGAACTCAAACTTCGCCTCCCGTGGGAAGGGCAAAGCACCTGCAGCTACTGGTGGTGCTAATCAAACGTCACAACAGCAATCCCGAAGGCAGCAAAAGACTTCGGACCCGAGACTCCAAAAAGAGTATTCCTTCAAGGACGAAGACGTTCCAGCCATCTTCGAATCCCTCCTTGAAAACAACAAGATCAAGCTACCACCTATCGCAAATCAGGAGGAAGCTGACAATACTGCGGATCCGAAGTACTGTGCGTACCACAGGAGGGTCCTTCATCCTACCAAGGATTGCTTCGCTCTTAAGAATAACATCCAAACCTTGGTTGAAGCCGGCGTTATAACGCTAGGGTAAGCCAATTGAGAACGGCAAGACTCCGACAAGTATACGAGTATAAACTGCTTCTTAATCCTCCAATAGATGCATGAGGTTAAACTGCTCCCTGCAAACTCCGACAAGTATAAAAGTATAAACTGCTTCTCAATCCTCCGACCGGTATAAGAGGTTAAACTGCTCCCTGATACTCTAACATGTATATGAGTCTAAACTGTTTTATTTCTTTCACGGGAAGTTCCTGGAGAATTTTTATATGTAATATTCTTAAGGATAACCCGGTCATGTAATTGAGTATAATGTCGGACCCAGTTCCACAAAGGAAGCTGGGGGTGGATTATTCATGTATCGGGAAGTTCCTGAAAGAATACCACGGGTGATATTCTTAGGGATAACCCAATCACTATAAAAGTGATAAGTAAAACATCCACATTTAAACTCTAAATGTCGGAATGTTTTCCATTATTGTTATCAAATTCACTAATTCTCATGAGTTATCTTGTTGAGACGAGATTTGATCCTTTTGACAGATTAATCTTTCCTCATAAAAATCCCCCATTGATCAAGTTAATTGACGGTGGGTCCACTAAATTTTTTGTCCGCCAATTCATGGCAATTTCCAAAGCTTGACGTGTTAAGTCCTGATTACTTAACGTCAAAATCCTTCATCGAGTGGCCAGTACACACCAGTATTTCTACTGCTACTTGGTCAAACCTTCCTACAGTTAGGGCCACAATCAAAATCCCCTCTCGATTCCTCCAATGAACGAGAGGTCCACTTTCAAATCGAGTGATCAAAACTTCCTACAGTTAGGGTCATCTCACACTCCTGCTTGGTCAAACCTTCCTACAGTTAGGACCAAAACCACAATTCACTCTCGATAAACGAGGAACTCATCTTCAGATTAGATAACCAGTCCTATAAAAGGTAAGTTTATCTAGATTTTTCCAGATTCTCGGAGTGGAGATCCCACTTCTAGTTTCTTTAAAGGTAAGTTTATCTAGATTTTTCCAGATTCTCGGAGTGGAGATCCCACTTCTAGTTTCTTTTGCACTGGAAATAGAATATAAAATTAATATAAAATTCTTCCTTTCCAGAATCAAGGAATAGAATATAAAATCCTTCCTTCCTTGTATTCGGGTTTGCCTTCACCCTAAAAGAAGACCGGGAAATAGAATATAAAATTCTTCCTTTCCTGCACCGATCTTTTTCAAAATTTATCAATCTAGGATTCATCCTAGGAAGTTTATCCTGAATCCTAAGCAGGGATAAGTCTGCGCCTAACACGCACTGCCGGTTTAGTCTTTCTCCATAGAAAAAGACACCAGAGTTCGATTCTTGGGTATTTATCCCGAAGCCTAAGTAGGGATAAGTCTGCGCCTAACACGCGCTACCGGTTTAGTCTTTCTCCGTAGAAAAAGACACCAGAGTTCGATTCTGGAGTATTCTATCCTGAAACCTAAACAGGGATAAGCCTGCGCTTAACCCGCGGTGCCGGTTAGTTCTTAACCGTTAAAAAGAACATCCGCCCACATATTCAACATTGTGGCAGGTTGTTATTAATAACACCAAAATCCATGCCTTACACGCGTGGGGAATTTCATCCTGAATCCTAAGAAAGGATATGCCGACGCCTAACACGCGTCGTCGGTTTAGTCTTTTTCCGTAGAAGAAGACACCAGAGTTCGATTCTGGGGTATTTTATCCCGAAGCCTAAGTAGGGATAAGCCAGCATCTAACACACGTTGCCTGGTAGACTATTCCCGTGACAATGGCGAAGTCTACGTATTCGAAATCGTAGCGCCAAGTCTAAGAGAATTCACTCTCCTACGTATTCAGCATCGTAGCAACAAAAATCCATACCTTTTATGCATGGGGAATTTTATCCCGAATCCTAAGTAAGAATAGGTCAACGCCGAACACACGTTGCCGGTTAGTCTTTGACCGTAAAAAGGACAGAAGACCACATATTCAATATTGTGGCAGGTTGTTATTAATAACACCATAATCCGTGCCTCACACGCACGGGGAATTTTATCCCGAAGCCTGTTTTCGCCAAAAGTCGAATTTGTTGTCGAATTCATTATATCTTCGGTCGATTACAATAAATTCAAAGAAAACAGCCTTTTTATAAGACTCTTTTACACAACAAAAAGAAGATTACAACTCTTGAGAAAATAAACGCAGGATCGTTGTTTGGATCACTGCTTTCGTGGGATCTTTGCCTGTGCCGGGCGAGTATCGAAACGACTTCAAATCGACCGATGGTTCAGTCCCTTATTTATTCATTCCTCTCCCACACATTCGGAAGGGTTGGAAGATTTTTTGAGCCTAATTACTGCCTTTTTTGGGTCAATATCATGCCGGTTCAGCTCATTATTAGGCCGGTTCAACTCATTCGAACAAGAAAAATACTCCAATGAGGTATACGAGTATAAACTATTTCCTATTTTTGGTTGAGAAGTTTCTGGAGAATATTTTTCTAAAAATATTCTTAAGGATAACTCAACAACACTACGCCGGACAACGCGTCGCAAATAAAGACTCAACGTCAACGATCGATGGTCAATTCTATGTTGAACCAGCAAACACGAGCTAAAAGATCAGAAAATCAGGAATCGACTTCAAGTTAAAAATTCTGACAACAGTCAGACAATAAATGCAGTACCGGAACCCTTACAGACATTCGACAAAGCACTGAATAGCCTGAAGAATTAAAGGAATCAAGAACAGAAGCCATTCCAAGGTCCCGTTACACCGACTGAAGGTTGAGGCAATCATATCCAAAGCATTCCAGACTCGTATATAAAAGAACGAGGCTGAAATACTTTGGAGGGGGTATCTGTAGGCGTATAAAACTACCTATAGGTCCCTTAACACAGCTCGACACGGTGATTCAACAAACCAACGAACCATCGGGCGACATATCCAAACACGATCGTTGGACCACAACACTAAAGCCAAGTGACACGCGACGAAGCGGATTAACGAGGCGACGAGGTTAACGGACCGCACGCAAACAACGGAATACATCCACTCGCGTGCGGAATCAAGCTAATGGTTCGGTGAGTCAGTGAGTCATCCAACCATAGAACGGATTCGAACTCAAACACCGAAGCGGGTTTACTGCCAAATCAGGATTCAGATCAACAAATCAGAGTCCAAATCAACAGCGAAACCGAAAAACGTCGAAAACCAACACTTGGAGGACTCGGCCAAAACCGAGCCACCAAAAGGTGGCTCGGTGGCCGAGCCACCAAGGTGGCCGGCCACCTGTGCCAAGGCACAGTTCTGAGTGCCTATAAATAGGCTAGGATGGCTTATTTGTCAAGGGTTGGAACTTTTGGAGGCGAAGCTCTACTGGATTGAGATCTCAACTTTGAAAGTTTGAAGCTTTGAAGACTTGGACGTTTTCAGATCTGGTTCTTGGCGATCATCCACGTCAGAAAAGGCAGGAGTTCGAGAGAGAAAGATCAGATCTGAGATCCACACGGTAATACTCCGGATCAAAACTTGGTTTTTGATCCCGAGAAGGCTATTATTTCCTTGGTGAAATAATACCCTTGGCTATTATTTCCTTCGTGAGATAACACCCGCTATACCGTGTAGATCCGACCGGATCTAGATCGTGCAGTGGTCCACGGATTAACCCCGGCGCAGGCGAAGAACCCACAAAAGCGAGTGACCGCAAAACAGGAGCTCGTGATTCGTTCGACAAATAAGGAAAGTTGTAATTTTCATTTTTTTTATTTTATTATAACCGGATCTTATAAAAAGACCGGATCTTTGTAACCGATAAACTGTTAACAAAGGAATCAATGGAATCAGCAAAGAAAGCAATTTTTCCCGCGAACAAATATGAGCCATTGGATTTGTCTTGAGCCCCAAGCAACAATCTCCACCTTTGAATTTGCTTTTTGTTCTTCTCTAGCCCAACCTTCATTTGATTTTCCAAGGCCCAATCTTCATTTGATTTTCCAAGAAGAAAATGAACATTGCAAGTCCGGCCCATTCATTAAAATGATTTCCAAAATTCAATCTCAAGTTCGGTCCATGTCTTCATTTGATTTTTAAAAAGAGAATGAAATCCGGCCCACTTCATTAAAACCCAACTCTGCAGCAGCTGTGATTTTTGTTTGATCAAAAGCCAACTCCAAAGTCCGGTTTTTATTTGATCAAAAACCAACTCCAAAGTCCGGCCCACTTTGAGTTCTGCAGCAATTAAAAGCCTGGTCCACTCATGTTAAGATCCAAGTCCGGTCCACTTTGAGCACTTAAAAGCCTGGTCCACTCATGTTAAAATCCAACTCCATATGCAGCAGTCCAAGTCCATAAGTCAGGTCTCCAGCATTTGATTTTTCGGACCAAAGTTTGCAGCAGGTTCTGGTGTAAATCCGGTCTATGAGATTTGATTTTCAAATGTAAATGAAAGCTCATGGGTGTAATTTGTTTGTTGATGGGCTTTAGGCCTTTGTGGCTTCTTCTTGAGCATGATGTGTAGGAGGATTTTTGGCCTTGCTTCATAGCATTCATTTGTGGGCTTTTGCTTGATGGACTTCTAAAATGCTACAAAATAGAGAAGAGAGATTTTTAAGGGGTTTTTATATTTAATAATATTTATTTATATTTTTATTTATTTATGTGCAAACTAAGCTAACAACAATTATTAATGGTATATTTATTCATGTAAAATAGATAATGAGGATATAAAATTATAATAAAAATATGATTATCAGATATCTGGTCGGTGGTCTTACACAGACGGGCTCTAAACCATCGACTGAGATTCATTTCGTGAAGATCGAGCTTCCGTATACATACTTGATGGCATAGCTCGTCCTTCATCATCCTGATTTGATGTTGGCTCCTAGTACCGCTGAAACCTTTGTGCCTTTCCTGCAGTCATTATAGGGGAGCAAATGGTTTGCGATTGGTGATTTTTTTCTACTTTAACGGGCTTTCTAAGTGACCATTTAACGAGTTTTGGGCCAATGGATCCCAACCCAAATGGGCTTAGGTCATTAAGTATAGAAATACTCCTTGGGCTTAATTACTCGGTCAGCTTAGGCTTTATAAGATAGAATCACCTTGAATTCAAGAGTTTTTTTTTTTCTTTTCTTTTGATGCCCATTTTTCGCACTCTTCTTTTGTAATTTTTTTGTATATGTATATATATTTGGAAAATATGTAAATCAAGACACTTTGAAAAAATTATTTTCAACTCTAAGTTAAGCATGCAAAAATTTCATTATTTTAAATAAAAGTCCAAGTTAAGGCTTTAGTAAAGTATACTACTTTGAAAATCATTTCTTAAGAAATTTATTTAGAGTTATCATAAAAGATGAACTTAAGTAAATAACCAACTAGGGATTAGAAAATTTTAAATTTATCAAATAAATCAATTATTACATAACTCTATCAATTTGGCAAGAGGCGGTATTTTAATTTTTTTTTAAAGAAAAAAGGAAAAAAAATGTAACTAAAAATGTAAAATAAAGAGAAAAAATAACTAATTCTCACCCCCACACCTAAATTTTGCATTGTCCTCAATGCAAACTTTATGATGCATAAAGTAAAGCAGATAAGAAGTGAAGCACTTACATTTGGTCCGCTGATAAAAATCTGCAATTACCTTTGGTCTGAGGAGGATGAAAACAAAAATTTATTCTTCTTTTTTTTTCTTTTTTTTTCTTTTTTTTCTTTTTTTTTCTTTTTTTTCTTTTTTTTTTGAAAACTGAACAAGAAACTCTCACATGAGAGAAGAATAAATTCTTTTTATTATTCTGAAATAAACAAAATAAACAATATAGAATGAAATATTCAACATGAAGAGTTCCTGTTCTACATTGAATCCTACCTTACTGTTGAAAATTCTTCAGCCTAGGAAACAATTAGTATTCTTTTTTTTTTCTTTTTTTTCTTTTTTTTTTGAAAACTGAACAAGAAACTCTCACATGAGAGAAGAATAAATTCTTTTTATTATTCTGAAATAAAAAAATAAACAATGTAGAATGAAATATTCAACATGAAGAGTTCCTGTTCTACATTGAATCCTACCTTACTGTTGAAAATTCTTTCCCGGATTTTAAACAAATTCAGAATGATGTGAATTTCCAAGCATTTCGGGGTGTTCAGTAATTCTTGCAACAAAGTAAGGTAGGTATTATTGGTATCATGCATTTTACATTTCTTAATGAACTTAGACTCTTGTATTGTGAAGTTTTGTTTTCTAACAACCAATTCTTCTGTGAAGATAATTCATGCAACAAGGTAAGGTAGGTATTATTGGTGTCATGCATTTTGCATTTCTTAATGAACTTAGACTCTTGTGCTGTAAAGTTTTGTTTTCTAACAACCAATTCTTCTGTGAAGTTCTGATTATTCTCCAAGAATCTAAGTTCATCAAGAAAGAGTTCTTCAAAATTTAATCAAAGCAGCACATGTTTAACACAGTTTTATTATTCTCAATGACCTGATCTGCTTCTTCTAAAAACTCCAACTCTTCATCAAAAATTTCCTCAAAAATCAAATCAGACTCTTCTTCTTCTTCTTCTTCTCCTGATCTTTCCTGAATGTAATTTATTTCTAGAGGCTGATTATTTGGTTGTTCCCCTAGATTAAAAATGTTAAGATCAGCAGTCAAATTCCCAAAGGACAGCTTCATTTGACCAGTCCTACAGTTGATGAGAGCATTAGAAGTGGCTAAGAATGGTCGTCCTAAGATGACAGGTATCTGTCCTTTGGGATTGGAAACAGGCTCTGTTTCCAAGACTACAAAATCTACTGGAAAAATAAAATCTCCAACCTTAATCAGAACATCCTCTAACTCACCCATAGGGACCTTGACAGATCTATCAGCTAACTGTAAGGTGCATTTGGTTGGGTTCAGTACACCTAGACCTAATTGCTGATAGACTGAATAAGGAAGCAAATTGACACTGGCCCCTAAGTCTAAAAGCGCCTTATCAATGTGAGTATTACCAATGATACATGAAATGATGGGGGAACCTGGATCTTTACGTTTTAACGGTATGGGATTTGACAGCATTTCACTGATATTGGCGGCTAAAAAGACTTTCTTTGGAACATTTATTCTCCTCTTCTTAGTGCATAATTCTTTTAAAAATTTAGCATAAGATGGAATTTGTTCAATTGCATCTAAGAGAGGAATGTTGACCTTAACCTGTTTGAATGTTTCTAGGATCTTCTCCTCCTGAGGAGAGTGTTTCCTAGACCTGAGTCTATCTGTAAAGGGAGCAACCGGTCTAAATCTATCAAAAGCAGGCTCAGGTTCAGGTTCAGGTTCTTGGTCATCTGAGGGAAGTAATTGTTGAATAGATTCATCAGAAGGAGAAGGAGAAGGAATTTGTACAGGATCAAGAGTTTGACTTGGAGGAGTTCTTACTTGATTATCGACCTGTCTACCTGACCGAAGTGAATGGATTGCATTCACTTGGGCTTCGTAGGATGAACTGCATCCTGTGTTCCTAGGGTTGACCACGGGTTGACTTGGAAATTTTCCTTTCTCTCTTTCACTCACGGCACTAGCTAGTTGACCAAGTTGGGATTCTAATCTACCTATAGCTTGAGTGTTAGAGTTGAGCATTTGTCCAGTGAATTGCATGAAGGAATTTAGAGTGCTAGACGTTTGAGTCAACATATTCGTGGTTTGAGTGGAGGCCTTAATTATGGTTTCCAAACCTCTTTCCAAGACGTTGAGACGTTTATCCTTATCTGGATTGTGATGAGTCTGAATTACAGCTTGATGAGGAGGGGACTGATTTTGATACGGTAGATTGGGTTGTTGAAATTGTGAACGAGAATTGAACGGAACTGTGCTTCCTCTAGGAAAATGTTGGGTCGAAGCGGGAGTGAAGTGTTGAGTTCCGGGAGAATTTCCTTGATTCCATGCAAAGTTGGGATGATTTCTCCAACCTGGATTGTAGGTTGGAGAAAATGGATCATTTCTAGGATGCTGGAATGCAGCGTTCATCTGTTCTAATGTATTGTTGTTTCCTAGGAGAGGACATTCCTCTGAAACGTGGGTAGGAGACTGACAATTATGACATCTTGAGGCAGAAACATGATTGATTTGAGCTGAAGCTCGTTCCTTAATTTCTAAAGCTTCTAACCTTCGCGGAATCGTCACCATCTTCGCTTCAGAAGCAATGTTTGACTCCAAGGAAAGACCACTAGACTTAGATTGGGGAACTGATGAAACCCTATCATCACAGTGTTCCCATTGCATTGTTTTTTCAGAAAGACTCTCCAAAAACTCCCAAGCTTCATCAGCATTTTTCCTCATAAAATCCCCGTGGCACATTGATTCTAAGGAAGTTTTTGCAGAATAATCTAATCCCTCATAAATTATTTGGCACAATCGCCATTTCTCTAAACCGTGATGAGGACATTGGATGAGAAGATCTTTAAATCGGTCAAAATACTTCCAAAAAGGTTCTCCAGGATAATTTTAAAGTTTTGAATGCTGTTCCTAAGCTTTATCGTTTTATGAATAGGGAAAAATTTCTTAAGAAAAACGATGACAAATTCATCCCTAGTTGAGATTGAATTTGTTGGTAAGCTGTACAGCCATTTTTTAGCTTTATCCTTAAGAGCAAATGGAATAAATCTAAGCTTAATCGCATCTTCGGTTAATTCTCTCATTTTAATTATAATACATACTTCCTCAAATTCTGAAATAAAAATATATGCATCTTCTGTTTCATTACCAAGGAATTTGATTTATTTCATTTGTTTCGGGGAGCCTAATGCATGAGGGGATTGCATTCCTAATGGGATAGCACATATCATGAAGAACGGGTGGATTAGGATGCTCCATTTCTATGATTGGTTCAAAGCGAATTAATCGATGTGTATTATCCCTAATCCACCGTTGCATACACCAAAATATTTCTTTTTATTTTTATATATATATTTTAATTTTTTTTAAGAAAAGAAAGAAAATTAGTTTATTTTATGAGAAGATAGAGAAAAAGAAAAATCCTAACTAAAACAAATCAAAGCAATCACTTTTCAATCAACTCTAATTCTAGGGTTTAGCCTACTCAACTAGACCAGCTCCTAACCAAAAACTCCTACAGTGAAAAGATCAAAGTTTTACCCAGGTAGTTAGCCAGGTAAGGATAGTACTAGAGGGTGATCAAAGATCAATTATGTACCTCTTTCCTTACGGAGCGCTTTACGCAACCCCTAAATCTTGCCTAAGACACCAACTATTATGAGAAAACTTAAACCGTTCACTTAAGTATTTCTTGTTCCTTATTGAGCTCGAATCCTTAGGGGCCAACGTCTAATGAGTTTTAGAAGGCTTGGGTGGTGTAGGGCCAACGTCTAATGAGTTTTAGAAAGCTTGGGTTTGTGAAGTGAGGAATTAGTGATTTGTGGGCTAAGAAAAGGGTGATGAAATCCCTTACCTTATCTTGATTGGGGTTTTGCCCTTAAGAATGTTTTAAGTGTGTGCCAAATCAAGTGCTACAATCACTTTGGTGAATTCCTACACTATATGAAATACAACCCTATGAATTAAAAGAAACTAAAAAGGATGGAAAAGAAAAATCTTTTTTTTAATTAGGGTTAACAATCAAACAAATGAGAAGGGGGGAAATTGTTTGGATTTATTATCTTGTTAGTAAATGTCAAAGTAGATGGTGAATTTTATTATGGTCAACGGAAAATAATTTTTTTTAAGTCCTAATTGTCTCTAATTGTGAAGAAGTAGCTAAAGGGTGGAATTAAAAACTAGAAAGAGGACTTACCCGAAAGCAAATCTTCAAATCCTAGCTCTCCAATCCGCGATCTTCAAGCTCCAAGCGTTTCCTTCACAAAAAACACACAAGTTAAAGAACCAAAATAATTAAAACCTACTTAAGCACCTTCCCCGGCAACGGCGCCAAAAACTTGATGCGGCATAAACATGTACCAAAAAGGTTGCAAGTGCACAACCGTGTCAAGTTATAGTATTTAAGATATCGATCCCACGAGGAAGGTGTTTTGTAGGAGAAAATATAAAATCGGCTCTTATGTTGTGTGCGTGACAAATAGGAAATAAAAGAAAATGCAAGAAATTAAAGATGGTGGATTCAATTATAGATATGGGTAATCTACAATTGAACCCACTTCTTAGAAAAGGGTGATTCCCTAGAGGGTTCTAGCCTAAAGGCGAATCAAACAAAATAAAAATAAACAAAAAGAAAAACTAAACCCAAGAGGGTTCTAGCCTCAAGGTGAATAGTATAAGAAATTAAAATCTAACTACAAAATAAATTGCAAAATCTAAACTACAAAATAAAATTGCAAGAATTAAATGCACGAAAATAAATCTACTCTATAAGCATAAAATAAATCTAAGGCAAGAGGGTTCTAGCCTCTTGGCTATTTAACAAGAAAATAAAATCTAACTACAAGCATAGAAATAAATCTAAACTAATAAGCAATAAAAGAAAAAAAAGAAAAGAAATATAAACCTTCAAATAATTCTCCATCTTCATCTTCATCATTTAATAAAGAGAAGAAGAAAAAAATTTAAAGTGGTGAAAAAATTATTATTATTAATTGCAACAAAATGTTACAATTGTGGAAGGCCTTCTCAATTAAGAGTAGCCCTCCTCTCCAAAAGGAGTTACAAAAATTTTCACACCCTTAACCCCTCACTCTCTACCCCTATTTATAGTAATCATCAATGAATATGAGCCATTGGATTTGTCTTGAGCCCCAAGCAACAATCTCCACCTTTGAATTTGCTTTTTGTTCTTTTCTAGCCCAATCTTCATTTGATTTTCCAAGAAGAAAATGAAGAAGCAAATCCGGCCCATTCACAATTCATGAGAACTCCAATTGAATTCGGTCCATGAGAAAAAAAAATGAAAATCCCCAGCAGGTCCGGTCTCCATTAGATGTTCGGTCCACTGCAGCAGGGCCCTTGCACACAATGATTTTCAAAACTAAATTCCATCTGCACTCGGCCCATGGTGATTGATTTTCGGCCCAAGTCTGGTCCCCATTCATTTGATTTTCAACAATGATTTTCTTGAAAAATCCAAGCCAAGTCTTTGGGCCTTCAAGCTTCAAATCCAACTAAAACCGGCCCAAGCCTTGATTTTCATTTGATGAAAATCCAAGTCTCCAAAAAAATGCAGCAGGTTCGGTCCATCATCCATTTGATTTTCCAAATCCGGTCATGTAATCTTTGCATAAAAGAAAATGCAGCAGGTTCGGTCCATCATCCATTTGATTTTCCAAATCCGGTCATGTAATCTTTGCATAAAATCCCAATTCATTCCACTCTTTGCATCCAAGTCCATTGGTGTAATCTCTTTTTTTTTATGGGCTTTGGGCTGTGCATGATGTCTTGTGGATTAAGAATTTTGTTTCTTTTCTTTCTCCTTTGGGCCATCATTTGCTTGATGCTATTTGGGCTTCAAAAATGCTACAAAATAGAGAAGAGAGGTTTTTGATGGGTTTTTACATTTAATAATATTTATTTATATTTTCATTCAATTATGTGCAAACTAATTTAACAACAATTATTAATGGTATATTTATTCATGTAAAATAGATAATGAGGGTATAAAATTATAATAAAATATGATTATCACGCTCCCAAGAAATCTCCTCAACGCCTCTTCGGTTCCACTGAACTTTCACCAAAGGAATTACCTTGTTTCTAAGTCTCTTGTCCTCTCTGGCAAGTATTCCAACTAGAATTTTAATAGTAGTCAAATCATCCTGAATCTCAATCTCTGGTGCAACCAACACTCGTTGTTGTTCCTCATCATGTAAGTGCTTCTTGAGCATAAAAACATGAAATACATTGTGTATACTAGACATCGATGCTGGAAGATCTAGTCTGTATGACACAGCTCCAATATGCTCCAAAATCTGGAAAGGTCCAATATACCTCGGTGCAAGCTTTCCTCGCCTATCATTGAACACTTTTCATAGGCGATACATTCAGTATAACCGAATCTCCAACCTGAAACTCCAAAGGTCTTCGTCTCTTATCTGCATAGCGCTTTTGCCGACTCTGAGCGGCTAGAATCCGCTCTCTGATCAATACTACCTTTTCAGTGGTCTGCCTCACCAGCTCTGGCCTAAGCATCAAGCTATCCTCCGGTTCTGCCCAACATATTAGTGATCTACAAGGTCTCCCATACAATGCTTTGTATGGGGCCATACCGATTGTCGCTTGATAACTATTGTTATAAGCGAACTCTATCAGTGGAATATGATCCTCCTAGCTACCTTGAAAGTCAATGACACAAGCCCGTAATATGTCTTCCAACACCTGATTTACTCTCTCCGTCTGACCATCCGTCTGTGGATGGAATACACTGCTGTATGATAGTCTGCTACCAAAAGAATCCTGGAAACTCCTCCAGAAGTGCGAAGTGAACACTAAACCTCGATCTGATACAATCGTGTCCGGAACTCCATGAAGTCGAACTATCTCCCCAACAAATATCCTCGCATACATCTCAGCTGTGTATGTAGTATTCACTGGAACGAAATGTGCTGACTTCGTCAACCGGTCCACTATCACCCAAACAGAATCATTCCCCTTTCTCGACTTCGGCAACCCTACAATGAAGTCCATAGAAATATTCACCCACTTCCACTCTGGGATGGGTAAAGACTGAAGTGTTTCTACCGGCCTCTGATGTTCTGCCTTTACCTGCTGACTGGTAAAACACTTAGCCACATACTATGCAATCTCTCTACGCATACCACTCGACCAGAAGTGTCTCTTTAGGTCCTTGTACATCTTAGTGGTCCCTGGATGTACTTTGTACCGAGTACGATGTGCTTCATCAAATAACTCCCTCTTCAGCTCGGCACTGGATGGCATAACCAGCCTACCCTTCATCCGTAGACCTCCATCTGCTCCAATGGTCCAATTAGCCTTAGGTTCTTTGGTAATCTCCTCCTTTCGGATTTGAATCCAAGAGTCTTCCAGCTGAGCTCTGACAACTCTGATACTCCAAGATGGCTGCACTGACACAGCTCCCAAAAATGCACTAGTTCCACAAATCTCGGGTCTAAAATCAAACTGGCTAAGAGTAATAAGATCTCGATACACTGAGCACCTCAAAACTGAAACCCGATGTCAACGCTTCCTGCTTAAAGCATCTGCTACGACGTTCACCTTCCCCGGATGATACTGAATCGCGAACTCGTAATCCTTGATAAACTCAATCCATCTCCTCTGTCTCTGGTTAAGCTCCTTCTGAGAGAAAAGATACTTCAGACTCTAATGGTCTGTGAACAACTCAAACTGCACTCCATACAAGTAGTGTCTCCATGACTTCAGTGCAAATACCACTGCTGCTAACTCCAAGTCTTGAGTGGGATAGTTCTGCTCATGTATCCTCAACTGTCATGAGATATATGCTACCACCCTCTGAGTTTGCATCAAGATGCCTTCTAAACCTGCTAATAATACATCTGTGTAGACCACAAATGTCCTGTCGCTGCTCAGAGTAGTCAAAACTAGCGATGTAGTCAACTTAGTCTTTAAGGTATCAAAGACCTTCTGGCACTCCACGCTCTAAATAAACTATACACCCTTCTTCGTAAGGCATGTAAGCAGCATCGAAATCTTCGAGAAGTCCTGGATGAAATTCCTGTAATAGCCGACTAAACCCAAAAAACTACGAATCTCTGTCACCGTCTTTGTCAGTTCCCAATCAAGAACTGCTATAACCTTAGCCGGATCTACTGCTATGCCCTCTCTACTGATGACGTGGCCGAGAAATCTGACTTCTGAAAGCCAAAATTCGCACTTGCTAAACTTGGCATATAACTGATGCTCTCGCAGGGTCTGCAAAGCTAACCGTAGATGCTGCTCATGATCTGCCTCCGATCTCGAATAAATGAGGATGTCGTCGATAAAAACAATCACAAACTGGTCCAAGAAGGGATGGAAAACCCGGTTCATCAAATCCATGAATACCACGGGTGCATTGGTTAACCCAAATGGCATGACTATGAACTCGAAAGATCCATATCGAGTCAGAAAAGCAGTCTTGGGAATATCCATCTCCCGAACCAGCAACTGATGATAACCAGAATGAAGATCAATCTTTAAGAAATACTGCGCTCCCTGCAACCGGTTGAACAAGTCCTCAATCCTAGGTAATGGATACTTATTTCGGATAGTGACATTGTTCAACTCTCTATAATCAATACACAAACGCATACTGCCGTCCTTCTTCTTCACGAAGAGAACTGGCGCTCCCTATGGAGATTAATTCCAACGAATAAAACCCTGAGCTAATAACTCATCCAACTGGGTCTGAAGCTCCCTCATCTCAGCTGGTGCCATACGATAGGGTGCGTGGGATATCGGGGTTGTGCCCAACTGTAACTCAATACAAAACTCAACCTCTCTCATAGAAGGTAACCCAGGTATGTCCTGAAAGACATCCTGATACTCTGAGATAACTCTAGTCTCTAATAAATCAATACTCTGATCCCGTCGCATCACCTCCTCGATGTACGCCAGAAACGACTCCGCAAAATAGTTGCCCTGAGAGGTGGCTACAATCATCTCGGACCCATTGGACGCTCGCAAATTGACTGTCTTCGCAAAGCAATCAATACTAACGTGGTAGGAAGATAACCAGTCCATACCAAGGATAACATCAAACTCAGATATATGCAACACTATCAAATCGATAACGAACTTCGACTCATCTAAACTGATGGTACACCTCCTACAAATGCTCTCCAGAAGCGATACCTCACCTAAAGTGGTGGAAACTGATAAAGGGGTGTCTATAGGCTGAGATATGAGCTGGAGTCTAGACATAAAAGCATACGAAAAGAAGGAATGCGAAGCTCCTGAATCGAAGAGAATACAGGCAGGGAATGTCCCCTCCACTACGGCTTCGCTAGCTCCATGATCATGCGGAACTACTGCATACACTCTGCCTATGGCTGAAGACTACTCTACTACTGGTGCTGGAGAATACGGGACTATCTACCCATGAGGAACCTCCTGAACTGCGCGAACCTATCCCTCAATCTTCTGAGATGCTGGCGGTACCTTAAGCCTCATCTGCTGGCCCTGACCTCTGCCCTGAAGTCACTGCTGCTGCTGATTCGGACCCTTTCCCTGCTGAGCTCCTGCTGGTGCGTTGCGGCACTCCGATGCCTTATGTCTGACCTTGCGATAGGTATAGAAAACCCCTAAAACTTACGGTTCTGATGTGCTCTCTGATCGTACTGGGGTCCCTTCTTATGAGGGCCTTGATGCTGCTGCTGAGGTCCAGAAAAAGGTCTCTTGTTCTTACCCTTATCCCCGGTCTGTCCTGTCTAACCGTCCAAAATGATAATATTCTCGCTCAAGCCCTAATCTAATGGAACTAGTACATCGGGTGAAAAATTCAAACAAGGAACCCCCCATACATATACCATGTGTTCCAAAAGGTTAAGAATGTGGCGAAGGTATTCTCACTCTAGTGTTAATTATATATAACCAAGGATATCAACATATTATAAGGTACTTGTCATGAAATTTATTTACCAAAAAGGTCTCTTGTTCTTACCCTTATCCCCGGTCTGTCCTGTCTTAGCTTTCCCTTCCTTGTCTTTCTCAAACATGGTCGTCTTAATTTCCTATGAAGTAGCGGCCTCAGCTACCTCTCGTACCGAATAAAACTTCCTCGAGACGAGGTATCAACGAAGATTGGGGCGAAGCCTTGCTAGAAACATCTGAGCCTGACGCTCTCCTGTCTGCCACATACCCGTGAAGTGCAGCAACTCCATAAACTTGCTCTCAAAGTCAGCTACTGTCATGTCCCCCTGAGTTAACCGGGACAACTCAAGCTCCTTCCTAGTCCGTGCTGCAGAAGAAATGTACTGGCCATCAAAGAAATATATGAAATCCTCCCATGTGAGGGTCATCCTATGCTCTGGAGTAAACTGGAGTCAGTACCATCTCCCGGCGTCTCCCTTCACACTGTAAGATGCCAGTCTCTGTGATACGAGTCTCCGTGCGAGCATCCTTGATCGCGAAATTATCAAGAGTAGGTTGCGAAGAAAATAACAGAAGAACACACAAAAGAGTTGATTCGTGCACGTTCGCGGTCGACCGTGGCTGATTCGCGGTCGACCGCAGAAACACCAGTAGCCTTCTTCTATTCTTTCCTATAGTCTTCGACGTTGCCGCCCCCGATGACTTCTTCCACGTCTCTATTCTCAAGATACCATGAGAATCATCTATCCTCACACTCCTGATGAGGATCGATAAGTTCCTAAAGTAAGGAAGAAGATACACCCGTATCATGGCTCCCCCCTTTAGGAACTTAAAGTTCCGTTCAAGTTAGAACTAGAGTAGAGGGAACTCGCGAGCCTCTCCTTCTCTGTTGAACCACTTGGCCTTGCTAGGAACTTGATAGCGACGTACAACTGGAAACGACTCCTTCGCACCTTGCCTTGTCGTAGTCGTCTTCCGCTCCAACATGCAATCCTCTTTAGATGGCTTTTCTGGAAGTCTAATGCACAGCGAGACAAACTTCTTGCTTGCATTCACTAGCCTCTTTGCTCGCGTCACCGTCCCCAAGCTTGTCTCCCTCGGAAGAGACGCCGAATGAAATATGAACTTTTCACCGCCTTTGGTGAATGTATACTTCTGAGCCCGCCTCTTGTAGATTGCATATCTATCCCATAAGTACGGATTGTCCAGTATAATCTGATAAACATCCAATGGAACTACGTCGCACGTGATCTCGTCAATATACGACTCATAGAGCACAAATCTGACAATGTATTGATCAACTATACTCAGTCTCTCCTCCTTCTGAATCCACCGCAATGGATAGGGCTTCGGATGCTTGACCATCTTCAGACCCAGCTTCTGAACCAAGGCCTCGGATATCAAATTCTTCCCGCTGCCCGGATCAACTATGGCATCAACCAAACTGGTCTTCACTTGCAACTTAAGTACAAAGAGTTACTCTCTTGGGTCGTCGTCCTCCTTCGTGGCCTGTCTCATCGCCATAAGGTTGAGACTGCTGTTGGGCTCTGTCATCCCCAGGACTTCTTTCGGACCTTGAGCTATCACATATGCCTTTTTCTCCTCCTTCTTCTTCAATCCTCTTGGCTTGAGATGAGGATACTTCTCCCAGCACCGATCAGCAACATGTCATATCTTCTCGCAGTGACTACAAATCAGTTCTGCTTTCCCTGGATCACCCTTCTTCTCCTCCTTATGTTTGGAACCACTAGACTCACCTCCCGTCTGTTTGGAGTCTCCCTTAGTCTTGTTGCCCTTTTTCTGCTAGCCCTCAATAGCAATAGCCTTCACGCTCGCCTCTGTAATAGTCTCGACTGTGAATAACTTTATCTCCTCCCGGATGTAATCACTCAAACCCGCCATATACTTCATAAACACAGAATATTCCTCCGTCGCAATGTTAAGAACCATCGCCTGTAGCTGGAACTCCATGGTGTATTCTTGAACAATTTGATTGACCCTTTGGCGCAAGCCATACCACTTGTACCAACGCTCCTCAAGGAATCCCACCGGGTAGAACTGCTTCCTCAGTAACTCCTTGAACTTGTTCCACGACACCGCCTTCTTCTCCTACTTATAGTAGGATTTCCACCACATCAATGCGTGCTCTGAAAGCTTCAAAGTCATGAACACAATCTTCTCCTTGGATGAATATCCATAGAGAGTGAAATACATCTCCATACGTTCGATCCAATCATCGAGTTTCTCCACATTGACACTCCCATCAAAAACAAGAATTTCCACCTTGAGGTCAATCTTCAGGTTCTGGTAAGAATTCTTACCCCCTTAATGCAACGCAGCCTTAACGGTCTCCTCCTCCTCGTCGGGATCTGAATCCACTCTCTCCACATCGGACTCCATAATTTTCTTCTTGGACTTTGAAGAAGATTCACCTTGTTCATCACCTCCATGAATAAGACTGACGAGTTGTGTGAGAGTAGACCCTATCGTCTCGATCTGCTTCTCCAATGCATCAATCCTCGCTGAATTGTCTCCTTCAGCCATCTTCTTCTTCCTTTAACCCTGGACTCCTTCCAATAAAATAAGGATCTCGCCTAGCTTCTTGTATTATGATCGAGTCAGGACCATACATAGGATGTCCCCTTCGTAGGATCTGATCGCTCTGATACCAACTTGATATGAGTCGTCGTGCGAGCACCCTTGATCGCAGAATTATTTAGAGTGGGTTGCTAAGAAAATAGCAGAAGAACACACAAAAGAGTTGATTTGGGCAAAGGAAAATACCTTCTCTAGATTATGAGAATTAATATATTACAAATCTCTCTCTCATAATCTCTTTAGATCAAAGAACAACCTCCCTGATCTCTTTTCTGATTACAATCTGGTTGTCACATCCTAGGAAAGTCGTGTTTCTATTTATATCAAATAGAAATCCTAAATAGTGCAGGAAACAAGGCCCAGGCCTAAAACTGCGTCACGGTCGACCGTGGCAGTCGACCGCGAAAGTATCACGGTCGACCGTGGCTAATTCCCGGTCGATCGAACCAAAACCCGAGAGCAGTTTTGATTACAGTCATGGCGCGGTCGACCATGGCGGTCGACCGGGATCTTGTGGTCGACCGTGACGATCGACCGCCTTCAGATCTAGCTCCTCCTGAGCTTTGTGCATGTTCGCGGTCGACCATGGCTGATTCGCGATCGACCACAGAAACACCAGCAGCCTTCTTCTGTTCTTTCCTGTAGTCTTTGACGTTGCCGCCCCCGACGACTTCTTCCACGTCTCTATTCTCAAGATACCATAAGAATTATCTATCCTCACACTCCTGATGAGGATCGCTAAGTTCTCGAAGTAAGGAAGAAGATACATCCGTATCACTCTACTTCTGAACTGAGTCCACATTGAGTATGTCAAGTACATTACTCACATCCTCCTTCCACTTATGGGCTACAAGAGGGTCTGATGACCCCGGAACTCCGGTGCCCTCATCTTCTGGTACCTCTCTACCATACGGAGCCAAGCCTCCTGCTCTGTGGCTCTATCCGGGACTACTGGTAGAATATGTTAGACCCTAGAGGGGGGTGATTAGGGTCTTATGCTAATCTAATCAGATTAAATGCTAATTAAAATTAATTAATAAGTTATCCTAGCAAGTATGAAATATAACAAGATATGTAAGCTAGGATAAGCAATATGAACAACAAAGAGATATATCCTATATGATATATGCAAGGATATGCAAACACAAGGGTAACATAAATAAATGATATAGTGGATGAAATAAACAATGAGAGAAATGCTATAAATATGAACAAATATAAGTATGCTAAGCCAAACTCAAACAAGCAGTATGATCATGGAGTTCGGACCTTCCGTCCTACGTCTCCGCTCCCCACTCCCGGGGAGAAATCCACTATCACAATCCGGTTTGGAAGCCGGAACTTCTACACACTCGGTTTACAAGCTTACCGAAAACTTTCACACAACAAACACTATGCAATCACACTCTACACCCTCACAAGTGTTGGACGTAGCCGTGTCTCCCTCAAGTGCTCGGTTACAACCTCTCCCTAGGTTCGTCAACCGACGCCACTCCTCTTGGGACGATCCCCAACTCTCACCACACACTCCTCTCGGTGTACAACTGTATTACAAAGTGTATCCTCACAATTAGGCTCAATATAATAATTGATTGTTCTCAACTATGGATGAGAACATAATGAAAGCTCACACTCAATGTTACAACTCTCACAACCCCAAATATATTATGAATACAAATACAATAAGCTCAAGTGGGTGTGTGTAACAATGAGATTCAATAAATCAAAACTAAACTCAATTTAAATCTAGCATATAGAAATTTATGAATAAAAACAATAAATAGCTAGAAATAGAGTTTATGAATTCTTCTCTGAAAATCAAGTTGGAGAGGAGGATTAAAATGAAGTTTAAACACTGTAGATGATCTTCTCCACTTGTAAAACAATCTTCACAAACAAAACAGTCTTTGAACCCAAACGTCGGTCGACCGGTGCGGTCGACCGATGGAGTTTTTCGGTCGACCGGACCGGTCGACCGACAAACTCTCTGCTGCCCACTGACCAAAGAACACATGAGCGGTCGACCGGTGCGGTCGACCGAAATCTGATACTACAGAAAATGAAGTCTGAAAACTATTTTTCTGATTTTAAAACACTGTTTAAAAATATCAAATAAATTCCAAAAAATGTAAAACTTTGGGGAATGATTATAGACATGATAGTAAACATGCTAAAAGGACTTCCCAAAAGAAAAATATCATCATTTTGCAAAATAGTCCAAAACACGAAAATGTAAACATATGAATTTTGACATTTAGGCTAAACCATGTTTTGAAACTTTGCACAATGATTATGTAGACTTAATAAAATATGTATATGAATATTGTTAAGTCCAAAAACTAAGAAAACAATATTTTCACAAATACAATAGAAAATGAAACCATTTTGCTTTCACAAATACTCATATGTTTCATATCTAAGTAGTTAAACCAAATCACAATAATAAATATGAAATATGTAAATTTCATATTTATAAACAGGAAAACCCAAAACCATGCATGTATATATATAACTATATATATACATAGAAAACAAAACGTATGTATATATATATAACTATATATATATACAAAGAAACCAATAAATGTGTGTGAATAGATATTGAGCTTAGAGTATCTAACACACATAATATAAAATCTAAACTAGATTACCCAAGCTTGGTCTTGATCTTCATTGTAGCTCAACTTGGTACACATGCGGATGAAGCTTGAACTTGATCTTTAATTTGAATTACAAGGCTTCACCGACATTCCGCCAACCTCCTTTGGATATGATCGTTGAAGCTCTATTCCATCCATCCTCAAACTCGTTGTTTGTCTACAATAAATAGAAATATACCAACACTAGACAAACAACATTAGTGGTAAATTGTTTGTTAAACATCATCAAAACAAAGAGGCCAACAATCTCCCCATTTTTGATGATGATAAACAATTTAAGAAAAGAGATATATGCATGAAAGGAAATATATAAATTATAATTCACATGCATATAAACAAACAAGATAGATATACTCACAATATTTCTCCCCCTTTGACAACATCAAAAAGGGGACAAAGGAATTAAGAGAGCGAAAGCTCCCCCTATCAATAAGCATAGGTAAGTATTAAACAAGTATAGAGAATGCTCCCCCTATCAAAAAGCCATATAGAATATAAGCAATAAAAGATCATGGCAAACATGTGTGAGCAAGCATAAATGCTAAACACAACTCACATACAAAAAGATAATGAGAACACATATGAATGTATCATTGAGATAATGTGTCTCAAAACATAAACATAAAGATCAAAAATAGATTTATAAAATCAAAAGAAAAGGAACATGAAAATCATGCAAAAAGTTTTCAAAATGAAAACGAATCAACCAAATGAAATCATAAATCAAAGTTTAAATCATAAAATCAAACCATTATTGATTTTCAAAAACAAGAGAGGCAACTATATCTAGCTATTGAGCTAGTATCAACCCATATGAACATTTTAGCATCCGGTAAACATGATTTGGGAATAAACACCAAATAATACCGGAGGGTTATATGAACACAAACCTCTCATCAAGATCGAAACAAATAATCATAAAAACAAAAGAATTTAACCAATAAAAGGAATTGTTTTCATAAAAGTTTAAAATACATTTTTCAAAACCAAGAAAGAGAAAATTAAAAACACTAAAATTCTTGGTTTAAAAATTATTTTGGCACCCAAGCATTCTTGGTGTCGGATTGTTTAGGGACATGACCCCTATCAATAAAGCTCAAAGCCCTAGGGTTATGAACCCTCTTAGGCGTATGTGGTGCACGGGATCGGTCATAACAATAATCACTCAAATGACCCTTCCGATTGCAATATGTACAATGGAAAGGAAGCATTTGCTTATGTTGACCATTAAAAGGTGCACGTGGAGCATTTGCAAATAAAGATGGTCTTTTAAGATTATTTTGCAAATAAGAAATATTTTGAAATAATGTTGGTCTACTTGAAATATTTTACGATTTAGAAACTTTTCGCAAATCAAAACAAAACTTAGCTAAGTGACCAACTCTACCACAAAAATCACAATGATAACACAAGAGCATGCTTATGATGAGAAATAGGTGCATGTGTGTGTAAATGTGATGAAGAAACTTGATGAGATGCACAAGAAGGATTAATATTCTTATGTTTTTGTGCATCATAGAAAAATTAGCTAAATGGCCTTTACGACCACAAATGGAGAACTTGTAAACTTTGCTATACAAGTGTGCATAGTGTGTGGGTGATTTTGTAGCACTAGATTTAGCACACTTGTCCATAAGTTTCTTATGGTTATCAATGCATATTTTCAAAGTTGAATCTAAGGATGAAATGTATTTTTTCATAAGATTCAAGTCTTTATTTTTAGGCACATATGCACTTTTAGAAGTAGAACATAAATAGTCATTTATAAAAGAAGCAGTATCATTTTGTATGTTCTCTACTTCTAACATGGCATTATTTTTGTCATGAGTCAAGTTAGCAATATCCAATTTTAAATTTTTATTTTCCAAATTTAACATATCATTGTTTTCTTGAAGAGCAATACTTTCTTGAGAAATGATATCAAATTTGGAAGCTAACTTCTCATGATCGGATTTTAAATCTTCATGCTTGCTTTTTAAATCAATAAAATCATTTTGCAATTTGTTAAAGGCATGCAAAATTTTTTTACTAGCACAAGCAAGTTTATCATTAGGTAAATCATTAATAGATTCGAACCCGCAAACCTCACTAGGGCTATCGCCTAGTACTCGTGTGCATGAAGCTCCTTTAGAACTTGAAGCGGGATCCTCCAAAGCTTGTCGGATTGCCTCCAAGTCTCCTTGATGCGCTTCTATGAATTTTCATAATGTATAAGCGCTATCAAAAGAATCAAGATTGTTAGACATAAATGAATCAAATGCATTTAATAAAAATTCTAACATAAGCTTGTTCATAATAAACATCTTTTTATTATGTTTGCTCCACTTGGATTTCTCCAACGTTGGCACAATATAAGCACAATCAATAATTTCCCATAAATAGATATTTTTAGATTGAATAAATATTTTGAATCTAAATCACCATTTAGCATAGGGGAAAACATTGAATTTAGGAGCAATACTAGAATCATAGCCTAAACAAGGTGCATCATTCATATCCATAATTTGTAAAAATATGCAAGCAAGATACAAATGCAATCAAAACAAGATTAGCACAAAAATATAACTTGGATCTTTAACTCAAGGCGATTAGACCTTAAATCAAAGAGCACCAAGCTCTGATACCAATTGTTAGACCCTAGAGGGGGGGTGATTAGGGTCTTATGCTAATCTAATCCGATTAAATGCCAATTAAAACAAATTAACAAGTTATCCTAGCAAGAATGAAATACCACAATGTAAATGAGCTAGGATAAGCAATGTAAACAGCAATGAGACATATCCTATATGATGAATATATATATATGAAAGGATATATAAACTAACACAAGATGATATATCCTATCAAAGAGATATACAATATGATATATGTATGTAATCACACCTCACACACTAAGTGTTGGTCCTAGCCCGTGTCCTCCTCCTCAAGTGCTCGGTTACAACCTCTCCCTAGGCACGTCAACCGACGCCACTCCTCTTGGATTCGACCTCGTCTCTCACCACACACTTCTCTCGGTGTACAAGTGTATTACAAGTGAATCCTCACAATTAGGCTCAATACAAAGTGTTTGTTCTCTATAATGGATGAGAACGAATTATAAGCTCACTCTCTAAGTTACACAATCCCACAACCCAATTATACTATGAATGTAAATACAATAAGCTCAATGGTTGTGTGTGTGTAAGCAAAGAGAAACAAATCAAAACTAAACTCAATATAATTCTAGCATATAGAAATTATGAATAAAATAGTAAATAGCTAGAAATAGAGTTTAGGAAATCTTCTCTGAAAAACAAGATGGAGAGGAGGATTGAAATGAAGTTCAGACACTGTGAATGATCTTCTCCACTTGTAAAACAATCTTCACAAACAAAACAGTCTTTGAACCCAACTAAAAACCCTTTTCAAAACTCTTTTAAACTTCTTTAAAACTCTTCAATGGGTTACTGAAATAGAAGGGGGTTTGGGGGTTTATATAGGAAGAGAAACAACAGCTAAAACCCAAAACCAAATCTCACAAAAACCAAGAAATCAGATTTTCTGATTCTGAAGAAAATAGCCGTTAGGCAGAACTGACAGATCGGCGGTCGACTGAAAATATTCGTGGTCGACCGCGAACCAGATCTGAAACTGAGAATACAAGCAGAACTTCGTCGGTCGACCGGTGCGGTCGACCGATAGAAATTTCGAGCTCTCGGTCGACCGCACCGGTCGACCGATAAACTCTCTGCTGCCCACTAACCAAAGAACACATGAGCGGTCGACCAGTGCGGTCGACCGAAATCTGATACTATAAAAAATGAAGTCTGAAAACTATTTTTCTGATTTTACAACACTATTTAAAAATATCAAATAAATTCAAAAAAATGTAAAACTTTGGGGAATGATTGTAGACATGATAGTAAACTTGCTAAAAGGACATCCCAAAAGAAAAATATCATCATTTTGCAAAATAGTCCAAAACACGAAAATGTAAACATATAAATTTTGACATTTAGGCTAAACCATGTTTTGAAACTTTGCACAATGATTATGTAGACTTAATAAAATATGTATATGAATATTGTTAAGTCCAAAAACTAAGAAAACAATATTTTCATAAATACAATAGAAAATGAAACCATTTTGCTTTCACAAATACTCATATGTTTCATATCTAAGTAGTTAAAATACAATAGAAAATGAAACCATTTTGCTTTCACAAATACTCATATGTTTCATATCTAAGTAGTTAAATTAAATCACAATAATAAATATGAAATATGTGTAGGCGTATAAAACTGCCTATAGGTCCCTGAACACAGCTCGGCACGGTGATTCGACAAACCAACGAACCATCGGGTGACGTATCTAAACACGAGCGTCAGTCCACAACACCGAAGCCAAGTGACACGCAACGAAGCGGATTAACAAGGCAGATTTACTGCCAAATCAGGATCCGGACACCAAATCAGAGTTCAGATCAACAACAAAGCGCAGAACCGGAAAACGGACACAACGGCGAAGCTCGGCCAAAAGAAAAAGCCGCCTAGGCGGCTCGGCGAACCGAACCACCAAGTGGTGGCTCGGCCAAAGCCGAGCCACCTCCAGGTGGCTCGGTGGCCGAGCCACCCCCCGGGGGGCGGGCCGGCCGAGCCACCTTTTGGTGGCTCGGTGGCCGAGCCACGCTCAGATCTGGGCCCAGATCCGATCTGTTTTGCCTATAAATAGAGGGGCATGGCTCATTTGTGAGGGGTTCGAACTTTTGGAGCCGAAACTCTGCCGAATTGAGAGCTCACCCTCGGATTTTCAACTTAGAAGACTCGGACTCTCAGATCTGGTTCTCGGCAACCATCCACGCCAAATAAGGCAGGAGTTCGAGAGAGATCAGATCTGAGATCTACACAGTTTTCCTCCGGATCAAAGCTTGGTCTTTGATCCCGAGAAGAGTCTCGATTTCGCTTGGTCGATTTCGATAACTAGGGCTATTATTTCCTTGTAGAAATAGTACCCCCGGCTGTTATTTTCTTTGTGAAATAGCACCCGTCATACCGTGTAGATCCGACCGGATCAAGATCGCGCTGTGGTCCACGGATTAACCCCGGCGTAGGCAAAGAACCCACAAAAGCGAGTGACCGCAAAACAGGAGCTCGTGATTCGTTCGACAAACAAGGAAGATTGTAACTTTTTCTTTTTTCTTTTGATCTCGTTGTAACCGGATCTTATAAAAAGACCGGATCTTTGTAACCGATAAACTGTTAACAAAGTAATCAATGACTTCAATGAAGAAAGCTACGATTTTTCCCACGAACAATCTGGCGACCACAGTGGGAGCCACCGATCTCGCTGCCGAGATCGTTGCGTCGTAGCCGCGGATCTCAATCCTGGTCGAGGAGGAGGTCGGGTATGAATTCACCAACAAAAGTTTGAGGAGTATCTGTCATCCTCGTCCGGATCGACCTACCCCCGCAAGTCCAAGAAGTTCTCCTCCAGGAGAAAGGGTCATTGGTACGAAGAAGTTGAGAATACCAACGAGGATCTCACCCCGATTGACGCCAAAGTTGCGTCGTGTGAAGCTCCACCAACCTCCAACCAGGTCAAGCCTGTTCCTTCCAATTCCTCCGTCACCAAAGGAGTGGTGACTCTCTCAAAGAGAGCCCGCCAAAGGCGACGCCAACGCTTAGCCCGAGAATTCGCAAAGGCGATGGAGTCCACCGACGGAATCCGCTATAACACGGATCTGAAGAACAGGAGAGGCAAACAGCCTCAACCAACGATGAATGGCAGCTCCTCCAAGCCGCCAACGAACGAATGGATCCGTGTCAAACAAAATCGTTCGACACTTGAGGAGCGCATTCGCAAGCGCCGCGCAATGTCAACGCAGGCATGGGCACAAGTCCAAGAGGCCCGTAGAAGACTGCGGAAGGAAGTGGCCAAGAAGCCGCCACTAACCCACCAAGTATGGAGACCGAAGTCTGAAGCGGCAATTCGGCTAAGGCACGATCGTTGCAGCCTTCGAAGCAAGTTCAACCTCCGGCGAACCAAACGAAGTCGCCGGTAATTCCCATAGCTACTCCGGGAGATCCCGCGGAATCATCCCGAAGAAGAAGATCAGTTTTGGAGCGCCTCAGTCCAATTCCCGATGAAAGAAGTAAAGCTCCATTCAAGAACGTTTGGGCCCGATGAAGAAGCCCCGAACGACTCAACATGGTGGGGGTCGCCGTCACCTTTAGCATGACAAGGAGTTCAAGGCAGCTGCGCGCGCCAATTTGCGCATCGAAGTCCAGGAGCCCGCTGAGAACTGACACCCAAAAAGGCATGTCTCGAGGCGCGTGACTCTTGAAAGCCCAAAGAAGGCAGTTCTCCCTCAGAAGGAAACGTCATCGTCTGATGACGATAATGTTATACCTAAGAAATCGTGCCAACACACGATAGGTTACTCTGACCTTCAAGCCGACGAGTTGTACTATCGCGATGGGAGTACGAGAAAAACCAGGAAAAGGAGTCCCCGAGGGCTAGAAACTCAATGCCCCTGTTCCAAACTCATTCGGGCAGTATTGTCTGAGTGCAACTGCATCAAGACGGTCCCCGAAAGAAATTCGCTTTTCGAAAGGCTTAATACCGAAATGCCAAGACCAAGGTCTAGGCATTTATGACAAAAAAGAAGGGTAGTCGAAGATGGAGAATTTCCGAGGGTCACCACTAATATGACCAGCAAAGGGACGTCGGCACAGGATAATCCCGAGTCGATTTCGGAAGTACCCCGGCGGATGACCCGTCTGCAGTCCGGAGCCTTCATACGAGGAACTTATGGTAGGGTTCGGATAAGATTACCGACAGAAGATGAAGAATCGAATTCCTGCTCTGCTGTCGCATCAGACAATACAGTATCCAACGAGGGACAGCCCCGCGAGTCACTGATGATAAGCGCGGAACAAGTAGCCAAGATGCTCGAAGAAGCCATGGCTAAACAACAGGAGAGCTTCAGGTTCAAAATGCAGATGGCCATGCAGAACATGAGAGAAATGCATGACCAACAAATCCAAGCATTGACGAACCAGCAAGGCAAGCCAAGTCGTCGTAACCAGGTTAATCTGGAAGATGAGGACACAGGTGCGGATGAAGCTCACAATGCCAACAATCCTCCCGTTAATGCAGGGGGTGGTAACGAGAATGCTAACGAAGACTCAAGTGAAAGCTTGAAGATTAAAAACCTCGAGAGCAAAATCAATACGTTGATTTCCGCTCAAGAGATGAAGAAGACGGGCATTCCTTGTCCATACCCAAGAGAATAGGAATCAATCCCCTACCCGGCGAAGTTCAGCCTAATTAACTTCACGCCATTTGACGGGAAAGGTTCACCCACTCAGCATTTGATTTACTTCAAATCGCACCTAGGGGTCATCTCTGGTAACGAACCTCTGATGGTACGGTCCTTCGTTGGCACTCTTCGTGGAGCCGCCTTCGATTGGTATCGCCGCCTTAAGCCAGGAAGCGTGAGTAGCTGGGACGACATGGAAACTAAGTTCCTCACTAATTTCTTCGACGACGACACTGAGATATCCATCGGAATGTTGCTTGACGAGAAACAGAAAGACGGGGAATTGGTTGACACCTTTGTCAAAAGGTTCCGGAACAAGGCGATGAACTTTCGGGACCCAATCACTGAGGAGTTTATTCTCCAGACTTGCCACAACAACCTCGCATTGGACGTGTTGGAAGCAATGGGGACAGCACCGTCCAAAACATGGAAGGATCTGAAGGTCCGAGGGGCCGAGAGGAACCTACCAACGGCTAATCCTCTAAACTCAAACTTCACCTCTCATGGTAAGGGCAAGGCACCTGCAGTTGCTGGTGGTGCTAATCGAACGTCACAACAGCAATCCCGAAGGCAGCAAAAGACTTCGGATCCGAGACTCAAAAAAGAGTATTCCTTCAAGGACGAAGACGTTTCAGCCATCTTCGAATCCCTCCTTGGAAGAAACAAGATCAAGCTACCACCTATCACAAATCAAGAGGAAGCTAGAAACACTATGGATCCAAAGTACTGTGCATACCACAGGAGGGTCGTTCATCCCACCAAGGATTGCTTTGCTCTCAAGAATAGCATCCAAACCTTGGTTGAAGCCGGCGTCATATCGCTGGGATAGGCCAGGTTAGAATGGCGCTCCTCCAATAGGTGCATGAGGTTAAACTGCTCCCTGCAGTAAAACATCCACATTTAAACTCTAAATGTCGGAATGTTTTCCATTATTGTTATCAAATTCACTAATTCTCATGAGTTATCTTGTTGAGACGAGATTCGATCCTTTTGACAGATTAATCTTTCCTCACAAAAATCCCCCACTGATCAAGTCAATTGACGGTGGGTCCACTAAATTTTCTGTCCGCCAATTCATGGCAATTTCCAAAGCTTGACGTGTTAAGTCCTGATTACTTAACGTCAAAACCCTTCATCGAGTGGCCAGTACCAACCAGTATTTCTACTGCTACTTGTATTCCACTCCCTTTGCTTTCAGGTCAAACCTGAAGTTGGGGCCACAATCAAAATCTCCTCTCGATTCCTCCAATGAACAAGAGGTCCACTTTCAAATCGAGTGATCAAAACTTCCTACAGTTAGGATCATCTCAAACTCCTGCTTGGTCAAACATTCCTACAGTTAGGACCAAAACCATAAATTCACTCTCGATAAATGAGAAATTCATCTTTAGTTTGGTAATCAAACCTTCCGACAGTTAGGGTTATCCGAATCTTTTCGATTCTCGGAGTGGAGATCCCACTCTTAGTTTCACCTTTCCGGATTCTGGGGGTGGAGATCCCACCTCGAGTCTCCTTTCCAGCTGAAGATAGAATATAAAATTCTTCTTCTTCAGTGTCGGGAGATAGAATATAAAATTCTTCCTCTCCTATTTCGGGTTCGTCTTTGCCCCAAGAGAAGACACCACCTTTTTCAACTCCCAAAATCTGTGCCTCACAGGTACAGGGAATTTTATCCCGAATCCTAAGTAGGAATAAGTCAACGCCTAACACGCATTGCCGGTTTAGTCTTTCACCGTTCTTTCCCGTACTGATCTTTTTCAAAATTTATTAATTTAGGATTCATCCTAGGAAGTTTATCCCGAATCCTAAGCAGGGATAAGTCTGCGCCTAACACGCGCTGCCGGTTTAGTCTTTTTCCGTAGAAAAATACACCAGAGTTCGATTCTGGGGTATTCTATCCTGAAACCTAAGCAAGGATAAGTCTGCGCTTAACCCGCGCTGCTGGTTAGTTCTTAACCGTTAAAAAGAACACTCGTTCACATATTCGACATTGTGGCAGGTTGTTATTAATAACACCAAAATCCATGCCTTACACGCATGGGGAATTTCATCCTGAATCCTAAGAAAGGATATGCCGACGCCTAACACGCGTCGCCGGGTTAGTCTTTCTCCGTAGAAAAAGACACCAGAGTTCGAGTCTTGGGTATTTCATCCGAAGCCTAAGTAGGGATAAATCAGCGTCTAATACACATTGTCGGGTAGCCTATTCCCGTAACAATGGCGAAGCCTATGTATTCAACATCATAGCACAAAGTCTCAGAGAATTCACTCTCTTAGCACAACGTTACATGCGGAACGAATTTAGACAATCCGCATGCTAGCCCGATGCGGAACGGATCTAGACAACCCGCATGCTAGCCCGACTCAAACGGTAGTCGGTAAAGGCTAATCAAATCCGTTGAAGGCTGGGGGTTAGCCAAAAATCCTAAAGTCAGCGCCTAACACGCGTCGTCGGGTAGTCTATTCCCGTGAGAAAGACGAAGTCTACGTATTCAATATCGTAGCACTAAGAGCGTTAACTCTCTTAGCACAACGTCACATGCGGAACGGATTTAGACAATCCGCATGCTAGCCCGACTCAAACGGTAGTCGGTAAAGGCTCATCAAACCCGTTGATGGCTGAGGGTTTGCCAAAAATCCTATAAATACGAGAGTCACTGACGCATCAGCTTCATTAGTTGGTCTCGTGACTTGAGCATCCAACGACATTCGAAACCCTAGGGTCAACGCCGGTCAACGCGTAACCCTAGGTCAACGCCAGTCAACGCGTTGCGAGCAAAAAGTTCAACGTACGACGTTCGAAACCCTAGGGTCAACGCCGGTCAACGCGTAACCCTAGGTCAACGCCGATCAATGCGTTGCAATGAAAGAATCAATACTCCGAAAAGTATACGAGTATAAACTGCTTCTTAATACTCCGAAAAGTATACGAGTATAAACTGCTTCTTAATACTCCGAAAAGTATACGAGTATAAACTGCTTCTTAATACTCCGAAAAGTATACGAGTATAAACTGCTTCTTAATACTCCGAAAAGTATACGAGTATAAACTGCTTCTTAATACTCCGAAAAGTATACGAGTATAAACTGCTTCTTAATACTCCGAAAAGTATACGAGTATAAACTGCTTCTTAATACTCCGAAAAGTATACGAGTATAAACTGCTTCTTAATACTCCGAAAAGTATACGAGTATAAACTGCTTCTTAATACTCCGAAAAGTATACGAGTATAAACTGCTTCTTAATACTCCGAAAAGTATACGAGTATAAACTGCTTCTTAATACTCCGAAAAGTATACGAGTATAAACTGCTTCTTAATACTCCGAAAAGTATACGAGTATAAACTGCTTCTTAATACTCCGAAAAGTATACGAGTATAAACTGCTTCTTAATACTCCGAAAAGTATACGAGTATAAACTGCTTCTTAATACTCCGAAAAGTATACGAGTATAAACTGCTTCTTAATACTCCGAAAAGTATACGAGTATAAACTGCTTCTTAATACTCCGAAAAGTATACGAGTATAAACTGCTTCTTAATACTCCGAAAAGTATACGAGTATAAACTGCTTCTTAATACTCCGAAAAGTATACGAGTATAAACTGCTTCTTAATACTCCGAAAAGTATACGAGTATAAACTGCTTCTTAATACTCCGAAAAGTATACGAGTATAAACTGCTTCTTAATACTCCGAAAAGTATACGAGTATAAACTGCTTCTTAATACTCCGAAAAGTATACGAGTATAAACTGCTTCTTAATACTCCGAAAAGTATACGAGTATAAACTGCTTCTTAATACTCCGAAAAGTATACGAGTATAAACTGCTTCTTAATACTCCGAAAAGTATACGAGTATAAACTGCTTCTTAATACTCCGAAAAGTATACGAGTATAAACTGCTTCTTAATACTCCGAAAAGTATACGAGTATAAACTGCTTCTTAATACTCCGAAAAGTATACGAGTATAAACTGCTTCTTAATACTCCGAAAAGTATACGAGTATAAACTGCTTCTTAATACTCCGAAAAGTATACGAGTATAAACTGCTTCTTAATACTCCGAAAAGTATACGAGTATAAACTGCTTCTTAATACTCCGAAAAGTATACGAGTATAAACTGCTTCTTAATACTCCGAAAAGTATACGAGTATAAACTGCTTCTTAATACTCCGAAAAGTATACGAGTATAAACTGCTTCTTAATACTCCGAAAAGTATACGAGTATAAACTGCTTCTTAATACTCCGAAAAGTATACGAGTATAAACTGCTTCTTAATACTCCGAAAAGTATACGAGTATAAACTGCTTCTTAATACTCCGAAAAGTATACGAGTATAAACTGCTTCTTAATACTCCGAAAAGTATACGAGTATAAACTGCTTCTTAATACTCCGAAAAGTATACGAGTATAAACTGCTTCTTAATACTCCGAAAAGTATACGAGTATAAACTGCTTCTTAATACTCCGAAAAGTATACGAGTATAAACTGCTTCTTAATACTCCGAAAAGTATACGAGTATAAACTGCTTCTTAATACTCCGAAAAGTATACGAGTATAAACTGCTTCTTAATACTCCGAAAAGTATACGAGTATAAACTGCTTCTTAATACTCCGAAAAGTATACGAGTATAAACTGCTTCTTAATACTCCGAAAAGTATACGAGTATAAACTGCTTCTTAATACTCCGAAAAGTATACGAGTATAAACTGCTTCTTAATACTCCGAAAAGTATACGAGTATAAACTGCTTCTTAATACTCCGAAAAGTATACGAGTATAAACTGCTTCTTAATACTCCGAAAAGTATACGAGTATAAACTGCTTCTTAATACTCCGAAAAGTATACGAGTATAAACTGCTTCTTAATACTCCGAAAAGTATACGAGTATAAACTGCTTCTTAATACTCCGAAAAGTATACGAGTATAAACTGCTTCTTAATACTCCGAAAAGTATACGAGTATAAACTGCTTCTTAATACTCCGAAAAGTATACGAGTATAAACTGCTTCTTAATACTCCGAAAAGTATACGAGTATAAACTGCTTCTTAATACTCCGAAAAGTATACGAGTATAAACTGCTTCTTAATACTCCGAAAAGTATACGAGTATAAACTGCTTCTTAATACTCCGAAAAGTATACGAGTATAAACTGCTTCTTAATACTCCGAAAAGTATACGAGTATAAACTGCTTCTTAATACTCCGAAAAGTATACGAGTATAAACTGCTTCTTAATACTCCGAAAAGTATACGAGTATAAACTGCTTCTTAATACTCCGAAAAGTATACGAGTATAAACTGCTTCTTAATACTCCGAAAAGTATACGAGTATAAACTGCTTCTTAATACTCCGAAAAGTATACGAGTATAAACTGCTTCTTAATACTCCGAAAAGTATACGAGTA
Source organism: Asparagus officinalis (assembly GCF_001876935.1). Lineage (NCBI taxonomy): Eukaryota > Viridiplantae > Streptophyta > Magnoliopsida > Asparagales > Asparagaceae > Asparagus > Asparagus officinalis. The sequence goes on from NC_033803.1 coordinate 18,138,973, forward strand.
TAAACTGCTTCTTAATACTCCGAAAAGTATACGAGTATAAACTGCTTCTTAATACTCCGAAAAGTATACGAGTATAAACTGCTTCTTAATACTCCGAAAAGTATACGAGTATAAACTGCTTCTTAATACTCCGAAAAGTATACGAGTATAAACTGCTTCTTAATACTCCGAAAAGTATACGAGTATAAACTGCTTCTTAATACTCCGAAAAGTATACGAGTATAAACTGCTTCTTAATACTCCGAAAAGTATACGAGTATAAACTGCTTCTTAATACTCCGAAAAGTATACGAGTATAAACTGCTTCTTAATACTCCGAAAAGTATACGAGTATAAACTGCTTCTTAATACTCCGAAAAGTATACGAGTATAAACTGCTTCTTAATACTCCGAAAAGTATACGAGTATAAACTGCTTCTTAATACTCCGAAAAGTATACGAGTATAAACTGCTTCTTAATACTCCGAAAAGTATACGAGTATAAACTGCTTCTTAATACTCCGAAAAGTATACGAGTATAAACTGCTTCTTAATACTCCGAAAAGTATACGAGTATAAACTGCTTCTTAATACTCCGAAAAGTATACGAGTATAAACTGCTTCTTAATACTCCGAAAAGTATACGAGTATAAACTGCTTCTTAATACTCCGAAAAGTATACGAGTATAAACTGCTTCTTAATACTCCGAAAAGTATACGAGTATAAACTGCTTCTTAATACTCCGAAAAGTATACGAGTATAAACTGCTTCTTAATACTCCGAAAAGTATACGAGTATAAACTGCTTCTTAATACTCCGAAAAGTATACGAGTATAAACTGCTTCTTAATACTCCGAAAAGTATACGAGTATAAACTGCTTCTTAATACTCCGAAAAGTATACGAGTATAAACTGCTTCTTAATACTCCGAAAAGTATACGAGTATAAACTGCTTCTTAATACTCCGAAAAGTATACGAGTATAAACTGCTTCTTAATACTCCGAAAAGTATACGAGTATAAACTGCTTCTTAATACTCCGAAAAGTATACGAGTATAAACTGCTTCTTAATACTCCGAAAAGTATACGAGTATAAACTGCTTCTTAATACTCCGAAAAGTATACGAGTATAAACTGCTTCTTAATACTCCGAAAAGTATACGAGTATAAACTGCTTCTTAATACTCCGAAAAGTATACGAGTATAAACTGCTTCTTAATACTCCGAAAAGTATACGAGTATAAACTGCTTCTTAATACTCCGAAAAGTATACGAGTATAAACTGCTTCTTAATACTCCGAAAAGTATACGAGTATAAACTGCTTCTTAATACTCCGAAAAGTATACGAGTATAAACTGCTTCTTAATACTCCGAAAAGTATACGAGTATAAACTGCTTCTTAATACTCCGAAAAGTATACGAGTATAAACTGCTTCTTAATACTCCGAAAAGTATACGAGTATAAACTGCTTCTTAATACTCCGAAAAGTATACGAGTATAAACTGCTTCTTAATACTCCGAAAAGTATACGAGTATAAACTGCTTCTTAATACTCCGAAAAGTATACGAGTATAAACTGCTTCTTAATACTCCGAAAAGTATACGAGTATAAACTGCTTCTTAATACTCCGAAAAGTATACGAGTATAAACTGCTTCTTAATACTCCGAAAAGTATACGAGTATAAACTGCTTCTTAATACTCCGAAAAGTATACGAGTATAAACTGCTTCTTAATACTCCGAAAAGTATACGAGTATAAACTGCTTCTTAATACTCCGAAAAGTATACGAGTATAAACTGCTTCTTAATACTCCGAAAAGTATACGAGTATAAACTGCTTCTTAATACTCCGAAAAGTATACGAGTATAAACTGCTTCTTAATACTCCGAAAAGTATACGAGTATAAACTGCTTCTTAATACTCCGAAAAGTATACGAGTATAAACTGCTTCTTAATACTCCGAAAAGTATACGAGTATAAACTGCTTCTTAATACTCCGAAAAGTATACGAGTATAAACTGCTTCTTAATACTCCGAAAAGTATACGAGTATAAACTGCTTCTTAATACTCCGAAAAGTATACGAGTATAAACTGCTTCTTAATACTCCGAAAAGTATACGAGTATAAACTGCTTCTTAATACTCCGAAAAGTATACGAGTATAAACTGCTTCTTAATACTCCGAAAAGTATACGAGTATAAACTGCTTCTTAATACTCCGAAAAGTATACGAGTATAAACTGCTTCTTAATACTCCGAAAAGTATACGAGTATAAACTGCTTCTTAATACTCCGAAAAGTATACGAGTATAAACTGCTTCTTAATACTCCGAAAAGTATACGAGTATAAACTGCTTCTTAATACTCCGAAAAGTATACGAGTATAAACTGCTTCTTAATACTCCGAAAAGTATACGAGTATAAACTGCTTCTTAATACTCCGAAAAGTATACGAGTATAAACTGCTTCTTAATACTCCGAAAAGTATACGAGTATAAACTGCTTCTTAATACTCCGAAAAGTATACGAGTATAAACTGCTTCTTAATACTCCGAAAAGTATACGAGTATAAACTGCTTCTTAATACTCCGAAAAGTATACGAGTATAAACTGCTTCTTAATACTCCGAAAAGTATACGAGTATAAACTGCTTCTTAATACTCCGAAAAGTATACGAGTATAAACTGCTTCTTAATACTCCGAAAAGTATACGAGTATAAACTGCTTCTTAATACTCCGAAAAGTATACGAGTATAAACTGCTTCTTAATACTCCGAAAAGTATACGAGTATAAACTGCTTCTTAATACTCCGAAAAGTATACGAGTATAAACTGCTTCTTAATACTCCGAAAAGTATACGAGTATAAACTGCTTCTTAATACTCCGAAAAGTATACGAGTATAAACTGCTTCTTAATACTCCGAAAAGTATACGAGTATAAACTGCTTCTTAATACTCCGAAAAGTATACGAGTATAAACTGCTTCTTAATACTCCGAAAAGTATACGAGTATAAACTGCTTCTTAATACTCCGAAAAGTATACGAGTATAAACTGCTTCTTAATACTCCGAAAAGTATACGAGTATAAACTGCTTCTTAATACTCCGAAAAGTATACGAGTATAAACTGCTTCTTAATACTCCGAAAAGTATACGAGTATAAACTGCTTCTTAATACTCCGAAAAGTATACGAGTATAAACTGCTTCTTAATACTCCGAAAAGTATACGAGTATAAACTGCTTCTTAATACTCCGAAAAGTATACGAGTATAAACTGCTTCTTAATACTCCGAAAAGTATACGAGTATAAACTGCTTCTTAATACTCCGAAAAGTATACGAGTATAAACTGCTTCTTAATACTCCGAAAAGTATACGAGTATAAACTGCTTCTTAATACTCCGAAAAGTATACGAGTATAAACTGCTTCTTAATACTCCGAAAAGTATACGAGTATAAACTGCTTCTTAATACTCCGAAAAGTATACGAGTATAAACTGCTTCTTAATACTCCGAAAAGTATACGAGTATAAACTGCTTCTTAATACTCCGAAAAGTATACGAGTATAAACTGCTTCTTAATACTCCGAAAAGTATACGAGTATAAACTGCTTCTTAATACTCCGAAAAGTATACGAGTATAAACTGCTTCTTAATACTCCGAAAAGTATACGAGTATAAACTGCTTCTTAATACTCCGAAAAGTATACGAGTATAAACTGCTTCTTAATACTCCGAAAAGTATACGAGTATAAACTGCTTCTTAATACTCCGAAAAGTATACGAGTATAAACTGCTTCTTAATACTCCGAAAAGTATACGAGTATAAACTGCTTCTTAATACTCCGAAAAGTATACGAGTATAAACTGCTTCTTAATACTCCGAAAAGTATACGAGTATAAACTGCTTCTTAATACTCCGAAAAGTATACGAGTATAAACTGCTTCTTAATACTCCGAAAAGTATACGAGTATAAACTGCTTCTTAATACTCCGAAAAGTATACGAGTATAAACTGCTTCTTAATACTCCGAAAAGTATACGAGTATAAACTGCTTCTTAATACTCCGAAAAGTATACGAGTATAAACTGCTTCTTAATACTCCGAAAAGTATACGAGTATAAACTGCTTCTTAATACTCCGAAAAGTATACGAGTATAAACTGCTTCTTAATACTCCGAAAAGTATACGAGTATAAACTGCTTCTTAATACTCCGAAAAGTATACGAGTATAAACTGCTTCTTAATACTCCGAAAAGTATACGAGTATAAACTGCTTCTTAATACTCCGAAAAGTATACGAGTATAAACTGCTTCTTAATACTCCGAAAAGTATACGAGTATAAACTGCTTCTTAATACTCCGAAAAGTATACGAGTATAAACTGCTTCTTAATACTCCGAAAAGTATACGAGTATAAACTGCTTCTTAATACTCCGAAAAGTATACGAGTATAAACTGCTTCTTAATACTCCGAAAAGTATACGAGTATAAACTGCTTCTTAATACTCCGAAAAGTATACGAGTATAAACTGCTTCTTAATACTCCGAAAAGTATACGAGTATAAACTGCTTCTTAATACTCCGAAAAGTATACGAGTATAAACTGCTTCTTAATACTCCGAAAAGTATACGAGTATAAACTGCTTCTTAATACTCCGAAAAGTATACGAGTATAAACTGCTTCTTAATACTCCGAAAAGTATACGAGTATAAACTGCTTCTTAATACTCCGAAAAGTATACGAGTATAAACTGCTTCTTAATACTCCGAAAAGTATACGAGTATAAACTGCTTCTTAATACTCCGAAAAGTATACGAGTATAAACTGCTTCTTAATACTCCGAAAAGTATACGAGTATAAACTGCTTCTTAATACTCCGAAAAGTATACGAGTATAAACTGCTTCTTAATACTCCGAAAAGTATACGAGTATAAACTGCTTCTTAATACTCCGAAAAGTATACGAGTATAAACTGCTTCTTAATACTCCGAAAAGTATACGAGTATAAACTGCTTCTTAATACTCCGAAAAGTATACGAGTATAAACTGCTTCTTAATACTCCGAAAAGTATACGAGTATAAACTGCTTCTTAATACTCCGAAAAGTATACGAGTATAAACTGCTTCTTAATACTCCGAAAAGTATACGAGTATAAACTGCTTCTTAATACTCCGAAAAGTATACGAGTATAAACTGCTTCTTAATACTCCGAAAAGTATACGAGTATAAACTGCTTCTTAATACTCCGAAAAGTATACGAGTATAAACTGCTTCTTAATACTCCGAAAAGTATACGAGTATAAACTGCTTCTTAATACTCCGAAAAGTATACGAGTATAAACTGCTTCTTAATACTCCGAAAAGTATACGAGTATAAACTGCTTCTTAATACTCCGAAAAGTATACGAGTATAAACTGCTTCTTAATACTCCGAAAAGTATACGAGTATAAACTGCTTCTTAATACTCCGAAAAGTATACGAGTATAAACTGCTTCTTAATACTCCGAAAAGTATACGAGTATAAACTGCTTCTTAATACTCCGAAAAGTATACGAGTATAAACTGCTTCTTAATACTCCGAAAAGTATACGAGTATAAACTGCTTCTTAATACTCCGAAAAGTATACGAGTATAAACTGCTTCTTAATACTCCGAAAAGTATACGAGTATAAACTGCTTCTTAATACTCCGAAAAGTATACGAGTATAAACTGCTTCTTAATACTCCGAAAAGTATACGAGTATAAACTGCTTCTTAATACTCCGAAAAGTATACGAGTATAAACTGCTTCTTAATACTCCGAAAAGTATACGAGTATAAACTGCTTCTTAATACTCCGAAAAGTATACGAGTATAAACTGCTTCTTAATACTCCGAAAAGTATACGAGTATAAACTGCTTCTTAATACTCCGAAAAGTATACGAGTATAAACTGCTTCTTAATACTCCGAAAAGTATACGAGTATAAACTGCTTCTTAATACTCCGAAAAGTATACGAGTATAAACTGCTTCTTAATACTCCGAAAAGTATACGAGTATAAACTGCTTCTTAATACTCCGAAAAGTATACGAGTATAAACTGCTTCTTAATACTCCGAAAAGTATACGAGTATAAACTGCTTCTTAATACTCCGAAAAGTATACGAGTATAAACTGCTTCTTAATACTCCGAAAAGTATACGAGTATAAACTGCTTCTTAATACTCCGAAAAGTATACGAGTATAAACTGCTTCTTAATACTCCGAAAAGTATACGAGTATAAACTGCTTCTTAATACTCCGAAAAGTATACGAGTATAAACTGCTTCTTAATACTCCGAAAAGTATACGAGTATAAACTGCTTCTTAATACTCCGAAAAGTATACGAGTATAAACTGCTTCTTAATACTCCGAAAAGTATACGAGTATAAACTGCTTCTTAATACTCCGAAAAGTATACGAGTATAAACTGCTTCTTAATACTCCGAAAAGTATACGAGTATAAACTGCTTCTTAATACTCCGAAAAGTATACGAGTATAAACTGCTTCTTAATACTCCGAAAAGTATACGAGTATAAACTGCTTCTTAATACTCCGAAAAGTATACGAGTATAAACTGCTTCTTAATACTCCGAAAAGTATACGAGTATAAACTGCTTCTTAATACTCCGAAAAGTATACGAGTATAAACTGCTTCTTAATACTCCGAAAAGTATACGAGTATAAACTGCTTCTTAATACTCCGAAAAGTATACGAGTATAAACTGCTTCTTAATACTCCGAAAAGTATACGAGTATAAACTGCTTCTTAATACTCCGAAAAGTATACGAGTATAAACTGCTTCTTAATACTCCGAAAAGTATACGAGTATAAACTGCTTCTTAATACTCCGAAAAGTATACGAGTATAAACTGCTTCTTAATACTCCGAAAAGTATACGAGTATAAACTGCTTCTTAATACTCCGAAAAGTATACGAGTATAAACTGCTTCTTAATACTCCGAAAAGTATACGAGTATAAACTGCTTCTTAATACTCCGAAAAGTATACGAGTATAAACTGCTTCTTAATACTCCGAAAAGTATACGAGTATAAACTGCTTCTTAATACTCCGAAAAGTATACGAGTATAAACTGCTTCTTAATACTCCGAAAAGTATACGAGTATAAACTGCTTCTTAATACTCCGAAAAGTATACGAGTATAAACTGCTTCTTAATACTCCGAAAAGTATACGAGTATAAACTGCTTCTTAATACTCCGAAAAGTATACGAGTATAAACTGCTTCTTAATACTCCGAAAAGTATACGAGTATAAACTGCTTCTTAATACTCCGAAAAGTATACGAGTATAAACTGCTTCTTAATACTCCGAAAAGTATACGAGTATAAACTGCTTCTTAATACTCCGAAAAGTATACGAGTATAAACTGCTTCTTAATACTCCGAAAAGTATACGAGTATAAACTGCTTCTTAATACTCCGAAAAGTATACGAGTATAAACTGCTTCTTAATACTCCGAAAAGTATACGAGTATAAACTGCTTCTTAATACTCCGAAAAGTATACGAGTATAAACTGCTTCTTAATACTCCGAAAAGTATACGAGTATAAACTGCTTCTTAATACTCCGAAAAGTATACGAGTATAAACTGCTTCTTAATACTCCGAAAAGTATACGAGTATAAACTGCTTCTTAATACTCCGAAAAGTAGTTTGATGGGAAGGGTTCACCCACTCAGCATTTGATTTACTTCAAATCGCACCTGGGTGTTATCTCTGGTAATGAGCCTCTGATGGTACGGTCCTTCGTTGGCACTCTTCGTGGAGCCGCCTTCGATTGGTATCGCCGCCTCAAGCCAGGAAGCGTGAATAGCTAGGACGACATGGAGACTAAATTCCTCACTAACTTCTTCGCCGACGACACTGAGATATCCATCGGAATGTTGCTTGACGAGAAACAGAAAGACGGGGAATTGGATGACACCTTTGTCAAAAGGTTCCGGAACCAGGCGATGAACTTTCGGGACCCGATCACCGACTTGCCACAACAACCTTGCATTGGACGTGTTAGAAGCAATGGGAACAGCTCCGTCTAACACTTGGAAAGACTTGAAGGTGCGCGGTGAACAAGTCGAACGCTTCCTCCGAAGGAAGAAGGCCGAAAGGAACCTACCGACGGCTAATCCTCTGAACTCAAACTTCACCTCTCGTGGTAAGGGCAAGGCACCTGCAGTTGCTGGTGGTGCTAATCGAACGTCACAACAGCAATCCCGAAGACCTATCGCAAATTAGGAGGAAGCTGACAATACTGCGGATCCGAAGTACTGTGCGTACCACAGGAGGGTCCTTCATCCCACCAAGGATTGCTTCGCTCTCAAGAATAGCATCCAAACCTTGGTTGAAGCCGGCGTTATAACGCTAGGGTAAGCCAATTGAGAACGGCAAGACTCTGACAAGTATAAGAGTATAAACTGCTTCTCAATACTCCGACAAGTATAAGAGTATAAACTGCTTCTTAAGACTCCGACAAGTATAAGAGTATAAACTGCTTCTTAATCCTCCAATAGGTGCATGAGGTTAAACTGCTCCCTGCATACTCCGAAGAGTATACGAGTATAAACTGCTTCTTAATCCTCCGACCGGTATAAGAGGTTAAACTGCTCCCTGATACTCCAACATGTATATGAGTCTAAACTATTTCATTTCTTTCACGGGAAGTTCCTGGAGTACAATGTCGGACCTAGTTCCACAAGGGAAGCTGGGGGTGGATTATTCATGTATCGGGAAGTTCCCGAAAGAATACCACGGGTGATATTCTTAGGGATAACCCAATCACTATAAAAGTGATAAGTAAAACATCCACATTTAAACTCTAAATGTCGGAATGTTTTCCATTATTGTTATCAAATTCACTAATTCTCATGAGTTATCTTGTTGAGACGAGATTCAATCCTTTTGACAGATTAATCCTTCCTCACAAAAAAAATCCCCCACTGATCAAGTCAATTGACGGTAGGTCCACTAAATTTTCTGTCCGCCAATTCATGGCAATTTCCAAAGCTTGACGTGTTAAGTCCTGATTACTTAACGTCAAAACCCTTCATCGAGTGGCCAGTACCAACCAGTATTTCTACTGCTACTTGTATTCCACTCCCTTTACTTCCAGGTCAAACCTATAAAAGTTAGGGCCACAACCAAAATCCCCTCTCGATTCCTTCAATGAACGAGAGGCCCATAAATTGAGCGATCAAACCTTCCTAAAGTTAGGATCGTCTTAAACCTCTCATTCGGTCAAACCTTCCTACAGTTAGGACCAAAACCAAAATCCCCTCTCGATTCCTCCAATGAACGAGAGGTCCACTTTCAAATCGAGTGATCAAACCTTCCTATAGTTAGGATCACTTCAAACTCCTGCTTAGTCAAACCTTCCTACAGTTAGGGCCAAAACCACAATTCACTCTCGATAAACAAGAAATTCAAGCCTAAGTAGGGATAAGTCAGCGCCTAACACGCGTCGCCGGGTAGTCTATTCCCGTGAGAAAGACGAAGTCTACGTATTCAATATCGTAGCACTAAGAGCGTTAACTCTCTTTGCACAACGTCATATGCGGAACGGATTTGACAATCCGCATGCTAGCCCGACTCAAACGGTAGTCGGTAAAGGCTAATCAAATCCGTTGAAGGCTGGGGGTTAGCCAAAAATCCTAAAGTCAGCGCCTAACACGCGTCGTCGGGTAGTCTATTCCCGTGAGAAAGACAAAGTCTACGTATTCAATATCGTAGCACTAAGAGCGTTCACTCTCTTAGCACAACGTTACATGCGGAACGGATTTAGACAATCCGCATGCTAGCCCGACTCAAACGGTAGTCGGTAAAGGCTTATCAAACCCGTTGATGGCTGAGGGTTTGCCAAAAATCCTATAAATACGAGAGTCACTAACGCATCAGCTTCATTAGTTGGTCTCATGACTTGAGCATCCAACGACATTCGAAACCCTAGGGTTAACGCCGGTCAACGCGTAACCCTAGGTCAACGCCATTCAACGCGTTGCGATCAAAAAGTCAACGTACGACGTTCGAAACCCTAGGGTCAACGCCGGTCAACGCGTAACCCTAGGGCAACGCCAGTCAACGTGTTACGATAAAAAAGTCAACGTACGACGTTCGAAACCCTAGGATCAACGCCGGTCAACGCGTAATCCTAGGTCAACGCCGATCAATGCGTTGCAATGAAAAAATCAATACTCCGAAAAGTATACGAATATAAACTGCTCCTTAATACTCCAATAAGGTATACAAGTATAGACTATTCCCTATTTTTGGTTGAGAAGTTCCTGGAAAATATTTTTCTTAAAATACTCTTAAGGATAACTCAACAACACTACGCCGGACAACGCGTCGCAAATAAAGACTCAGAGCCAACAATCGATGGTCAGTTCTATGTGAACCAGCAAACACGAGCTAAAGATCAGAAAATCAGGAATCGACTTCAAGTTCAAAATTCCGACAACGGTCAGGCAATAAATGCAGCATCGGAACCCTTACAGACATTCGACAAAGCACCGAATAGCCTGAAGGATTGAAGGAATCAAGAACAGAAGCCATTCTAAGGTCCCGTTACACCAAATGAAGGTTGGGACAATCATATCCAAAGTATTCCAGACTCTTCTATAAAAGAACGAGGCTGAAATACTTTGGAGGGGGTATCTGTAGGCGTATAAAACTGCCTATAGGTCCCTGAACACAACTCGGCACGGTGATTCGACAAACAAACGAACCATCGGGTGACGTATCTAAACACGAGCGTCAGTCCACAACACCGAAGCCAAGTGACATGCAACAAAGCGGATTAACGAGGCGGATTTACTGCCAAATCAGGATCCAGACACCAAATCAGAGTCCAGATCAACAACGAAGCGCAGAACCGGAAAACGGACACAACGTCGAAGCTCGGCCAAAAGAAAAAGCCGCCTAGGCGGCTCGGCGAACCGAGCCACCTTGGTGGCTCACCAAGCCACCTTGAGGTGGCTCGGTGGCCGACCACCACAAGGTGGCTCGGTGGCCGAGCCACCAAGGTGGCCGGTCGAGCCACCTTTTGGTGGCTCGGTGGCCGAGCCACGCTCAGATCTGGGCCCAGATCCGATCTGTTTTGCCTATAAATAGAGGGGCATGGCTCATTTGTGAGGGGTTGGAACTTTTGGAGCCGAAACTCTGCCGAATTGAGAGCTCACCCTCGGATTTTCAACTTAGAAGACTCGGACTCTCAGATCTGGTTCTCGGCGACCATCCACGCCAAATAAGGCAGGAGTTTGAGAGAGATCAGATCTGAGATCTACACGGTTTTCCTCCGGATCAAAGCTTGGCCTTTGATCCCGAGAAGAGTCTCGATTTCGCTTGGTCGATTTCGATAACTAGGGCTATTATTTCCTTGACGAAATAGTACCCCCGGCTGTTATTTTCTTCGTGAAATAGCACCCGTCATACCGTGTAGATCCGACCAGATCAAGATCACGCAGTGGTCCACGGATTAACCCCGACGCAGGCAAAGAACCCACAAAAGCGAGTGACCGCAAAACAGGAGCTCGTGATTCGTTCGACAAACAAGGAAGATTGTAACTTTTTCTTTTTTCTTTTGATCTCGTTATAACTGGATCTTATAAAAAGACCGGATCTTTGTAACCGATAAACTGTTAACAAAGTAATCAATGACTTCAATGAAGAAAGCTACGATTTTTCCTGCGAACAATATGTAATTTCATATTTATAAACATGAAAACCCAAAACCATGCATGTATATATATAACTATATATATACATAGAAAACAAAACTTATGTATATATATATATATAACTATATATATATACAAAGAAACCAATAAATGTGTGTGAATAGATATTGAGCTTAGAGTATCTAACATACATAATATAAAATCTAAACTAGATTATCCAAGCTTGGTCTTGATCTTCATTGTAGCTCAACTTGGTACACATACGGATGAAGCTTGAACTTGATCTTTAATTTGAATTGCAAGGTTTCACCGACATTCCGCCAACCTCCTTTGGATATGATCGTTGAAGCTCTATTCCATCCATCCTCCAACTCGTTGTTTGTCTACAATAAATAGAAATATACCAATACTAGACAAACAACATTAGTGGTAAATTGTTTGTTAAACATCATCAAAACAAAGAGGCCAACAGAATAGCTGCAGGTGTGATCTCTAGGGATCTCTCTCTGATGGGAGCGGCTGGTATCCCCTGTGGCTGAGCTACCGGTGGTGGTGGTGGTGTGATATGATTCGCTACAAGCTGCTCAATTTCTGTCATCCTAGCTATAAGGGGAGCCATGATATCTACTAGATATTGGGGTGCCTACTGCGGCTCAGCTGGTGCCTGATGTGGCTCGGGTGGAGCTTGCTGTGGCTCAGGTGGAGCCTGCTGCGACTCTACCTATCTAGCTCTCCGAGTACGAGGACACATAATGTATCACAATACGATTTTTACAACATTTAGTATTCACACAAATACTTAAATTTACACAAAATAGTTGTCATAAAAAAATATTCTCAAAATTTTAAGTTATACGCATATATCGTCCTCACTCATACTAGGAAATCCTTAACGGACTCTATACATGAATCCTAAAAAACTCTATCCTAGCTTTACGACTTGACACAGGATGATCCTAAGGATACTGGAACTAAGCTCTGATACCAACTGTGACACTCCTGGGTTCACACAAGGCTACAGTCCGAGGTAAAACCAGGAATGTCAAACCTGCCATGCACCACACCGTGCAATAACATGTTTTACCATCACAATTACTATCTCTCTAGTAGAGTTAATAACAGGTGTAGGTACAAAAGCAAGTAAAAGATAATACAAGAGATATATGATGAAATAATAGAGATAAAAATGATATTTCATCATCCAACATACAAAAATATAAAGTGGATCTCTGAAATAACTAGTCTGAAGATCTCAACAAGTCTCAAATGCAGAATATCTGATAAAAGGAAATAAGGCACACAGCCTTTACAACTTCTAGAACATAACTATCAAATGTCTAAACAAAATGTCTACAATGGAGCTCCATAAATAAAATAAAACTACAAATGAAAGATGGATGCTAATAAGTATTGCCATCAACCTGCGACTCTCCGTGCACCTGGCTCGTTACCTGAAATGGGAGGGGACAACGAGCGTCAAAGCGCTAGATGATGTTTAACAAACAATTTACCACTAATGTTGTTTGTCTAGTATTTGTGTTTTCTTATTTATTATAGACAAACAACGTAGTTGGAGGATGGATGGAATAGAGCTTCAACGATCATATCCAAAGGAGGTTGGCGGAATGTCGATGAAGCTTATGCAATTCTGGTTCAAGATCCAAGTTCAAGCTTCATCCGCAAGTGTACCAAGTCGAGCTTATTCAAGATCAAGATCTGGCTTGGGTAACTTAGTATAGGTTTTATATTATGTGTGTTAAGTACGTTAAGCTCAATATCTATACACACATATTTATTGGTTTCTTTGTATATATATATATATATAGTTATATATATTTATATACATGCATGGTTTTGGGTTTTCATGTTTATAAATATGAAATCACATATTTCATATTTACTATTGTGTTTTTTGAAAACATTGCATAGAATATGCAATTTTGTGAAAATTCTGTATTCTTAGTTTTTGGACATAACAATAATCATATACATATTTTATTAAGTCTATATAATAATTGTGCAAAGCTTCAAAACATGGTTTAACCTAAATGTCAAAATTCACATGTTTACATTTTTATGTTTTGGCCTATTTTGCAAAATGATGATATTTTTCATTTGGGAAGTCCTTTTTGGAAACCACTCATTGTAGAATATTTATTATCATGTCTACAATCATTCCCCAAAGTTTTACATTTTTTGGAATTTATTTGATATTTTTAAACAGCATTTTAAAATCAGCAAAACAGTTTTTGAATATGTCAGTTTTCGGTCGACCGAACCTGAGTTCTCGTGTTCACTGGACGACAGAGAGTTCGTCGGTCAACCGCGATCGACCGAGAGCTCGAGACTTCCCACGGTCGACCGCATCGGTCGATTGAAGAAGTATCTGCTCGTTTTCTCAGTTTGGGATCTGGTGTAGGCGTATAAAACTGCTTATCGGTCCCTTAGCACAGCTCGGCATAAACCGATGAACCATCGGGCGACATATACAAATACGAGCGTCAGTCCACAATGCCGAAGCCAAGTGACACGTAACGAAGCGGATTAACGAGGCGACGGGGTTAACGAACCGCACACAAGCAATGGAATACATCCACTCGCATGCGGAATCAAGCTAACAGTCCGGTGAGTCAACGAGTCATCCAATCATAGAACAGATTCGAACTCGAACACCGAAGCAGATTTACTGCCAAATCAGGATTCAGATCAACAAATCGGAGTCCAAATCATCAGCGAAACCGGACAACGGATACAACACGACAACACCTAGAGGACTCGGCCAAAACCGAACCACCTCTAGGTGGCCGACCAGATCTGTGCCCGGGCACAGTTCTGAGTGCCTATAAATAGAGGGGCATGGCTCATTTGTGAGAGGTTGGAATTTTTGGAGGCGAAGCTCTGCTGGATTGAAGGCTCAAAACTTAAAAAGATTGAAGCTTTGGAACTTTGAAGACTTGACTTCCAGATCTGGTTCTTGGAGATCATCCACGCCAAATAAGGCAAGAATTCGAGAGAGATCAGATCTGAGATCTACACGGTTTCCCTCCGGATCAAAGCTTGGCCTTTGATCCCGAGAAGAGTCTCGATTTCGCTTGGTCGATTTCGAATACTAAAGGCTATTATTTCCTTAGTGAAATAGTACCCCCGGCTGTTATTTCCTTCATGAAATAGCACCCGTCATACCGTGTAGATCCGACCGGATCAAGATCGCACGGTGGTCCACGGATTAACCCCGGCGCAGGTGAAGAACCCACAAAAGCGAGAGACCGCAAAACAGGATCTCGCGATTCGTTCGACATAAAAGGAAAGTTGTAATTTTCATTTTCTTTTGATCTCGTTGTAACCGGATCTTATAAAAAGACCGGATCTTTGTAACCGATAAACTGTTAACAAAGTAATCAATGGAATCAAAGAAAACAAATTTTCCCGCGAACAATCTGGCGACCATAGTGGGAGCCGACGATCTCGCTACCGAGATCTATGTGTCGCAGCCGCGGATCTCAATCCATGTCGAAGAGGAGGTCGAATATGAATTCGATCAACAGAAGTTCAAGGAGTATCTGTCATCCTCATCCGGATCGACCTCCCCTCGCAAGTCCAAAAAGTTCTCCTCCAGGAGAAAAATCCGTTGGTATGAAGAAGTTGAGAGTACCAACGAAGATCTCACCCCGATTGATGCCATGGTTGCATTAGGTTAGGCTCCACCAACCTCCAACCAGGTTAAGCCTGTTCACGCCAATTCCTCTGTTACTCTTTCTAAGAGAGCCCGTCAGAGGCGACGCCAACGTTTGGCCAAAGAACTCGCGAAGGCGATGGAATCCACGGATGGAATCCGCTATAACGCGGATCTGAAGAACAGGAGAGGCAAACAGCCTCAACAACCAATGAATGGTAGCTCCTCCAAGCCGCCAACGAACGAATGGATCCGTGTCACACGGAATCGTTCGACACTTAAGGAGCGCATTCGCAAGCGCCGCGCACTATCAGCGCAAGCACGGGCTTAAGTCCAGGAAGCCCGTAGAAGGCTACAGAAGGAAGTGGCCAAGAAACCGCCACCAACCCGTCAAGTTTGGAGGCCGAGGTCTGAAGCGGCGATTCAGACTAAAGCACAATCAGTGCAGCCTTTGAAGCAGGCTCAACCTCCGGCGAGCCGACCAAAGTCGCCGGTAATTCCAATAGCTTCTTCGGGAGATCCCGCAGAATCATCCCGAAGGAGAAAGTCAGTCTTGGAGCGCCTTGGTCCAAATCCCGACGAGAGAGGCAAAGCTCCAGTTCAAGAACGTTTGGGCCCGATCAAGAAGCCCCGAACGACTCAACATGCTGGGGGTCGCCGCCACTCTCAACATGACAAAGAAATTAGGGCAGCTACGTGCACCAATTTACGCATTGAAGTCCAGGAGCCTGCTGAGAACTCACGCCCAAAAAGGCATGTCTTGAGGCGCGTGACTCTTGAAAGCCCAAAGAAGGCAGTTCACCCTCAGAAGGAAACATTGTCGTCTGATGATGACGACGTTATACCTGAGAAGTCGTGCCAACACACGATAGGTTACTCCGACAGTCAAGCCGACGAGTTGTACTATCGTGTTGGTAGTACGAGGAAAACCAGGAAGAGGAGTCCTCAAGAACTAGAAACTCAATGCCCCTGTTTCAAACTCATTCGGGCAGTATTGTTGGAGTGCAACTGCACCAATACAGTCCCCGAAAGAATCTCGGTTTTCGAAAGGCTCAATACCAAAATGCCAAGGCCAAGGTCTAGGCGTTTCCGACAAAGAAGAAGGGTAGTCAAAAATGGAGAATTTTCGAGGGTCACCACTAATATGACCAGCAAAGGGACGTCAACACAGGATAATCCCGAGTCGATTCCGGAAGTACCCCGGCGGATGACCCGTCTGCAGTCCGAAGCCATCATACGAGGAACTTATGGTAGGGTTCGGACAAGATTACCATCAGAAGATGAAGAATCGGATTCCTGCTCTGCATCAGACAATCAATATCCAGCGAGGGACAACCCCGCGAGTCATTTATGATAAGCGCAGAATAAGTGGCCAAGATGCTCGAAGAAGCCATGGCTAAACAACAGGAGAGCTTCAGGTTCGAAATGCAGATGGCCATGCAGAACATGAGAGAAATGAATGACCAACAAATCCAAGCATTGACGAACCAACAAGGCGAGCCAAGTCGTCGTAACCAGGTTAATCTGGAAGATGAGGGCACGGGTCCGAATGAGACTCATAATACCAATAATCCTCCCATCAATGCAGGGGGTGGTAACGAGAATACCAACGAAGACTCAGGTGAAAGCTTGAAGATTAAAAATCTCGAGAGCAAAATCAATACGTTGATTTCCGCTCAAGAGATGAAGAAGACGGGCATTCCTTGTCCGTACCCATGAGAATGGGAATCAATCCCTTATCCGCTGAAGTTCAGTCTAATTAACTTCACGCCATTTGATGGGAAGGGTTCACCCACACAACATTTGATTTACTTCAAATCGCACCTGGGTGTTATCTCTGGTAATGAGCCTCTGATGGTACGGTCCTTCGTTGGCACTCTTCGTGGAGCCGACTTCGATTGGTATCGCCGCCTCAAGCCAGGAAGCGTGAATAGCTGGGACGACATGGAGATAAAATTCCTCGCTAATTTCTTCGATGACGACACTGAGATATCCCTCGGAACGTTGCTCGATGAGAAACAAAAGGATGGGGAATTGGTCGACACCTTCGTCAAAAGGTTCCGGAACAAGGCGATGAACTGTCGGGACCTGATCACTAAGGAGTTTATTCTCCAGACTTGCCACAACAACCTCGCATTGGACGTGTTGGAGGCAATGGGAACGGCACCGTCTAACACTTGGAAAGACTTAAAGGTGCGCGGTGAACAAGCCGAACGCTTCCTCCGAAGGAAGAAGGCCGAGAGGAACCTACCGACGGCTAATCCTCTGAACTCAAACTTCGCCTCTCGTGGTAAGGGAAAAGCACCTGCAGCTACTGGTGTTGCTAATCAAACGTCACAATAGTAATCCCGAAGGCAGCAAAAGACTTCGGACCCGAGACTCAAAAAAGAGTATTCTTTCAAGGACGAAGACGTTCCAGCTATCTTCGAATCCCTCCTTAGAAGCAACAAGATCAAGCTACCACCTATCATAAATCAGGAGGAAGATGACAGCACTACGGACCCAAAGTACTGTGCATATCACAGGAGGGTCCTTCATCCCACCAAGGATTGCTTCGCTCTCAAGAATAGCATCCAAACCATAGTTGAAGCCGGCGTCATAACGCTGAGATAAGCCAAATAAGAATGGAAAGACTCCAAAGAGTATACGAGTATAAACTGTTTCTCAATCCTCCAATAGGTGCATAAGGTTAAACTGCTCCCTGCAGACTCCGACAAGTATAAGAGTATAAACTGCTTCTTAAGACTCTAAAGAGTATACGAGTATAAATTGTTTCTCAATCCTCCAATAGGTGCATGAGGTTAAACTGCTCCCTGCATACTCCGACAAGTATAAGAGTATAAACTGCTTCTCAATCCTCCGACCGGTATAAGAGGTTAAACTGCTCCCTGATACTCCAACATGTATATGAGTCTAAACTGTTTCCTTTCTTTCACGGGAAGTTCCTGGAGAATACTATGCCTGATATTCTTAAGGATAACCCGGACACCCAACTGAGTACAATGTCAGACCTAATTCCACAAGGGAAGCTGGGGGTGGATTATTCATGTATCGAGAAGTTCTCGAAAGAATACCACGGGTGATATTCTTAGGGATAACCCAATCACTACAAAAGTGATAATTAAAACATCCACATTTAAACTCTAAAGGTTAGAATGTTTTCCATTATTGTTATCAAATTCACTAATTCTCATGAGTTATCTTGTTGAGACGAGATTCCATCCTTTTGACAGATTAATCTTTCCTCACAAAAATCCCCCACTGATCAAGTCAATTGACGGTGGGTCCACTAAATTTTCTGTCCGCCAATTCATGGCAATTTCCAAAGCTTGACGTGTTAAGTCCTGATTACTTAACGTCAAAACCCTTCATCGAGTGGCCAGTACAAACCAGTATTTCTACTACTACTTGTATTCCACTCCCTTTGCTTTCAGGTCAAACCTATAAAAGTTAGGGCCACAACCAAAATCCCCTCTCGATTCCCTTAATGAACAAGAGGCCCATAAATTGAGCGATCAAACCTTCCTACAGTTAGGATCGTCTTAAACCTCCCATTCGGTCAAACCTTCCTACAGTTAGGACCAAAACCACAATTCACTCTACGAGAAATCAATCTTTAGTTCGGTAATCAAACCTTCCGACAGTTAGGGTTATCCGAATCTTTTCGATTCTCGGAGTGGAGATCCCACTCTTAGTTTCACTTTTTCGGATTCTGGGGGTGGAGATCCCACCTCGAGTCTCCTTTCCAACTAGAGATAGAATATATAATTCTTCCTCTTCAGTGTTGGGAGATAGAATATAAAATTCTTCCTCTCCCGCATCGGGTTTGTCTTTGCCCCAAGAGAAGACTCCGCTTTTTCAAACTCCTAGAATCCGTGCTTCACACGTATATGAAGTTTATCCCGAATCCTAAGCAGGGATAAGTCTGCGCCTAACACGCGCTGCCGGTTTAGTCTTTTTCCATAGAAAAAAACACTAGAGTTCGATTCTGGGGTATCATATCCTGAAACCTAAGCAAGGATAAGTTTGCGCCTAACCCGCGCTGCCGGTTAGTTCTTAACCGTTAAAAAGAACATCCGTCCACATATTCAATATTGTGGTAGGTTGTTATTAATAACACCAAAATCCATGCCTTACACGCATGGGGAATTTCATCCTGAATCCAAAGAAAGGATATGCCGACGCCTAACACACGTCGCCGGTTTAGTCTTTCTCCGTAGAAAAAGACACCAGAATACCAGTCTGGGGTATTTTATCCCGAAGCCTAAGTAGGGATAAAGTCGGGTAGCCTATTCCCGTAACAATGGTGAAGTCTATGTATTCGACATCATAGCACAAAGTCTCAGAGAATTCACTCTCTTAGCACAATGTTACATGCGGAACGGATTTAGACAATCCGCATGCTAGCCCGACTCAAACGGTAGTCGGTAAAGGCTTATCAAACCCGTTGAAGGCTGGGGGTTAGCCAAGAATCCTAAAGTCAACACCTAACACGTGTCGCCGGGTAGCCTATTCCCGTAACAAAGGCGAAGTCTACGTATTCGAAGTCGTAGCAGCGAGTCTAAGGGAGTTCATTTCGTTAGCACAACGTCACATACGGAACGGATTTAGACAATCTGCATGCTAGCCCGATTCAAACGGTAGTCGGTAAAGGCTTATCAAACCCGTTGATAGCTGAGGGTTTGCCAAAAATCCTATAAATACGGGAGTCACTGAGGCATCAGCTTCATTAGTTGGTCTCGTGACTTGAGCATCCAACGACATTCGAAACCCTAGGGTCAACGCCGGTCAACGCGTAACCCTAGGTCAACGCCAGTCAATGCGTTGCGATCAAAAGTCAACGTACGACGTTCAAAACCCTAAGGTCAACGCCGGTCAACGCGTAACCCTAGGTCAATGCCAGCCAACGCGTTGCGATCAAAAAGTCAACATACGACGTTCAAAACCCTAAGGTCAACGCCGGACAACACGTAACCCTAGGTCAACGCCAGTCAACGCGTTGCGATCAAAAAGTCAACGTACGACGTTCGAAACCCTAGGGTCAATGCCGATCAACGCGTAACCCTAGGTCAACGCGTAACCCTAGGTCAACGCCAGTCAACGCGTTGCAATCAAACAGTCAACGTACGATGTTCGAAACCCTAGGGTCAACGCCGGTCAACGCGTAACCCTAGGTTAACGCCGATCAATGCATTGCAATGAAAAAATCAATACTCCGAAAAGTATACGAGTATAAACTACTTCTTAATACTCTGAAAAGTATACGAGTATAAACTGCTTCTTAATACTCCAATAAAGTATACGAGTATAAACTATTTCCTATTTTTGGTTGAGAAGTTTCTGGAGAATATTTTTTTAAAAATATTCTTAAGGATAACTCAACAACACTACGCCGGACAACGCGTCACAAAATAAAGACTCAACGTCAACGATCGATGGTCAGTTCTATGTTGAACCAACAAACACGAGCTAAAAGATCAGAAAATCAGGAATCGACTTCAAGTTCAAAATTCCGACAACGGTCAGACAATAAATGTAGCACCGGAACCCTTACAGACATTCGACAAAGCACCGAATAGCCTGAAGGATTGAAGGAATCAAGAATAGAAGCCATTCCAAAGTCCCGTCATACCAATTGAAGGTTGGGGCAATCATATCCAAAGCATTCCAGACTCTCCTATAAAAGAACGAGGTTGAAATACTTTGGAGGGGGTATCTGTAGGCGTATAAAACTGCTTATCGGTCCCTTAGCACAGCTCGGCACAAACCGATGAGCCATCAGGCGACATATCCAAATACGAGTGTCAGTCCACAACGCCGAAGCCAAGTGACACGTAACGAAGCGGATTAACGAGGCAACGGGGTTAACGAACCGCACGCAAGTAATGGAATACATCCACTCGCGTGCGGAATCAAGCTAACAGTCCGGTGAGTCAACGAGTCATCCAATCATAGAACAGATTCGAACTCGAACACCGAAGCAGATTTACTGCCAAATCAGGATTCAGATCAACATATCGGAGTCCAAATCAACAGCAAAACCAGACAACGGACACAACACGGCAACACCTGGAGGACTCGGCCAAAACCGAGCCACCTCCCGGACAACGGACACAACACGGCAACACCTAGAGGACTCGGCCAAAACCGAACCACCTCTAGGTGGCCGGCCAGGTCTGTGCCCGGGCACAGTTCTGAGTGCCTATAAATAGAGGGGCATGGCTCATTTGTGAGAGGTTGGAATTTTTTGAGGCGAAGCTCTGCTGGATTGAAGGCTCAAAACTTAAAAAGATTGAAGCTTTGGAACTTTGAAGACTCAACTTCCAGATCTGGTTCTTGGCGATCATCCACGCCAAATAAGGCAGGAGTTTGAGAGAGATCAGATCTGAGATCTACATGGTTTCTCTCCGGATCAAAGCTTGGCCTTTGATCCTGAGAAGAGTCTCGATTTCGCTTGGTCGATTTCGAATACTAAAGGCTATTAT
This sequence comes from Asparagus officinalis, assembly GCF_001876935.1. Taxonomy (NCBI): domain Eukaryota; kingdom Viridiplantae; phylum Streptophyta; class Magnoliopsida; order Asparagales; family Asparagaceae; genus Asparagus; species Asparagus officinalis. Next base: position 18,160,837 of record NC_033803.1, read on the forward strand.
TTCCTTGGTGAAATAGTACCCCCGGCTGTTATTTCCTTCATGAAATAACACCCGTCATACCGTGTAGATCTGACCGGATTAAGATCGCGCGGTGGTCCACGGATTAACCCCGGCGCAGGCGAAGAACCCACAAAAGCGAGAGACCGCAAAACAGGATCTCGCGATTCGTTCGACATAAAAGGAAAGTTATAATTTTCATTTTCTTTTGATCTCGTTGTAACCGGATCTTATAAAAAGACCGGATCTTTGTAACCGATAAACTGTTAACAAAGTAATCAATGGAATCGAAGAAAACAATTTTTCCCGCGAACATCTGGATTGCGGTCGACCGCGAATTTTTTTGGTCGACCGCCGCTCTGTCAGATTCTTTCCAATGGCTATTTTTGTTACCGTTGGCTGTGGCCTTTTCTGTCTTTTGTTTAGGGTTTTTAGCTGAGGTTTTGGGAGGCTATAAATACCCCCATTGATCTTAGTTCTAAGACATCCAATAAGTTTTTAAACAAGGGTTTAAACAAGGTTTTAAGTTTGTTTTGTTTAAGTTTAGGGGTTTTTACAAAGAGGAGCTTACATCAGTTGTTGAGGAGTTCATCTTTAATATTTCATCATCCTCTCTGTGTTTATAGAGAAGTTTTTCTAAACTCTTATCTAGCTTTACATTTGCATAGTTATTTGATTATCATTCTTTAAAGCTAGTTTTTATATTGAGTTTAGATTTGATTTGATTTACTCATTGTTACACACACCCACTTTGAGCTTATTGTATTTGCATACATAGTATATTAGGATTGTGAGAGATTTTAACATTGAGTTGTGCTTAATTAAGTTCTCATCTATTGTAGAGAACAAATTTATATTTGTTACTGTTCGCGGGAAAAATTGTTTTCTTCATTGAGTTCATTGTTCTCTCAAGTAATTGTTTTTCGATTACAAAAGATCCGGTCTTTTTATAAGATCCGGTTACAACAAAATCAAAGAAAAAATAAAAAGATTACAACTTTCCTTTTTCGAACGAATCACGAGCTCCTATTTTGCGGTCACTCGCTTTTGTGGGTTCTTCGCCTGCGCCGGGGTTAATCCGTGGACCACTGCGCGATCTAGATCCGGTCGGATCTATACGGTATAGCGGGTGTTATCTCACGAAGGAAATAACAGCCGGGGGTACTATTTCACTAAGGAAATAATAGCCTTTAGTTCTCGGGATCAAAGGCCAAGCTTTGATCCGGAGGGAAACCGTGTAGATCTCAGATCTGATCTCTCTCGAACTCCTGCCTTATTTGGCGTGGATGATCGCCAAGAACCAGATCTGATATGTCCAAGTCTTCAAAGTTGAAAATTCGAAGGTGAGTTCTCAATCCAGCAGAGTTTCGGCTCCAAAAGTTCCAACCCCCTTCAAATGAGCACTCAAGGGCCTATTTATAGGCTCTCAGATCTGTGCCTTAGCACAGATCTGGCCGGCCATCTATACACCTAGGTGGCTTGGTTTTGGCCGAGCCACCTGGGATTGGCTCGGTTTTGACCGAGCCCTCCAGGTGTTTGTTGTTTTGCCATCTTCCGGTTTCGCTATTGATTTGGACTCCGATTTGTTGATCTGAATCCTGATTTGGCAGTAAATCCGCTTCGGTGTTCGAGTTCGAATACGTTCTATGGTTGGATGACTCGTTGACTCCCCGAACCGTTGGCTTGATTCCGCACGTGAATGGATGCATTCCGTTGCTCGCGTGCGATTCGTTAACCTCGTCGCCTCGTTAATCCGCTTCGTTGTGTGTCACGTGGCTTCGGCGTTGTGGACTGACGCTCGTGTTTGGATATGTCGCCCGATGGTTCGTTGGTTTGTTGAATCACCGTGCCGAGCTTTGTTAAGGGACCTATAAGCAGTTTTATACACCTACAGATACCCCCTCCAAAGTATTTCAGCCTCGTTCTTTTATAGAAGAGTCTGGGATACTTTGGATATGATTGTCCCAACCTTCAGTCGGTGTAACGGGACCTTGGAATGACTTCTGTTCTTGATTCCTTCAATCCTTCAGGCTATTCGGTGCTTTGTCGAATGTCTGTAAGGGTTCCGGTGCTGCATTTATTGTCTGACCTTTGTCGGAATTTTGGACTTGAAGTTGATTCCTGATTTTCTGATCTTTAGCTCGTGTTTGCTGGTTCAACATAGAACTGACCATCGATTGTTGGCGTTGAGTCTTTATTTTGCGACGTGTTGTCCGGCATAGTGTTGTTGAGTTATCCTTAAGAATATTTTTAGAAAAATATTCTCCAGAAACTTCTCAACCAAAAATAGGAAATAGTTTATACTCGTATACCTTGTTGGAGTATTAAGAAACAGTTTATACTCGTATACTTTTCGGAGTATTGATTTTTTTCATTGCAACACATTGATCGACGTTGACCTAGGGTTACGCGTTGACCGGCGTTGACCCTAGGGTTTCGAACATCGTACGTTGACTTTTTTATCGCAACGCGTTGACTGGCGTTGACCTAGGGTTACGCGTTGACCGGCGTTGACCCTAGGGTTTCGAAATGTCGTTGATGCTCAAGTAAGCTGAGGCCAACTAATGACTGATACGTCAGTGACTCTCGTATTTATAGGATTTTTGGCAAACCCTCAGCCATCAACGGGTTTGATAAGCCTTTACCGACTACCGTTTGAGTCGGGCTAGCATGCGGATTGTCTAAATCCGTTCCGCATGTAACGTTGTGCTAAGAGAGTGAATTCTCTTAGACTCGGTGCTACGACTTCAAATACGTAGACTTCGCCCTTGTTACGAGAATAGGCTACCCGGCAACGTGTATTAGACACTGACTTATCCCTACTTAGGCTTCGGGATAAAATACCCCAGAATCAAACTCTGGTGTCTTTTTCTACGGAGAAAGACTAAACCGACGACGCGTGTTAGGCGTCGGCATATCCTTTCTTAGGATTCAGGATGAAATTCCCCATGCGTGTAAGGCATGGATTTTGGTGTTATTAATAACAACCTGCCACAATGTTGAATATGCGGCAGCGCAGGTTAAGCGCAGACTTATCCTTGCTTAGGTTTCAGGATATAATACCCCAGAATCGAACTCTGGTGTCTTTTTCTACGAAAAAAGAATAAACCGGCAGCGCGTGTTAGGCACAGACTTATCCCTGCTTAGGATTCGGGATAAACTTCCTATATGTGTGAAGCACGGATTCTAGGAGTTTGAAAAAGCGGAGTCTTCTCTTGGGGCAAAGACAAACCCGATGTGGGAGAGGAAGAATTTTATATTCTATCTCTCAACACTGAAGAGGAAGAATTTTATATTCTATCTCTAGTTGGAAAGGAGACTCGAGGTGGGATCTCCACCCCCAGAATCCGGAAAGGTGAAACTAAGAGTGGGATCTCTACTCCGAGAATCAAAAAGATTTGGATAACCCTAATTGTCGAAAGGTTTGATTACCGAACTAAAGATGGATTTCTCGTTTATCGAGAGTGAATTTTGGTTGTGGTCCTAACTGTAGGAAGGTTTGACCAAGTAGGAGGTTTGAGGTGACCCTAACTATAGGAAGGTTTGATCACTCGATTTGAAACTGGACCTCTCGTTCATTGGAAGAATCAAGAGGGGATTTTGGTTTTGGCCTTAACTGTAGGAAGGTTTGACCAAGTGGGAGTGGGAGTACAAATCACAATGGGAGTGTTGACTTGTACAAATTACTCAGAAGGAATTCCTGGTGTTAAGTTATAAGGGCTTAACACGAAGGGGTTTGACAATTCGTCAAGGATTGATATCAAAATTCCAAGTATTATATCCGGACTCTAACAGTGGGAGTGTTGAGTGCACAGATACATCGAAAGTTTGAATGGATTTAACCGAAAGGAATTTTAGTGGACCCACTGTCAATTAATTTGATCAGTGAGGGATTTTATGGTGGAAGACTATGAGTCGTTAAACACCAACAGGAGTTTTGTGAGGGAAGATTGATCCAACGAAGTGATCGAATCTCATCTCAGCAAAAGAGTGTTCGGAAATCACAGTGGGGTTTAGTATTTATCACTTTTTTCTCTTTTCTCTTTTTTTTATTTTTTTAATGATCGGGTTATCCATAAGAAAATTACATGTAACATTCTTACGGGAACTTCCTGTTACATGAAATATCCACCCCCAGCTTTTCTTGCAAAACTGGGTTTATCGTTGTATCGGCTGCATGATCGAGTTATCCTTAAGAATACCACACATGGCACTCTCCAGGAACTTCCCGTGGAAGAAAGGAAATAGTTTAGACTCATATACCTATTGGAGTATCAGGGAGCAGTTTAACCTCTTATACCGGTCGGAGGATTGAGAAGCAGTTTATACTCATATACTCTTCGAAGTCTTGCCGTTCTCATTTGGCTTATCTCAGCGTTATGACGCCGGCTTCAACCAAGGTTTGGATGCTATTCTTGAGAGCGAAGCAATCCTTGGTGGGATGAAGGACCCTCCTGTGGTATGCACAGTACTTCGGATCCGCAGTATTGTCAGCTTCCTCCTGATTTGTGATAGGTGGTAGCTTGATCTTGTTATTTTCAAGGAGGGATTCGAAGATGGCTGGAATGTCTTCGTCCTTGAAAGAGTACTCTTTTTGGAGTCTCGGACCCGAAGTCTTTTGCTGTCTTCGGGATTGCTGTTGTGACGTTTGATTAGCACCACCAGTAGCTGCAGGTGCTTTGCCCTTACCACGAGAGGCAAAGTTTGAGTTCAGAGGATTAGCCGTCGGTAGGTTCCTCTCGGCCTTCTTCCTTCGGAGAAAGCGTTCGGCTTGTTCGCCGCGCACCTTCAAGTCTTTCCAAGTGTTAGACGGTGCCGTTCCCATTGCCTCCAACACGTCCAATGCGAGGTTGTTGTGGCAAGTCTGGAGAATAAACTCCTCAGTGATCGGGTCCCGACAGTTCATCGCCTTGTTCCGGAACCTTTTGACGAAGGTATCGACCAATTCCCCGTCCTTTTGTTTCTCATCGAGCAACGTTCCGATGGATATCTCAGTGTCGTCATTGAAGAAATTAGCGAGGAATTTTTTCTCCATGTCGTCCCAGCTATTCACGCTTCCTAGCTTGAGGCGACGATACCAATCGAAGGCGGCTCCACGAACAGTGCCAACGAAGGACCGTACCATCAGAGGCTCATTACCAGAGATAACACCCAGGTGCGATTTGAAGTAAATCAAATGCTGCGTGGGTGAACCCTTCCTATCAAACGGCGTGAAGTTAATTAGACTGAACTTCGCCGGATAGGGGATTGATTCCCATTCTCGTGGGTATGGACAAGGAATGCCCGTCTTCTTCATCTCTTGAGCGGAAATCAACGTATTGATTTTGCTCTCGAGATTTTTAATCTTCAGGTTTTCACCTGAGTCTTCATCAGCATCCTCGTTACCACCCCCTGCATTGACGGGAGGATTATTGGCATTGTGAGCTTCCTCATCTTCCAGATCAATCTGGTTACGACGATTTGGCTCGCCTTGCTGGTTTGTCAGCACTCGGATTTGTTGGTCATGCATTTCTCTCATACTCTGCATGGCCATCTGCATTTCGTGCTTGAAGCTCTCCTGCTGTTTAGCCATGGCTTCTTAGAGCATCTTGGCCACTTGTTCGGCGCTTATCATAAATGACTCGCGGGGTTGTCCCTCGATGGATACTGTATTGTCTGATGCGACAGCAGAGCAGGAATCCGATTCTTCATCTTCTGATGGTAATCTTGTCTGAACCCTACCATATGTTCCTCGTATGATGGCTCCGGACTGCAGACGGGTTATCCGCCGGGGTACTTCCGGAATCGACTCGGGATTATCCTGTGTCGACGTCCCTTTGCTGGTCATATTGGTGGTGACCCTCAGGAATTCTCCATCCTCGACTACCCTTCTTCTTTGTCGGAAACGCCTGGGCTTGGTTTTGGCCTTTCGAAAACTAAAATTCTTTCGGGGACCGTCTTAATGCAGTTGTACTCAAACAATACTGCCTGAATGAGTTTGGAACAGGGGCATTGAGTTTCTAGTCCACGAGGACTCCTCTTCCTGGTTTTCCTCGTACCACCAACACGATAGTACAACTCGTCAGCTTGAAGGTCGGAGTAACTTATCGTATGTTGGCACGACTTCTCAGGTATAACGTTGTCAACTTCAGACGACAATGTTTCCCTCTGAGGGCGAACTATCTTCTTTGGGCTTCCAAGAGTCACGCGTGGTTCGCGGGAAAAGTTGGTGTTTTCTTCATTATCGATGTCATTGCACTCAGTTAACAACTTTATGCGTT
>NC_033803.1:18168093-18235685 GCF_001876935.1 Asparagus officinalis
TAATAAGCTTTCTTATAAATACAAACGAAACTCCTTTCTTCGGAAGAATCAAATTTTCACCCTACAGCAATCTCTTCTGTCTCGGCTAGCTTCTGCTCCAGGGATCTCAACTCATCAGATTAAATAGTATGGGTTTGCTGATCCTGTGCTTTCATCATCTGAAGAATATCCAAAGTCTCCTCTTTTTCACGGAGCGTTCTTCTGAGCTGGTCTATCTCGGTCGCACAGGAGGTAATAGAAAGATCGAGCTCGGCAAGCGAAGATAACTTAGTAGCAAGACTCGTCCTAACTCGATCTACTCGGCCCCGCTGCATCTGAATCTCGAGATCAGCAAAAATCTGAGTCTCGCGTGATGACTGTAAGCGGGTGTCCAGCTCGGCAGCAATAAATGAGGAGGCACCTGCATCCCGGAGGTCACGAAACGTCTGAAGCTCACGCTCTAGGCAGTCAAGATCATCAACAATAGCCTTCGCCAGATCCGGGTACCCTGCGTCCTTTATTGAATTTATCTTAAGATCAAGGAACGGCTTAAACTGGTGAAGAGAAAGCCCACCGTGGAAAAGCTTGCCAATCATAGCATTCATGAAAGAGAAGAAGGAGCGGACTTCTATACAGATGGCAATCTTCTCAGGATCATCATCAGATAACAATTCCCTCGCCAGAATATGAAGACGAGAAGAAGGCCCTACACGATAAAAAGAAAAGAAAGATAAAAATAAAACCGTCAGAAAAGGACCTTGAAGAGTAGAAGAGTAAATAAATAGTATTCATACCCTCTTGAGTCACTGGGGGTGGTGGAGGTGTAACGGCTGGGGGTGTATCAACTGGTGTAGTTGGTCCCATAGCCGGCTCAACAGGGTCATTCTCAACAAAAACTCCTGTTAAATACAAGTCAGAATTCTCAAAGGCATCACATTATAGCTGCATTAGTCAAAATTGGCTAGTCCTATAATTAATTTGGGAGGAGGCATATACCTTCGAAAGAATCATCCTCAAGATTCTTATCGAACGTAGGCTCGGAAAATATATCTCCGGGTAACTGGCCATCAAATTGAGGAGAGCTATACATGAAGTGGAGTATAGGAGTGTCCGCTATCAAGCCTTCCTCGTCAAAATCATCAATGGAGAAATCTGATGTAAAAGAATATAAGTACCAAATAAGAATAAAGAGACTACAACCAACAGAAATGAGTTACCCCTCATGGATGTGTTAGCCTCCTTATTCCCAAAATCCACGGATGCCTCCTGCAGGCTATCTGAAGAAGCAAGGTGTACAGAGATGATTAAAGGATACACAAATTCTTTTGTATACCATCTAAAAGATACATTGTCAATAGTAGATGTACCTGGGTCTGCAGAATCAGGTCCTACATTGCTATCCTCCCTGACATCGGCAACCCCTGTAGGCCTCGTAAACTGGGGCAGCGGGTCAGGCTCAACAGGAGACACAGGAACGGAATCGGGACTCATTTCGCTCTCTCCACGCTCTCCTATATAGAGATGGAAAAGCATGAGTCAATGTTCCGAATAACCAAGAAGGTGGTTTAGAGAGTAGGTGTTACCTCCGTCACTAGCAGGATCATCACAAGCCATGTCCATATCAGATGCTCGAGAAGCTGCACGCGGCTTACGGGCTAATCTCTTCCGCCTAGCAGCAGGGAAAATAAACGAAGGTCTCGCCTGGGGAGGGGGACGAAACTCTTCATCCTGGTCAACTGTGGTCCCTGAAACATCAAACCATAGTCAGTTTCAATATTCCTAGAAGATGTAATGAAAAGACGAATAGCAAACCTCGCTCGGAAAAGTCTTCATAACCTTCAGGATCTCCGCCTGAAGCCTCGTCTGCGGAATGAAAGGTCTTCCTTCCCTCTTCATCAATCCGACGAGTCTTGTTCCGTGTCCTCTGTGATCGGGCATTTTCCCAAATCCTACGGGAATCAACCTGAGAAGCTTCCTCGGCCTCTAGCTCTGCAATAGGCTTCACGGGAATGGTCTTGTTGGCTGCTAACAACCACTTGCAGCTTAAGAAAGTAAGGTTCAACTGCCGATCAGTACTCGGGAGACTGAATCTAGCACCAGTACAGCCAGTCACGGTCCACAACCACGCACGGAGACCATCTATCAAACCACCGTGGGTCCGAAACTGCTGACGAGGATTCCCGATGTACAGCTGATCGTAGCCAAACTGACGAGCGAATCGACAGGGTAGATATGGCTCTATGAAGCACTGATCCCTCACCCGAAAAGTCAAATAACCTGGCCTAATGTTTACCAGCCAGTTAAAGCACCCGATGTCCAAGTGAGTTCGATACTCTCTCGGCCTCTCCTCATCTGTCAAACTATCGCCGTATCGGCCGGAGAACTGCGGAAAGCAAGTGGAAAATATCCAACACTTGTGGATCTGCAGCTGCTGCCTGACGTTAGAAAATCCGCGCCCCTCCCACTTGCCGTTCTCAAGCAATTGTAGTAAAGGAACGGAATGATCTGTGGCGCTCGGTACCGACATCATATCGGGACGGTGAAGGACAAACCAAGCCATCAAGTAAGTGTACGGGAGCTCTGTCTTAAGGGTGGGAATCTGAGTCGGCGAGTCCGTTTCCTTCCGTGTAAAGGCACCAGAAAGCTGTCGAAGTCCTCGGTGAATGTTAGCCACCATCACCAGAAGAAGTGAGAGTTCTTTCTTATAGGCGAGCTGAACTGCTGGATAGAGTACTTCCAAGGGCAGGGCGTCACAAGACTGGTATGAGACCACGCATTTCTTTAACCAAATAGCGAGGAAACCGGCAAGAAGGGTCATGGGTCGAATCGGTGCAGTAGCATGCCACAAGAATGATTTGAACTTGGTCCCTGCAGGAAAACCACCCTCAGAACTGCTAGTGGTATAAGAATGAGCGTCAATCTTCTTCATCAGAATGTTCACCCCTGAGGGAGTAAGTGGGGCCAACTCACAAATAGCCTCGCCAGAATTACTCTCCAGATTCTTGAACAAATAATTGGCAAACTGCTTCAGACTCACGAATGTCTTAGTCCTCTTTGCTAAAGGCTCAGACTGCGCCAAAGCTATATGATAGTGACAAGTGAGATCCCATAGAGTCTCGTAGCGATCGGGCATACGATCCTTCAGCAGACTTAATTCATGGTTGGAGGGAAAGTATTCCTGATACAACATCTGTCCCATGGGTAAGCCAGAAATCCTGTGCATCTCGTGAAGAGCCAAGCCCAATTCCCCTTGTCGGGTCAGAAAAGTGTTCGAATCTGAATTATAAAGCTCGAACAAAGCACAGAAATGCCTTGCGCTGACAGGCAAGCCATACATGGTGGCACGAACGGCTGCATATAAACCACAAGCGTGCAACTCCTCGCCCCATCGGCTCAAGACATACGTCGTCATACGGGTCCACCAAAACTTGTCCAAAGAATGGACCCAACCATAAATCCTGTGACGCGTCGCAGGCATCTCCCGTCCTAGAGCAGCGAGGCGATTCCTCAAGGTAGAAGCGGTGGCGAGGAACTCGTCCACGACATCTCCCGTTTCACAGCCTGACGCCTAAGCTCAGTCAAAGAACGATGTCGAGGAATCTTCGGCAAATACAGGAAACTACTGCCAGCCTTATGAAGCCACTGCTCGGCGTCAATAAACGCTGCATCGGGATCCCTGACAGAATCACCAAATAAAAAATCAGTCTTCCTGAGAGACTGAACGGAACTGGCGTCCTTCACAAGAGGTGCATCGGTAATCAACTGTCGAAGAGCTCGGTGCCCACCTTCCTTCACCGCCTGTACAACCTCAGTCGATGTGTCCAAAACGAACTGAGAGGTGACTGGGATAGGGGAAACATCGTCGGAGGTCGAATAATACTCGCCACGACGCCCGTATACTGCGTGAGATGAGAACGCTCCAGAAGGGTATTCAACTGAGAACAAGCAATTAAACGTTTGTTAATTCCAGTTATAAAAGGAAATTGAACTCATCTTACGAAGGGGTAAGATAGAGTCATTGCCTTATAAAGGGTGTGACGTTTTGGCTACGTTGCGCCTTCATAAGATAGGGTATATCGACAATATATCCCTGCCTTATAAGGCACAACGCAGCGACAAAACGCCCCCTTTATTTATTATGAGATAGTGTTTTGACCAAGCAAAACATATCTTTGAAGCATCGATCCTCACCAAGGAGAATCAAGGCTCTTCCCGATTGCCTCACCAAGGAGAACAACGTGGGGTTAAAAGGACCAATTTGTAAATTTCTAAGAAAAAATGGACTAATTTGTAAATTTTTAGAAAAAAGTGGCTCACCGGCATAAGAGGGAGGCGCGCCATCAGTCGGCACGGTAGAGGATTGACCCCTCGCCATACGGGACATAGAAACCTGCAAGGTAAATTGAAGGATTAGATCTAGAAAAGGAAAAATCTCATTTTTACCCCAAAAAAAAGGCAAGTTTGAGGCATCAAATCACACCCTCAACCCTTATATGTGATCCCGCGACTCCATATACTAGATCAAACATGAAATAGATCAAGATTGCGGAGGATTTACCTGAAGAAAAGCCCAAAATTCAATAAAGGCGAGACCTTTAAGGAAACTTGAACCACACGCTCGAGGGGCCTGAGAGAAACTTTTTATTTGGAGATTTTGGGAGATTCCTCAGTCCAAGATTCAAAGGAAAGCCAGATCCAAGACAAATATCAAGATTTGAAAAAGAATGGGTGCTCGAGGGAAGAGAAATCAAGAGGGAGGGGGATGGCCGGCCCTAGAAAGAGAGGAAGAAAAAAAAGAAAAAGAAAAAAAAAAGAACCCCTTTTATAGCCTTGAACCAGATCTGGCTGAACCAGACCAGACCAGGGCTGAACCAGACCAAGCCAGATTGAGCCAAATTGAGCCAGGTTGAGCCCGATTGAGCCAGAATGAGCCAAATTGAGCCAGAATTGAGCCTGGCTGGACCAGACCAGACCAGAATTAGCCAAATTGAGCCAGATTGAGTCAGATTGAACCAAATTGAACCAGTTTGAACCAAACTTGAACCAGAATTCAAATTAGAGCTGAATTAAGCATTGGAATGACCTTAGATCAACCTACGGTTCAGTCCTTCACCTATTTAACCCATCTACCATATATTTGGAAGGGTCGGAGAGATTTTTTGAACCCAAATACTACCTTTTTGGCACATTTTTTTGGGCCGGTTCAGATTATTCGAACCTAAAGAATACTCCAATAAGGTATACGAGTATAAACTATTCCCTTCTCTTTGTTAAGAAGTTTCTGGAGAATATTTTTCTAAAAATATTCTTAAGGATAACTCATAACATAACTCCCAGGAGTGTATGAGTATAAACTAGACCTCCCCGCTCCAACTCCTTAAGAGCTTAAACTGTGTAGACTCCAAAATACTTACGAGTATAAACTGTGTTAAACGCCAGACAACGCGTCACAATAAAGATTCAAAGCCGTCAACCGATGGTCAATTCAGTGTTGAAACAACCAACTCAAGCTAAAAAAGCCAAGAAATCAAGAATCGACTTCAAATTCAAAATTCCGACAACGGTCAGACAATAAATGCAGCACCGTAACCCTCTCAAACATTCGACAAAGCACCGAATAGCCTGGAGGATTGAAGGAATCGAGAACAGAAACCATTCCAAGATCCCGTCACACCGACTCGACGTACTATGTCTCTTGTTGTAGATTTTTAAGTATTAATTCTATCTATTTGTATGACATGGTTATCTGGATGATTATTGTAGGCATATAAAATTGCTTATAGGTCCCTTAACACGGCTCAACACGAACTAATGAGCCATCGGGCGACGTATCCAAGCACGAACGTCAGACCACAACACCGAAGCCAAGTGACACGCAACGAAGCGGAATAACAAGGCTACGAAGCTGACGAACCGCACGTGAACAACGGAATGAATCCACTCGCATGCGGAATCAAACCAACGGTCCAGAGAGTCAACGAGTCATCCAACCATATAACGGATTCGAACTCAGACACCAAAGCCGATTTACTGCCTAATCGGGATCCAGACTTCTAAATCAGGAATCAAGTCAACGAATCGATTTCAGACCAATCAACCGCAACACCGAATCACGGACGAAGCGGATACAAGGACCAAAACAACCGAACGACGGACACACACAAAGCCCGGAGTGGCTCGGCCAAGGCCGAGCCACCCTGAGGTGGCCAGGGTGGCTCGGCATGGGCCGAGCCACCCTGAGGTGGCCGCCCAGATCTGTGCCAAATGCACAGATCTGGTTGCCTATAAATAGACGGGGTCATTCATCATTTTGCAGGACTTTTGGGAAGAACTTTTGGAGAGCCGAAACTCTGCCGGATTAAGACCTCATCTTGGAGTTCTTGAAGGTTTGAAGACTTGGATGTTCGGATCTGATTCTCGGCGAGCACCCGCATCACAAAAAAGGAAGGAGTTCGAGGGGATCCAGATCTCAGATCTACGTTGTTACACTCCGGATCTAAGCTTGGTCTTAGATCCCGAGGCTTGGACGATTGTTTCCTTGGTGAATCAATCCTCCCCGGCTATTATTTCCTTCGTGGAGTAATACTCGTTATACTGCATGGATCTGTCCGGATCTAGATCGCGCGGTGGTCCACGGCAAACAACCCCGGCGCAGGCAAACAACCCACCAAAGCGAGTGACCGAATAACAAGAGCTCACGATTTGTTCACAAGGAGAAAAAGTTGTAATTTTTTAATTTTCTTTATTTTTTATTTTCATTGTAACCGGATCTAAAAAAGACCGGATCTTTTATAACCACAAAAAGTTGTTATTTTAAGATCACAATGACATCAATGAAGAAAGCAATGAATTTCCCCGCGAACAGACGCTGCACAAGAAGTTTGACATTCCTCGAGCTTTCACCTTGATGGCGCCAGTGAAGTCACGGGCGGTTTTTGACCATAATGCAAGTCAGGCTCAGGTGTACATGAAGCATTTAGAATGTAGTTTATGTCTGCCCCTGCATCCTTTCCTTCATCATGTTTTAAGGCCTTAGGGGCATCGTCGATGCAAATGAAGTCGAATTCAATTACTACCCTAGTAGGGTTTGTTGTGATCTGTCACTAGTTGGGAGTTGAACTAACCTTAAATTTGTTTGGTAACCTTATTAGTGTCATGGTACATCAAGGCCCGAGATCTCTAGGGAGGCTTTGAAGGTGGAGTCATTGTCCAATGCCGAGAGACGAGCGCTAGAGAAAATTAAGGCGTACATGGGTTCTTATAAGATGGAAGCCTTAGTTGACAACTCGGTTTTGTGAGTAGTCGGTATCTCTTCCATGCCTCCTTTAGCTGAGGAAGATGCGAGGTGACAATGTTAACTTTAGGTTTGGAGGAAGCTGCCGAGGCGCGGATAGCTCTACCTGTGGAAACTTAGGATGGGCCATAGGAAGGGCCTTCGATGAGGTCGGTGAAGCACCTTCATCAGGATCTGGTCCCTAGGAGGCGACATAAGTTCAAGCTCAAGTGATCAAGACAACCACTGAATTGGCGAGGCCGAGGCTTATGACTGCTCAGGCTGAAAAAAGAGAAGGCTGAGAAAGGTGGATAGCCAAGGGTCCTAAAAGACGACCAATATAGTGGGGATTGAAGTCATCCATGTTGGCGATGAGTCCTCAGCATAGGAAGAGAGGGCCGACCATCGGGTGGTGGAGGCCAAGGCCAAGGCCCCTAGGGAGATGAGGTTTTGGTAGAGAGTGTGACCCATAGAGGTGGTGAAAGGGCTCTAAAGATTATTACCGAGTCAACCCAGCGCTAAGGGAAGGAGCCGGTCGGAGAGGGGGCTTCCCCTCGGAGGAAATGAGATGGTCGTATCGTCATCACATAGATGAGATCAAGCAGGAGAAGTGGGACAAACAAAGGATGTTATTGATAGGATCCTCCAGAGTCAGTCCCCAACATGATAAGGAGCTAACTCTAGAGCACAGGTACAGGCTGACTCATTATCTTGATGAGAGGGGGTCTGTTCTCGAGTCTTGGTTCACCCGGTTGAAAGCGGTTGAGCAATTCTATCCCCTCATGATGAGAAAATTTTAGGGGAGGTTTCTGATGTCAGTCTTCACATGAGCCTTAGGAGCTACCTGGTTTGTGAGGCTCTGGTAAAGTGGGAGATGTTCGATTGGGCAGACCAAATCCGAGATTCCTATCTCAAGCTTCTGGAGGAGTTGGAGGCTCAGTTGACCTAAAAAAGGCTCTTTTGTTGCTGTCGACTAAGGAATAGGAACTCGTCATCTGGCACCAAGATATGGTGGTGCAGGAGAACATGATTGATAGTTTGAAGGCCTCAGATAGCCAGAAGTCGGCTGAGATTGATAATCTCAAGAGCGAGCTCCATGAATAAAATAAGAGGATAAGATATTTATTAGAGGAGGTCACGCTTGGGAGGTGGGAGAGGGATCAAGCTTTAGAGCAAGTCGAGTCAGACTGTCATGCTACCCAACGCTTAAAAGCTGAGCTGGAGGAGGAGAGGGAGGTCCTTAATGCTTCAGGAGGAAAGCGCTCAGGTTGCACAGGTGTCTGAGCTACAGCGTGAGTCATCCCTCGCAGATGTTCAAGCTTTGCAATACTACCTTAGTCATCTAGATTCTGAAGCTCACCTGTTCAAAATTGTTGAGAATTATCGCAACAACGCTCTTGGAAAAGTGGAGGTGACACTGGCTTGCAAGGCGGGATACGACTATCTTGAGGCATAGCTTCCAGCTGAGATAAGAAGCGATCATAACTGTTTACACTACCCATGAAGGGTTGCTCACTGCTTTGAGGCTCTCTTGGAGATAGAGGAACAAGGAGGGGGACTTGAGCTAGGTGGCGGAGATGGAACCGAGGAAGAGGAGGACGATGAGGGCGACAAGGGCATTGCTTAAGAGGTCGGGGAGGCAAGTAAGGCTTGGTTGAGCACGCTTGGTGAGGGTTCTGCTCAAGAAAGTTGGGTGATCTTGTTAGAGAAGAAGAAAGGTGGAGGGGATGAGTCTGAAGTTCAGTTGTCTCAAGTGCTCTTTGTCGCCAATGCTTCTCTGCTCACACCCCCTAGTCTTAGTGTCGACCCAAATCTTGCTCCTTTGTTGTGGTATCTTTATTTCTATTATTTTTTACTTCTTTTCTTCTTTTTTTTGTATTGTTATTACTTGGAGAACATGAATAAAAAATAATGTTTTGCTAATCTGACCTGTGTATCTTTCATTCTTTATGTTGAATTATGTTTTGAGTTGTTGAAATGGGGACGACTTGATTTTGAGTCTAGATTGTTGGTCGACTCGTGACATAGGCCTTGGGTTTTGAGAAAATGTCAAGGTCTTGTAGTTGTGAGTTTCTTATGAACATGACATCGGTGTTTGGCGTTGATACTAGCCAAAAATCTTGTATGAGTAGGTTTAGTTTGAACACTCTTGGGGGAATAAAAGGCTTCCTCCTTAGCTAATAACTGATGTCAAAGCTTTGAATTGGATGGAATAGATCGATTCAATTTGTTATGCTATAATAAGGGGCAAGCGTCTTTGTTATCCACGTCAATCTTAATGAGGGCTAACTAACATCGCGTTCCTAGTCGGCTTCGCGAGTTGTCAGTCTACAAGGCCAACCACAAGAGCAATGGCTAGAGTCATTCGCCTGAAGAACTAAATACATGGTGGCTTTAGTAGATGGATTAATACTTCAAGTGATGGATTTTCCCACTCAAATTCGACTGGTCGAGTCGAAGTGGGAATCCAAGCAGTCACCAGATAGCGAGTTCCAAAGGTCATTTATGGAAAAACCAATATGTCATAACTGAAGTAACCTTTTGACATTATCAAATGTCATGCGTCATTGTCACTTCGATTTTTGAGCAGAGAAAAGCATTGAATGAAGGGTGGCACTTTGTTTATTGTGATGCCCGTTTAGATTTTGAGGTCGACCTCAGCCGTTTATTTTGGATTGGATCCACCATTTTGATCTTGATACGTGTCATGATCGGAGCCTATGTGTAGCCCCCTTTGTGGAGAGATTCTTTTTTCACACTTCTAGCCCTAGCCCCAAAATTCGAGCTCCTTGCTTCAATTAGCTTTCCATTTTGACTTTTGATGGCCTTTGATGGCTTCCAACGCTTCAACCACTAGTTGCAATGAGGTGAGGATCGATCTTCTCCGATCCTTTTATTTAAAGATCTGTGAAATGGAGATTGATCACTATTATAAGTGTTTCAATCTTCCCAAACCCTTCACCTTGTCGGTGCCGAAAAGATCTATAGTGGTGTATCACCATGGCAGCGATAGGTCATTGATTTATCTTAAGCAGTCAGAGTATGGGCTCCGACTGCCAATTCACCCTTTCATCCACTATGTTTGGAAGGCATTAGGGGTGTCTGTTTCTTAGTTTAAAGAGAACTCCAACACTACTTAGTGGGGTTCATTGTAATCTGTCATCAGGTTGGAGTTGACGTTTGTGCATACTTGGTCATTTTGCTAGCATCAACACGGTAAAAAAAGGAGGGGCACTACTTCTTCCAAACTTTGGGCAATTTCAAGCTTGTTTCGAGTGGCTCCAATTCAAACAAGGATTGGAAGGAGAAGTTTGTATAGGTAATTCAGGACTGACCCCATCCTTTCATGTCTGGCTTGGCCCAAGATCAATATAGACACACTGAAGCACATTCTTCTTTTGGCGATGGAGATGCAGTTGCTCCACAAAATTTGAGCTTATGCTAGGTCCTGAGAGATCAATAATCTCTTTGACCTGGCTATTCTTAGGGTGCTTAGCATATCGAATGTTCCGTCGACCGAAGCAGATACCGGTCGAGTTGTGGTCTTAGCTCTTCCGTTAAAAGAGAAAGAGAAGGCGGATCCAGCTTCAATGAAGCTGGGCTCAACTATAAGGCCCAAAAAATGGCTGAGGAGTGAACTTGATCCTAAAGAGATCAAAATGACAGTGGCGAATGCTGCTGAAATTGTAGCCAGGTTAGAGGGGCCGAGTGCCACCGCTTAAGCCAAGAAGTTAGATAAGAGGAGGAGGAGCTTGAGTAGAGGCCAAGAGCCTCATAGGAGTGTCAAACTGGCTCAAGTTGATTTTGGGGGAGCGGCAAAGGCAGGTAAATCACCCTGTTTTCGTCAAAAATTGGTTTTGCTGTGGAATTCATTATATCTTCGGTCGATTACAATAAATTCAAAAGAGATGGTCTTTTTATAAGACCTCTTTTACATAACAAAATGAAAAATTACAACTCTTGAGAAACAAACGCATGATCGTTGTTTGGATCGCTGCTTGCGTGGGATCTTTGCCTGTGCCGGGAGCGCTTTGACTCGTGGACCACCAAATCACAGATTCTGATTGAATCGTGAGGGGTTTAATGATTCTTCCTTCGTTTATCGAAGTGAGAATTTGAAACGATATCTTATCAAAGTAAGATAGCCGTTCTTCTTGAAATCAAGTCAAAGCTCGAATATCAAGGAATTGCCGTAAGCTCAAGAACTCTGCTCTGTCTGCTCTGAAGTGCTCCAAATGATCAGCCCCTCTCAAAAATAGCCTTCAGGGGGTATTTATAGCCCCTAGGAGGAGTTGGCGGAAAACAGGCTCGCGAGATAGCATTTGCTGTCTCGGCTGTCGAGATAGTGTTTG
This sequence comes from Asparagus officinalis, assembly GCF_001876935.1. Classification (NCBI taxonomy): domain Eukaryota; kingdom Viridiplantae; phylum Streptophyta; class Magnoliopsida; order Asparagales; family Asparagaceae; genus Asparagus; species Asparagus officinalis. The sequence continues at coordinate 18,179,698 of NC_033803.1, forward strand.
CTGTCTCGGCTGTCGAGATAGCGAGACAGAAAAGTCTGTCTCGCACGGTGAGACAGCAAAGTCTGTTCTCGCGTGCGAGACAGAAAAGTCTGTCTCGCACGGTGAGACAGCAAAGTCTGTCTCGCACGGTGAGACAGCAAAGTCTGTCTCGCACGGCGAGACAGCAAAGTCTGTCTCGCACGGCAAGACAGTCTATACTTGTGTTCTTTTTACTTTTTTGTATGATTTCCTCTTGAGTTGTGTTTGGATATCTTTCAGCATTTTTTGACGCCTACAGATACCCCCTTCAAAGTATTCCAGACTCATTCTTTTATAGAGGAGTCTGGGATACTTTGGATAAGATAGATCTTATCTGCAATCCCTTCAAGGCTTGATTAAGTAGATCATACGGCAGGACCCATAAATGGCTTTAACTCTTGACTCCGTCATCTTTTAGCATATTCAGTGCTTTGTAGAATAGCTAAAATTTCTCTGGTGCTGCGCTTATCGCGTGACCGTCATCGAAGTCTTGAATTGGAACTGCTATTGAAGAATGGAGAAATAGTTTATACTCATATACTTTATTGGAGTGTTCGGGAAATAGTTTAAACTCATATACCCATTGGGAGGTAACCAGGTTATTCTTAAGAATATTCCGAGTAATATTCTCCAGAAACTTCCTGTTGATGGTAGGGAAACAGTTTAGACTCGTGTATCGATTGGAGTAATATGGTCTCTTTTTTGTTGGTAGAGATGAACCCGAAGATGGAGAGGGGGAACTTTATATCCTATCTCATGGTCTCTTGTTTGTTGGTAGAGATGAACCCGAAATCGGAGAGGAAGAATTTTATATTCTATCTCCTGGTCTCTTGTTTGTTGGTAGAGATGAACCCGATGATGGAGAGGAAGAATTTTATATTCTATCTCCAGGTCTAAAGGAAACTCAAAGTGGGGTCTCCACTTAGAGAATCTGGACAGGTTTGAATAATCCTAACTGTCATAAGGTTTGATTATTCAACTGAAAGTGGATCTCTCGTTCATGGAAGGAATCGAAAGGGGATTTTGGTTTTGGTCCTAACTGTAGTAAGGTTTGACCAAGTGGGAGTTCTGAGACGATCCTAACTATTTAAAGGTTTGATCGTTCACTTTGTGGACCTCTCGTTCATGGAAGGAATCGAGAGGGGATTTTGGTTTTGGTCCTAATTGTAGTAAGGTTTGACCAAGTGGGAGTTCTGAGACGATCCTAACTGTTTAAAGGTTTGATCGTTCAATTTGTGGACCTCTCGTTCATGGAAGGAATCGAGAGGGGATTTTGGCTTTGGTCCTAACTGTTTAAAGGTTTGACCAAAAGGGAATTTGAGACGATCCTAACTGTTTAAAGGTTTGATCGTTCAATTTGTGGACCTCTCGTTCATGGAACGAATCGAGAGGGGATTTTGGCTTTGGTCCTAACTATTTAAAAGGTTTGACCAAGATGGGGATTTGAGACGATCTTAATTGTTTAAAGGTTTGATCGTTCAATTTGTGGACCTCTCGTTCATGGAACGAATCGAGAGGGGATTTTGGCTTTGGTCCTAACTGTTTAAAGGTTTGACCAAGATGGGAATTTGAGACGATCCTAACTGTTTAAAGGTTTGATCGTTCAATTTGTGGACCTCTCGTTCATGGAACGAATCGAGAGGGGATTTTGGCTTTGGTCCTAACTGTTTAAAGGTTTGACCAAGATGGGAATTTGAGACGATCCTAATCCACCCCCAGCTTCCTTTGCGAAACCGGGTTTAACATTGTACTCAGTTGGATAATCGAGAAGCAGTTTATACTCATATACTCTTTGGAGTATGGGGAAACAGTTTATACTCGTGCACCCACTGGAGTTGTATGGTCGTCTTTACTCGACTTCTTTCGTCGTTATGACGCCGGAGTCAATTAGAGCTTGGATCTTGTTTTTGAGTCCAAAGCAAATCTCGGTGGGATGAAGAACCCTTCTGTGGTACGCACAGTAGTTTGGATCCGTAATCCTCTTAGCTCCATCCTGATCTTTAATAGGTGGTAGCTCGATTTTGTCATTAGCGAGGAGGTATTCCAATATGGCTGGAGCTTCATCATCTTCGAAAGAATATTCCTTTTGAAACCTCGGATCGAGAGTCGCATTCTCAACGATTGCAGATGTCATTGGTTGGCCTCTCTCAGCTTTCTTTCTTTTAAGAAAGTGCTCAGCTTGTTCACCCCGAGATTTTAACTCCTTCCAAGTTGTGGATGGCACGACCCCCAGAGCTTCCAGGACATCGATGGAGAGGTTATTGTGACATGTTTGCAGGATGAACTCCTCTGTAATGGATGGTACGACCCCCAGAGCTTCCAGGACATCGATGGAGAGGTTATTGTGGCATGTTTGCAGGATGAACTCCTCTGTAATAGGATCTCTGCAATTCATTGCTTTGTTACGGAAACGTTTGACAAAATTGTCAACTGACTCTCCTTCTTTTTGCTTCTCCTCCAAAAGGGTTCCGATTGACACTTCGGTGTCATCATCGAAGAAATTGCTGAGGAACAAACTTTCCATGTCATCCCATCAATTGATGCCTGGCTTGAGCCGTCGGTACCAATCGAAGGCGGGCCCGCGAAGGGTGCCAACGAATGACCGGACCATTAAAGCCTCGTTTCCAGAGATCATGCCCAAATGAGACTTGAAATAAATCAAGTGCTGAATCGGCGAACTCTTCCCCTCAAACGGTGTGAAGTTAATCAGATTGAACTTCGCCGGGTACGGTATTGAATCCCATTCCCTTGGATAGGGACATGGAATACCCGTCTTCTTAACTTCTTGAGCCGTGATCAAAGCGTTGATTTTGTTTTCAAGCTCTTTTATTTTCTCGTCCTCGTCTATGTCTTCATTCGAAGGACATTGAGGAGAATGAGTTAGACCACCCCCTGTAAGAGGTGCCATTGAACCACTCCCAATATCGTTATTGGGAGAATGTGTTAAACCATCCCCAGCGTTATTGCTATTGGGAGGTGTATCAGCCATAATGACTTCATCCACTTCTGGATCACTGTCATCCACAACTTTCTGAGTGTGGCGACTGGATTCAGTTCTTTGACTGGACTCAGGGGGTTGAGGCCGCTGAGCTAGCAATTCTCTCATTTGTTGGATAGCTAACTCTATTTCTGTCTTCACTTCAGCTCTAATTTCTTCACGTTGTTTGGCTAGAGCTTCTTGAAGTATTTGAGCAAATTGATCAGAGGTGATCGTGAGTACTTCTCTGGTTTGTCCCGTGCTAGACATTGTATCATCAGAAGCGGTTGCAGAACAAGTGTCCGAGAATTCATCCTCCGGGGACATTCCTTCTTGCATTCTTTTGTAATCTCTGCGTCTGATGGCTCCTAATTGGAGTCGAGACATCCTTTGAGCAATTCTTGGATTGACTTTTCCTCTCGGGAAAAAGTCAGGATTTGAGTCACTTGAATGCCGCTTATACTTTCTTTTATCAGCCACGTTGATGGTGAATTCAGGGAATTCGTCATCTTGGGCAGCTGATTTTCCCTTGCAGAAATACCTCGGCTTAAGCTTCGACATTTCGGTGAAAAGACTGTGGAATACCGAGACTCTTCGTGAGATGGCTTCTTGTTTGAAACAGTCACATTCTGATAGCATTGCTCTAATGAGTCCCGCACAGGAACAATGAGAGTTCATTTCCTGGACCGTTCTCTTTCGAGTTTTGTTCATACCCCCAGCTTGATAGTATGATTCATCGGTATGATTGCCGAAAAATCTTATCGTCTGTTGGTATGACCCCCCAGGTATAACGATGTCTTTTGACAACCATGTTTTCTTCTGAGGATGTAAAACCTTGTTGGCATTCTCAAGACAATTTATTGTTGCCTTTGAACGATCCAAGGTTATGTCGGGAGTCACACGTTTAGAACCACCCCCTTGTGGGCATGGAATCTTAACGGGCTCCGAATGCTGATTTTGCACAAATCCAGACTTTGGAATCCAAACTTTGCAGAGTTTTGGTGGTTCTTTGACCACCGTTTCTTTGTTTCTTTCTCGTCTTTGTTGTAAGAGAGCACGAGCATGAGCTGCGTTTGCACGACGCTTTTGTATACGTTCTTTGAGGGTCGAACGAGCCCTTTTGACGAGTGTCCATTCCTCCGTCGTGAATTGTGCAGAAACGTGAGTAGTTTGTCGTTGCGTTGAACAAACCACTTGTTGTTTCCTCGACTCTAAGTCCGCATAATAACGAACTCCGTCGGTTTGTTCAAATGCCTTAGCTATTTGGCGAGCACGGCGCTGACGCTGTCTCTGACGAGCCCTCTTCGTCAGTACCGGTGGGCTTTGATTCGATGACTCTTTAACTAGATAAGAGTCATTGTGAGCAGAGGTGTTACGAGTAAAATCCTTAGCAACAATCCGGAGAGAGTCTTCATTTTGTGCCTTCTTTGGCATGTAGGTCTTCCTCAATTGTGAGATCCTCTTGTATTTACGAGACAATGAAGATCTTGAAGAGGATGATGAGAGATATTCCTCAAATTTGGTTTGGTCGAATTCGTATTCGACCATGGATTCAACTGGAATCTTGATCGGCTGCGACACGACGGTCTCGGCAGCGAGACCGTTGGCTCCCACTGTGGTCGCCAGCTTATTTTCGTCAAAAATTGGTTTTGCTGTGGAATTCATTATATCTTCGATCGATTACAATAAATTCAAAAGAGATAGTCTTTTTATAAGACCTCTTTTACACAACAAAATGAAAAATTATAACTCTTGAGAAACAAACGCAGGATCGTTGTTTGGATCGCTGCTTGCGTAGGATCTTTGCCTGTACCGGGAGCGCTTTGACTCGTGGACCACCAAATCACAGATTCTGATTGAATCGTGAGGGGTTTAATGATTCTTCCTTCGTTTATCGAAGTGAGAATTTGAAACGATATCTTATCAAAGTAAGATAGTCGTTCTTCTTGAAATCAAGTCAAAGCTCGAATATCAAGGAATGGCCGTAAGCTTAAGAACTCTGCTCTGTCTGCTCTGAAGTGCTCCAAATGATCAGCCCCTCTCAAAAATAGCCTTCGGGGGGTATTTATAGCCCCTAGGAGGAGTTGGCGGAAAACAGGCTCGCGAGACAGCATTTGCTGTCTCGGCTGTCGAGACAGTGTTTGCTGTCTCGGCGGGCGAGACAGTGTTTGCTGTCTCGGCCCGCGAGACAGTAAACGCTGTCTTGAAAACAGTTACCGTCAGGCAGTTTTCATTTTAACTGCCTTCCCACGTTTCAAACTCTGTTATTTTAGCAGTTATCAACGTGATTCCCGCCCACGACGTTTCCCATGTTCTTGAACAGTTGGTGGCCACGTGTGGGTCAGTTACAAAACTAATTTCTGATCTTTTGAAAGCTGTCTCCTGTGCGAGATAGAAAAGTCTGTCTCGCGTGCGAGACAGCAAAGTCTGTCTCGCACGGCGAGACAGCAAAGTCTGTCTCGCACGGCGAGACAGCAAACTTGTGTTCTTTTGACTTTTTTGTATGATTTCCTCTTGAGCTGTATTTGGATATCTTTCAGCATTTTTTGACGCCTACACACCCCAAGTCAAAAGGCTGGTTCACATTCAAGTGTCCCTTCCTTCGATCCGACGAGGTCGTCATCCTTGATAAGGCTTCTCCCACTTGGCCAAAAGGGGGCGAAGAGGTGGCAGAGCTCATTGAGGGTGAAGTCTGAGATGGGGAGTCTACCGCTAATCTCCCTCCATTTGAGTCATTCTATAGGCATGGTAAGGAGTCTGCTGATGCATTGGTTTCAGCCATGGGAAGGGGGTTAGCCTAGCCTCCAGCTATGGAGGAGTCAACATGGGTCGATACTGCTCCTGTCCCCAGAGACGGATGGGTGTGACCCTTTCGCCACTGTGTTGATGAACTCGACCCCATGGTGTGGGGGAGTTTAAAGGCCATGCTGATGGGTATGTCGGGAGAAGGCCCTCAGTATGATGGGGATCCGTCGGCTGAATACCAGTTCATCCCCAAGAAGCATCCTGACAAGAGAAGCTCCATCCTGGAGTACCAGGTGGCCCAGTCTAGAGCATTGTAGCAGTTCTCCCTCCCTAGGGACGATGACATGCTCTCAGAGATGACTAGCATCGGCCTCCACCAAGCCCTCAAGGGTTATCTAGTATAGGGAGCTTTGATTGAGCAAGAGTTGTTTTCTTAGCTCGAGCCTGCGCAAAGCCTCCTTGATCATTTTAATAAGGTTTTGAAGGATGAGAGGAAAACTTGGGGGTGACTTAGTGCAAAATTACGACCATAGAAGCTGAGTAGGTAGCTTAGAATAGGAGCAAGGGCAAGTAGCATCGAGAGCTAGAGACTCGATAGAAAATGATTGAAGAGCTCTAAGGCATCGCAACAAGCAATCAGCCATGATTACCAGGCTTAAGGAAGAAGTTAGCCATTTCCAACATGAGATTTTTGAGTAGGAAGCCCGAATCGGGTATCTAACCGAAGAGGTGGCGTCTTAGAGGCATGAGAGGCTCGATGCTCAGGTATGTGTCCGGCTGGATAACTTTGCTGCCCAATGCTTGAGAGTCGAGCTGGAGGAGGAGCAGTCGGCTCATTAGATGTCTCTGGCTAACATCCAGTCTTTGCAAGATCACATTGCTTTCTTAAAGTCGAAGGACTATAGGGGGAAATCATGGAAAAATATCGTGATAGCCCCATAGGTAAGGTAGAAGTGTCGCTAGCCTGTAAGGCTGGCTTCAACTATCCTCCGACATAGTTTCCTGCGAATCCAGACCCACCCTAAATCATCTTTACCATCCCTCTCGTGTCGCCAGCTGCCTTGACATTTTTAAGGAGATAGAGGTGAAGAGAGGGGGTATAGTGCTAGATGTGGGTGACGGGGATAAGGGAGATGAGGAATTGGGGGAAGAATCCAAAAGGGACTATCGGGATGAAGTTGCTCTCGCTACTGCATAGCAGGCCCCTACTCCTGATTCGCGTGTCGCTCTTTCGAGTCACACTCCAGATCCGAGCCAGGATCCTTGAGATCCTAATGTATCCTTTTAATGTTTTCTTTTTATTTAAAAAGTAATATGGATAGCGATGTAAATATATTGATATATAAATAAAGATTAGGCTTTTGTCTTCTTGATTGGTATACTTCTGTCTATATTTGTCTACAATTTTACCTCATTGTGAGATTCACAACTAGTGTGTTGATTCTTAAGACTGAGGTGACTCGGCTGCATGTATAGCGAGCATCGCATCTCAATCTTGTTGTATGTCTTGGTTTTACTCATGGATGAGGCCAAGGTCTTTGGAGTTAAAGGAGTGCCTTGGTTTTACTCATGTGAATGACACCAAGGTTTTTGGGTACGTGCCTTGGACTTATGAGAATGATGCCAAGTTCTTAGTATGAGTCGACCACTCAAGGGACAACTCAGCCTCGTCTTCCTGTTCATATTTATAGCACCACAAGAGCACAATATAATGAATTTTTTAAACTCAAAAGATTTTATATTATAAGTGAGTCTTACAATCAAGATTACTAAAAGTGTTTTTTGAGATGCTCGATATTCCTGAGATGTTGTAAGATCCTTCCGTCAGGACTTTTTAGTCAATAAGTGCCTAAGTGCACAACTTCGAGGGTTGTATAAGACCCTTCCTAATTGGTGGTTGTAGGCGTCAAAAATTGCCTATAGGTTCCAAACACAGCTCAAGATGAAGAGAAGATGAAGAACGTCATCATCTAAGTCAGGGAAGATCATCTGATTCCTAAAAGAAGCAAAGGAACGCACAAAACGATGAAACAACGAGACTCAGAGCTGTCTCATAATGGGTGAGACAGCATACACCGTCTTGATGGCTGAGACAGGTTTTGGTGTCTCGGCGGCTAAGACAGTGTAAGCCATCTAGTTAATTACGAGATGCTTACACTTGTTTGTTGATGGTTTTGATCGGTTTCAAACGGTCTACACGGCTCCATAACTGCATGGGAACATCCATAAACACAAAGAGGCCATTACAAACTAAAAATTCACCCATAACCCCCAAAAATCACGGCATTTAACAAATTAGGCGATGGTTACAAACTGCCTGGAACCACTGCCTTTGGTCGAGACAACAAACACTGTCTCGCCTAAAGGGGTTGTCGGTTAGGGTTTGTTTTAGCTTCTTATCTCTAGTAACGGATTCCAAAGACAATAAATACCCCTTTAGCACCTATATGCATAGGGGCAAGTAGGTCCGAGGGTAGAGACTTGGTGTTTTGGTGAATTTTGAACAAGAGAGAGAGGCTTTATCGTTTCCAAGCAATCTCAAGATCCATTTGGTATTTCCTCGAGTTCAAATATTGATTTGATCTTGAGAAGGGTATCTATGTTACTTGGCTAAGATATTTACTTTTGTTCTTATTTCTAAAACAAAACATCAATACAAAACCTTCTTCACGATCAACTTGGATCGTTTAAATTGGTTGTCCACGGATCAAAGCGTCCCCGGCACAGGCAAAGATCTCACACAAGCAGAAGCTAATAAATAGTTTCTGTGTGTATTTCTAGGGAGCATACATAATCTTGTTTTGTTGTAAAGAGAAATTTTACAAAGCACAAAGCACACTATTTTGTTTCTATTGTAACAATAAACGATTGTAATGGAAGCTGCAATGAAATTTGTTCCCGACACAAACAGCGACCAATTTTTTGCACCTGATATCTTTGTCGAAAATGGCTTCCCGAAGAACTAGATCACCGATGTTGAATCTTTGGGGTCGGACCTTGCTGTTGTAGTGCCTTGCAATACATTGTTGGTTGACAACTTGGGATCTAAGAGCTTTTTGCCAGACTTCATCAATGAGTTCAAGCCATATTCAAAGCCTTTCTAAATTCAAGTCTTTATCGAAATGTTTCGATCGTATTGTTAGCATGTCAACTTCAACTGGGGCAAGCACCTCAGCTCCATAAGTAAGCTTAAAGGGGGTTTCACCCTTAGAGCTCTTGTGAGTCTTGCGTAAGACCATAGTATTCCAAGCAGTTCTTCAACCCAATTTCCGACCACCTTGTCCACCTTCTTATTCAAAGCTTGAAGGATGTATTTGTTGATAGCCTCTACCAGTCCATTGCATTTCGACAACGGAGGTGAATTATAGTCAGATATTCTATTCTTTACAAAAAAAAACTCGAAAAGCCTCTACTGTCAAACTGAGTATCGTTGTCAATGATTAAATAGAGGGGAACACCAAACTGGCAGACAATGGACCTCCATATGAAATTAGTGATATTGATCTTACCAATTTTGGCCAAGGACTCGGCCTCGATCCATTTAGTGAAGTAGTCAATGACCTCAATCAAAAATTTCACTGCCCAGAGGCTAATGGGACATGCCCCAATAAACCTAATCCCCATTACCAAATGGAATCAGACTCAAAATAGAGGTGAGCTTAGTAGCCGCAGCTCATGGGATGCTTGAGAAGTGTTGGCAGTTATTGCACAAAGAAGCGAGTTTCTTGGACTCAGCCAAGATAGTTGGCTAATAATACCCTTGGTGAATGACTTTTTGTGTGAGAGTTTTGGCCCCTGGATGATTTTTGCAAGTCCCTTCATGGATTTCTCTAAGAACATAGTTAGCCTCTGCCGGCCAAAGACACCGGAGATAGGGCCCCACACCACTGCTGGAGTATGATATTTAATAAAGTTGATTATAAATCATGAGATATCATCAAGCATTCCTTTGTAAACTCTTGGCTTCAGTGGCATTCCCTGGCGAGCCCCCCCTGTCAAATATTGGATGGTCGGATCCATCTAATAGGGTTCTATAGAGGTCTGAGTTTGTAGGACTGGATCTGATGTCTCTGTCATGCTAGAGTGCTTGAGGGTGTTTATGTATACATGCCCTAAATTGCCTCCTGAGCTAGTCGATCTAAGCTTGGATACGACGTCTGCTCGAGCATTGAGGAAGTGGGGGACTTGGGTGATCTTGAAGTCAGTGAAGTTTCTTAGCAGTTCTTTGACCACCTTCAGATATAGGATCATCCTCGAGTCTTTATCCGCATACTCTCCATTTACTTAGTGAACCACAAGATGGGAGTTAGTCAAAATATAGAGGTGATCGGCTTTCACTATCAAGGCGGCTTGAAGGCCCATCAAGAGTGCTTCATATTCAGTCTTGTTATTTGAGGCAGGAAATCAAAAGCGATAGAGTGCTCATGAATTGATCCGTCAGGACTACGCAGGACCACTCCCGCTCCACTGCCCATTTTCCCAGAGGGCCCGTCCACCTTTAGTAACCACAAAGAGGAGAATTCCAGTGTTTCATGCTCAAGGATGTGATGTGTTCAATCTGTAGGTGCCTTGATTGCTTGAGATATGGAAGGCTTCGGCTAAGTAAGTGGTAGAGGTGGAGATGGCTATTCGTTTGTTGAGTCAACTCAATCAGGAAGTCGGCTAAGGCCTTCGCTTTAATGGTTGTCCTCGACTTGAACTGTACATCATATTCACTGAGCTCGACCGATCATATGACCATTTTCCTAAAGTAATAGGGTTGCCTAGTGCCTTCCTCAAAGATAGGCTCATCTGCATAACTATGGTATGTGCCTAAAAATAAGGATGAAGCCTTCTTGCTGAAGTGATGAGAGTGAAGGCGGCTTTCTCAATAAGAGGGTAGTTGAGTTTTGTCCCTTTCAAGATCTGACTGACATAATACACTAACTTCTGGGTATTCTCTTCCTCTCGAACTAAGACAAAACTGATGGTTTTAGAGGATATGGCTAGGTAGAGATACAAAATATCCCCTTATTTGGGATGGCTCAATAGAGGCTTGGTGCTTAGGTGTCTTTTAAGGTCTTTAAAGGGTTCACAACATTCGTGCATCTAGTTCTTGCCTTCCTTTAGCTCCTTTCTTCCTCTAATGGTTTTAAAATAGGGGAGGCTCCGCTTAGCCGACTTCGAGAGGAAGCAGCTCAATAGCGCTATCTTTCCATTTAGGCTCTGGACATCCTTTAGCATGCAGGGCCCGTGTATTTGCTCTATGGTAGCTATCTTCTCAGTGTTAATCTTAATACCTCTTTGAGTAATCATAAACCCAAGAAATTTACCCGACTACACCCCAAAAGTCCATTTGGCTAGATTGAGTTTCATGCAGTAGTGCTAGAGGACCAAAAAGTTCTCTTCAAGATCTGATACGTGGGATGATGCTTGTTTTGAGTTCACAAGGATGTTGTCCACATAGGCTTCCACATTGTGGTCGATTTGAGGCCTGAAAATCTTATTCAAGAATCTCTAATATGTGGCTCGTGCATTCTTAAGACCGAAGGGTATTACTTTATAGCAATAAGTCCCCAAATCAGTAATGAATGAGGTCTTCTCTTTGTTATGCCTTGCCATAAGGATCTAGCTGTAGCTAGAGCGTCCATGAAGCTCAGTAGTTCATAGTCCATGCTCTCGTCTACAAGCTAGTCGATCCTGAGGAGGGGGTAGTTGTCCTTGGAGTAGGCTTTGCTGAGATTCGTAAAGTCCACACACATCCTCCATCTTCCCAGGGACTTCTTCACAAACATCATGTTGGGTAGCCACTCCGGATGCTGCACTACTCTAATGAAGTTGGCCTTAAGGAATTGGTCAACTTCCTTGGCATCCATCTTCTGTCTTTTGGGGCTGAGGTGTCTCTTTTTTTGTCAAGATGGCTTAGTGTATATGTCGCTTGAGAGTTCATGACTCGCTACTTCTGGGGGAATCCCTGACATATCTTTCAGCCTATAATCAAAGACATTTGTGTTCTGTAGCAGGAACGTGATCATATCCCCTCATTGTGGCTCAGTGAGGCTCAATCCAATCTTGACCATCTTCACTCCATCTTGGTTGATTAGTATCTTATGAAGCTCTTCGAGGGGGTTGTCCTTTTTCTTTCTAGAACTTTCGCCATCTAGAGGCAAGTCTTCTCGATGAGCAGAGTCTCCATTTCTCTTTTTCTTTTAATCAAGAGCAAATAGCAGGATCTGGACTCCCGTTGGTTGCTTCTGATAATTCTGACTCCTTCAGGGGTCGAAAACTTCACCATCTGGTGTTAACTGGATGGAACTGCCTATAAGTTATTGAGGGTGGTTCTTTCCAAAATAACATTATAGGCTGACTTAAGGTTCATTACTAAGAACTGGGTCTGAATAGTGGATTGATGAGGGTATTCACCGACCTTTAGGAGGAGCATGATTATCCCTTCATGTAGGAGTGAATTCCCCGTGAATGTGATGAGTGGACCCCGACAAAGCTGCAGCTTGGACTTGTCAATGCCCATCTGGTTGAAGGCGTCAATGAACAAGATACCAGCTAAACTTTCTATATCGACCATGATCCTCTTAACCTGAAAGCCGTTGATCCTGGCCGATATGATGATAGGATCATCATGAGGTGTCTCAACATCTTTCAAGTCCGGGTCACCGAAGGAGCAGGGTTCTTTCATCCTTGGCCTCTTGTCGTACAACTTGACATACAACACACTCTTGGCACACTTCTTCTGAGCATTACTCCTACTGTGGGGGCCACCACTGATGGTGTTAATAATACCACTATTGCTAGTCTCAAGAGGTGGGGTTCTGGGCGGTTGTTAGGGACAAGGTGATCTGGAGCATGACCTCATGTCACTTCCCCTAGAGAAAGTCCTCTCCTATTCTACTGGGAGACAAGTTTCTTCGTGTATCCTCTCTGTATCAAGTCCTCAATATTTCTCTGAAAGACTCAACAATCATTGGTAAGATGATCGTGATCTTGATGATATCAATAATATTATTGAGTGTCTCGGGATCGAGGATCCAACTTTATACAAGGAGGGGAGAATTGAGTTGTCCCTCCTTTTGGACCATGTAAAGGGCTTTTGTGAGAGATGTGTTGAGGGCGGTAAGGATTGATTTATGTATGGTCTCCTACCCTCGATTCCTCCTATTAGCCCGATTTGATCTATGCTCAACTCTGGGGGGGACCCCTTGCCGCATCTCTTCCTAGTCAAGGGTCGGCCTCTGTTGTTGTCCTAGTCGTCGGTGATGTCACTACTACTATTGGTACTACTGTGGATGTTGCTTCTGCCTCCCTTGCTTCCTTTTTGTAGCCTCAAGTGTCTTACATGTCTATGTATCCATGTGCCTTAGCCATCTGATGTTCGTAGCTGGTGACTCCTTTTTTGCGAGCAATTCAGCCATCTCATTGCTCTCTAAGCCAGCTATGATAGCAGGCATGGCAACCACACTCCTAGGGTCGTCAACTTCTAACCTCTTGGCTTGAAACCTCTTGATATAGTCTCTCAGACTCTCTCCAGGCTCCTACCTTAATTGTATTAATACATGGGGAGGAAACTTCTATTTGGTGTCGGTCAAGAAGTGATGCACGAGCTTCTGGCTGAGCTGCTTAAAGCTATTAATGAACTTCTTTTCAAGCAAGTTCTACCATAGCTTGGCACTTCCCATCAAGGTAATGGGAAAGCATATGCAAATGATTGATTTTGATGCTTGCAACATGGTCATCATGTCATAGTAATTCTAGACTTGCTCAGCTGGGTCTCCTTCACCCTTGTACTTCTCCACATAAGGCATCTTGAATCTCTAATAAGTGGCATTTATGATTTCTTCAGTGAGGGGGGGGGCATTCCCCCAATGGCCTCGGTGGTTGTCCGAAAAGACCAATCATAACCAAACACCAAATTAGTGGTTGACGATTCTGGAGTGGCATGATAATATCGAGGGCCTCGCTATATTCCTCAAGCGGCGTGCTCTCAGCCATCACAACCAGGATTAGGGCTCTCTCCTGTTACTTCCACAAATTGCAAATTGTGGCAATGAGGATCCACAAAGCGAGATTGTTGGTGTAGTGTGGGAGACATGTGCTCGACATAGTCTCTGTAATGTTTTGCTAGTGCGTCATGTGTAGGCAAAGGAGGAACTACTGACTGACTCGTTGGTGGTGGAGGAGCAGCTGATGAAGAAGGTTGCTGGGGAGGAACTTCATTGAGGAGCTCATTAGTGAATGTCATGAATTGCTGCTGGAAAGGCTAGGAGATTCACTGAGCGGAGTCCTCCAGCTAGATTTGAGTAACATAGCATGTGCTTCGTTCTATAGGAATAGGGTTACCAGACCGATCAGAGCGCTCAGAAACGGAGTTAGAATCTTCGGATGTTCCTCTGATGATAAAGTTAGTATTTTGATCTTGAGTGGGAAAGTCAATGACAAATTGTATAGGGTAGTTATTAAAAAGTTGCCGAAAAGTAGAAGAAGTTACTCATGCAGTGTAGTTCTCTTTTATAGCAGATCAAAGGGGTATAAAGTTAATTTTGACAGAGTCCAGTCAGGAAGCTGAGTTAGAAGATGCCTTCTAGGTGTCAATCGCAGAAGAAAGTGAGTCGTTTGGTCATTTAACGAGTGAATGACAAAAGGTGCTTGGAGCTGACTGGGTCCGATGAGTCATAAAGACTATAGGGCTAAAGTAATGATGATTTTGTCAGAACAATTAATGCGAGAATAATCAGCTAGGTAGGGGTTCGAGGTAACTGCCTTCTCACTTTTTGTTTGGTCAAGGGCCAAGAAGCACTTCCTTTTTACTCGACTACGTAAGTTGGTAGCTGACACAGCAGGTCAAGAGTAGGTTTTTCATAGGGTCAATCGGGTAAAGTGGTCGACAAGTACTACCTTTTGACTCGGGTACGCAAGTTGTCGGCCATAGGGTCAGTCGTAGGAGTAGTTTAAGTCATCTTGGCCTCAATTCATCTGATAAAGTGAGAGGTGAGGCACACGTCGGCTTCTCTAGGGAGATTAGCACTTGTTGATTTTCTAGGCTAGAACAAACCTCTTAAAATTTGAAAAGTATAAACAAACTCTTAAAATTTTTGAAATTATAAACAAATGTTATTATGGTTTTTGTCAAAAATTATTGGTGTTATGTGACAAAATTTAAAAATTATTAGGAGCTTTCTTTCAAAATTTATTCGAAGCTTTTGGTTATTTGTGAAAACACCCTAATATCACTATGAAAGAATCCTAGAGGAGGGTGAATAGGGTTTATGCTAATCTAATCCGATTTATGCCAAATTAAAACTTTAATAACAAATATATCCTAGCACAAGAGATATGAACAATATATGTGCAAGGATAATAAACCAAGGGCAATATGAACACGAACAAGATAGTGGAAATATAAACAATAAGCAATAGACAAAGGCGATTCAAGATATGAACACAAAAATAAATGCGCCAATACAATCACAAACAAACGATATGATCACAGAGTTCGGTCCCCACGAGCTACGTCTCCGCTCCTCACCTCGAGGAGATCTCCACTATCATAACTGGGTTTTCTACGCTCACCCGAATAACGTTTACATCACACACTATGTTTTTTTAGTTCACCGAAAACTTTACAATCCATAGTCTTGCCATCACACTTTACACCCTCTAAGTATTGGCCTCTATCCAATGTCTCCTTCAAGTGTTAGGAATTACAACCTACCTCTAGGCATTACCACCTACCCCACTCCTCTTGGGACGATCCCATCTCTCACCATACACTTCTCCCAGTGTACAAGTGTATTACAAAGTGTATCTCAGAATTTACGCTCACAAATACAAATTTGTTCTCTACTATGGATGAGAACTCAATTAAACTCACTCTCAATATCACAAACCCACAACCTCAAATTATACTATGAATGTAAATACAATAAGCTCAATAGGTTGTGTGTGAACAAAGATATAAATCAAATTAAAAACTAAACTCAAATAAATTCTAGCTTAATGGAAATGAAAATCAAACATATAAAATAGCTATATTGAGTTTAGAAAAATTTCTCTATATGATAACAAGAGAAAGGGAGAAGAGTTGAATACTCAAACACTAATGGATGATCTCCTCTTGCTCTTGTGAAATTATTTTCACAAACTGAAACTTGAAATGCTTAAAGCTTCAACTTAAAAAAAAACTTAAACACCCTTAAACTTGTTTTTAAAAAATCTCTTGGGTGAGTAGAACTGAAGATATGTGGGGGTATTTATAGGAACCCCAAAGCCAAGAGAAAATAAGGCAAAAAGACCAAAAACCCAAAATAGAACAAAGTTTGAAAATATAGCCTTTGGAGGCTATCAGTCGACTGACGGGTTCCGTTAGTTGACTGATGAGATGACCGTTATAGGTCAATCTCAGCTCATCAGTCGGCTGAAAACATCATCAGTCGACTGATAAACTCATCAGTGACTGATAGTTTATCGGTCACAAAAACAAAAACATTTGCATTTTCCAGGCGAGCTCATCAGTCGAGTGATAAACTTCATCAGTCGACTGATAACAAGTTAATTATCAGCCTATTTAAAACAAAAATATGATTTTTAAACTATCTTTAAAAATAGAAAATAAATTCCAAAAATTATGAAACTTTGAGAAATAATTGTATACATGATCATACACATGTTACAAGAACTGTTTTTCAAAAATCACCTCCCATTTGAGAAATCTTATTATTTTTCAAAATAGTCCAAAACATGAAAATGAACAACACTTGTTTTTGACATTTTAGCTAAACCATATTTTAAAACTTTACAAAATAATTTTATAGACTTATTAAAATATGTATAAAGTGATATTGAAGTCTATAACCTAATAAACCAATATTTTCACAAAAACACCTATATTTTGATAAAATCAACAAATACGTGTGTGTGATTAATATGAGCTTGAAGTATTAACACACAAGTATAAACCTATACCATAAACACTATAAACTATATACCCAAGCTTGATGAAGGTCTTTAATAAGCTCAACTTGGTACACTTTGTGGATAAAGCTTGAACTTGGATCTTCAACATGAATTACATAGCTTCACTCCAGTACTATTCCGCCAACCTCCATTGGATATGATCGTTGAAGCGCTATTCCATCCAACCTCTAACATATTGTTTGTCTATAATAGATAAGAAAACACAAACACTAGACAAGCAACATTAGTAGTAAATTGTTTGTTAATCATCATCAAAACAAAAATGTCAACAATTTGTTCAGACATGAAGTAACAATGTTAATTTTGAGGGTTTTTCTGCCAATAATTCATGGAGATTTAGTGAAAATTTCAAAGATATTAAGGATATAGTGCTAAACATCCAAACTTATTAGGAGTTTAGGAAAATTTATTTACATTACAATGTTTTGTAGAGAGGGTAGATTGATGGTTGCAAGTAAAGGTTTTATATCTTCTAAGGGATAAACCAGTGGTTACTATTTGACCACATACATTTACTATAAATAGACAGAATAATTAACTGAAAGACATTATAAATTAAGAAAAAACCAGAATATACTATTTTGTATGTGAAAATTAACAAAAAAACTAAACTAAATAAAACTGAGAGATGGAAAAATAAATAGTTTAATTTTCTCATAATATTAAAAAATAGAGATTATGGTTCACTATTATCCACACATCTCAAACAAAAAATGTCATTTATCCCTCTTGAATTTTGAATTTGAAATTTTAAAATAAAAATTATCCATATGCTTATTCAGTGAGCTAAAAATTTCTTATTATTTTCTTTTTGAAACTTTAGAATATTATTTGAAAAATAGATATCACAAAGTTGTGATAGGTGTTAAGCCATCAAATTTCAAATTTCAAAGTTTGAAGTGAAAGCCATCCATGCCCTTATTTTGTATTTTCTTTATACGAAGAAACCCCCAACATGTTATCTTAGGTAGGACTTTAAAGATTGGTATCATTTTCATTGCTATATTATAAGTTATTGTTACAAGTCATTTATATGCTCATAATTACAAGTAAAGTGGAGTATATAGCAAATAGAAAAGCGAACAAGCAAAAGCTAAAGAGAAAAAGATAAACTACACTTAAATACCTTATTTTTTTGTTTGATATCGCACCAAACTGCCCTCAGTTGTATAAGCCTATACTTAAATTCCCTAAAGTTTCTAAAAAGTGGTATTTTAATACTCTAAAGTTTCCAATGCAATGAAAATGAGAGAATTTCTCTCTGAAAATTCTTATGCAACTCACATGCTATTTTGGAACATTTTAACCCTTAGATTGTGTTAAATTTATTATCAAACCCATTAAAATCCTATTCTAAGATAGAATTAGGGTAGATTTAAAATAGGATGTTGATATATTTAAGAACAATTTTTTTAAAAAAAATAAGGTTTAAATTATTCTAAAAATAGCAATTGATTATTGCATGAGAATTTTCGGTGGAAATTCTCGTATTTGCATTGCACTAGAAACTTTATAGAAACTTGAGGGTACCTAAGTTTAGGGTCTTACAAATGAGAGTATTTTGGTGCAATACGGGCAAACAATAGTGCATAAAATAAAACTCACAAAGAACAAATAAATCAAATCTACAAACCTGACTCATCCGTGTGAGCATGGTATAGTTAATTTGGTTTTGCACTGAAGTTTTGATTTAGCCTTTTGGTTCAAGCAGGATTTAACAAACTAAAGATGTATTCATTATTAACTAAAACTTTTGAGTAAACTAGCTTTTGCCCAACCAATGAGATCGAACTTATTAGTAATTATGTGAGTGTTTGGATTATAGTAGGCCCCAAAATTAGGACTGAATTATGGTAAGATACTAAGTGTATTATAAGAGTTGTACTATTTACTATTAGACATAAATAAGTATGGTTTATAACAACTTATAATTCCTCTTTACAATTTATTTACAAGTATTAAGCTTGTGCTCTGATTTCTTTAACTTATAAATATTAGTTTATATGCCTTTTGAATACGTTAAGCTATTCCAATGAAATAAGAGTGTTGATTGATTTTTTTTTTAATTTTTTGTTGACTATAACTACCAGATATCGTTTAACTAATATATTAAATGTTTATCAAGGAAGAACAATGAGCGTCTTTTTTTGTTAGGTTATGAGAAGAAAAGAATAGAGTTTTTTTTTCTTATTAGTTAAAGTAGATGGTTAAAGTGGTAAGGCTTTTCTTATATAAGTTAAAATTTTAAGTTTGAAAATGAAAATTAGATAGCTTAACAATTACTCTCTCCTCTACAAATATAATAAAATTTTATGATTTTTGAAAATATAAAAATGATCGTGATTGCAAAGTTCCAAGATTTTAATGAAAGCTTAAATTTGGTTTGCCTAAAATTGGGACACGAATATATGATTAAAACTTTTGCCTAATCCTCGAAATAGGTAGTAGGAAGCTCTGCCATCCTGAAGTATTAAGAACAGACTTCCCATGACCGTGATACCCTCCCACCTCATGCATTTTCTGCACCAATGTATTATAATAAGAAATAATGGGCATGAGATGGTAGCTCATTTTGTTAAATGTGCTCCCAAGAGATAGTCATGTGATGACACGCTCCTTATCACATTAAAAAGATATGAACCTTACCACTTGCATCTCTTGACAACTCTGCTAATTGAGCTGCCACCTCATAATAGTCAATTCCATTATAATATAATATGTTAAATTAGGGAGCAATTTATAATTTAGGAATTTTTTGTGGTGTTGTTTGTAAAGTTTTTATGGTTATTTATAATTTTTAAAACTTTCAAAGGGATGGTTCTAAAGTTTTTGAGGGGTTCCTTTATAAAAATTTTATGGGGTTATTTATAATTTATAGAACCATTAGGGAACTTTCTATAAATTTTCTAAGGTACTTATAATTTTGGAAACTTTTAAGGAGTTGATTGCAAAATTTTAAGGTGGTATGACTAATATTCTGAAATATTCAGCATGGTGTTTGTTACTTGGACAACTCTCATAGAGCTAGTTGTACAATTTTCAAATGGATGCTTGCAAAATTTTTAAGGGTGATATTTGTGATTTTTAAAACTTTTAAGGAGCCAGTTCAAAAAAATTTAAGAGTTTGCTTGAAAAACTTCAGGGGTCATCTGTAACTATTGAGCTTTTCAAAGGCTTGTTTCTATGTTGAATTTTGTAGGATTATTTATAATTTATGGATTATAAGGTGCAATTTATAATTCTACATTTTAAAGCGCCATTTGAAATTCTGAGATTTATCAAGGGTAAATTTATAATATTTGAATCTTAAGGAGTTGCTTGCAATTTTCATTGGGTTCTTTGCAATTTTCAGACTTTTTTTGGTGTGTTTAGTTCTTAAAACTTCCAAGATTCATTTGTAAAAATTTTAAGGAGTTGTTTGTAATATTATTTTAAAATTTTCAGCGAGGTATTTATTCTTATTGCAACTTTCATGGGATTAGTTGTAAACTTTTTTAAATTGCTATTTGTAAAATTTTCTAAGGGATATTTATAATTTTTGCAACTTTCAATTTTTTTAAATTGCTATTTGTAAAATTTTCTAGGGGATATTTATAATTTTTGCAACTTTCAAGGGGCTAACAGTACCATGGTGTTGTTTATAAACTTTTAGGGGACTATATGTAATCTCTAAACTTTTCATAGGAATTTTGTAATTTTTAAATTTTCTAAGGATTATTTATAATTTATAGATTTTACCGAGGGTCATTTTTAATTTTCTAAATTTCGTAGCATTATTTGTAATATATAAACTTTTTATGGGTTTATTTACTGGTTATGAATCTTAGGTACTGTTTGGCAAAGGGTCAAGTGAGGGGTTAAGGAGACTTAACCCCTTCTTAACCTGCCAAACACAACAAATCTATATAAGGGTTAAAGTGAGTTAACCCTCCATAATTTGCCAAACATAAAAAATATAGAAGGGTTAAGTTAACCCCTCTAGAGGGGTTAAAATGAGTTAACCCCTCAAAATGAGGGGTTTACTAATACTCCTATTTAGATGGAATAAGAGTTAACCCTTCTAATTATAAAGAAAATAGTCAAAATCATTGTTATTCCCAAACACTAAAACTGATCATAAGGGCTAAAATAAAACTTATTTAACGGGTTAATAATTTAGTCCTTCGGATTATCAAATGGGCTAAGTACATTAATCCTTCTCTTTAACCCCTCTTCATTAACCCTTTGCCAAACGGGGCCTTAAGGAATAGTTAGAGGTTTTCTTATTTTTACGGGCCTATTTGAAATTTAATATTTATCAAGATCCGTGTTTGAAGGAGTAGTGGGATTGTTTGTAATTTTTTGGATTTCGAATGGAATATTTGATAATTTTCAAATCTTGCAAACCATCTCATATAAATGAGGGTTTTGATTAATAGAATTTTCAAACTATGAATAGTTTTAATTTGGTGAGGATTCCTAGGTAAAGAGGAATGGGTGGTGGGGACGTCTTATTATTCGAAATTTTTAATTATAAATTTTTTTATCTGATTATAATTCTTAGGTGAAGATATGATTAAATGCTAAGATGTCAATTTCTAATTTCGTATTAGAAATGTCTAAATGAGCTAATTATGATTATATCTATAGTTTGCACTTATAAATCACATGATAATAAATTATGGATAAAAACTATAAGGCAGAATGGCGAGTTACCTCTTTTGGAAGTAGATATTCTGGCTAATTAAGGTAGTTAACTACCTACTTAGTGCTTATATTAACCGGGCTTTTTACATTTTGTTGGATTTTTGTAAGTAGGTTGCTTAGGGGATATGATTTTGAGATTTATTTTTTTGAATTATAGGTAGTTATACCTTGGTTAAGATTACCAATTATTTGATTATTAGAACTTTCTAATTATGGATAGTTTCAGTTTGATGAGAGTTTTTAATAAAGTGAAGATAAGATTAAGTGTTGACATGTCACCTTCTAATAGGATGGAAAGAGTCTATTTTTTGATGTAACACATGCCATGCATTTAGATAAGACATGCTATTTTTTTTGGCTTTAGGAGAACCACAAATTTCTCATTATATGTAAACGATGGATAACAAATTGTTCAACTTTCTTATGTGTGCTATTTTAACTTGGTAAGGTGACCAAATCAACTAGCACAATTGTCACAACAAATTGAGATAATTGGCTATTGGAGATTGTTGAGTTGTTACACTGATTTTAGGAGAGAAAATAGTTTATGGCTAGATTTTTGGGTAGGGTGATGTTGTACACGGCGGAAGCTCGAAACCACACGAACAAGAACGAGATAAATCACAACCAATAATCCAAACATAATACCACAGTAAGACAAACGAATTTTACATGGTTCGGCAAGTTTCCTACGTCCACAGGGAAGGGGGGGGGGGGGATAATACCACAGTAAGACAAACGAATTTTACATGGTTCGGCAAGTTTCCTACGTCCACAGGGGGGGGGGGAGTTCTTACTATTAGAAATTAAGAGAATAAAATAGGGTTACAAATCTCAACAAATAAACACTAAAATAAAGCCGCTAGATCACTTACAACTCTCCCACAATTGGATGCAGCAATCCCCTCTCAAAGACTGCTCAAAACATCCTTACTTTTTCCTAATTAATTAGGATTAAGATTATATATCAACTCAGAACAAAACGGGTAAGAAAACCAAACTCAACTGCAAACCTGACTCGTGGTCGACCGCAGAACCACGTGCGGTCGATCGGATCCAACGACCGAGACTAAAAACCCCTACAGGGTTTGGTCGGTCGATCGCAGAACCCATTTCGGTCGACCGCGAAAAGTCCATAGACTTTTCTCAGTCGTGTGCACGTTTGCGGTCGATCGCCGCATCGCATCATCTGCGATCGACCACGAATCTGCCAGAATGTCTCTTGCTAGTTTTCCTGCAGTCTTCGTCGCTGTGCTCGTCATTTCTTCAATTCTCTACCTCGGCGAACGTTTCTACCAAAACTGAGCCGACACCAAAACATCCAAATATCCCACTTGTTGTATCCAGGACGAAGTGAAAACAACCCACTACAACGGACTCAATCCACAACATGTCGGCTTCCAAACAATAAACAAATCCAACCAGCTGCATCAAACAAGACCACCTACATATCCTCTTGCCCAAGGAATCAAGCCGAACGTAGTTCACCCAAATGGCCTCCAAACAATGACCAAATTTCACACCTGAAACAACTTTGGTCAACATATCTGTAAGGTTATCCTTCATATGGATATTCTCCAGTATAACGTCTCCATCATCCAATACGTCACGAACAAAAGGGAATCTGACATCAATATACTTCGTGCGTGCATGATAAACCTGGTTCTTCGCCAAATAGATAGCCGACATGCTATCACAATATACCCAAAGGGTCTCTTGTGCAATCCCCAAGTCCTCTAACAATCCATGCAACCATAAAGACTCCTTAACAGTTTTAGTCACCGTCATATACTCCGCCTCTGTATTAGAGAGAGCCACTGTAGACTGAAGTGTACATCTCCAACATACCGGTGCTCCTGCCAATGTAAACACATATCCTGAAGTAGACCGACGCTTGTCAAGATCTCCCGTATAGTTTGAATCCACGTAACCAATACAATCCTGCTCATTCTTCTCGCTCTTCTGAAAAATCAATCCAACATCCATGGTGCCTTTAACTTACCGTAGAATTCACTTCACGGCCTCCCAATGACCCTTTCTGGGGTCGTGCATGTACCTCGATACCATGCTCATGGCCTGTGATAAATTTAGCCTCGTACACACCATCGCATACATCAAGCTACCCACTGCACTGGCATATGAAACCTTCGACATGTAATCTCTGTCATCAACATAAAGATGTGACATATTAGCTGAAACCTTAAAGTGGGGAGCCAATGGAGTGCTAACTACTTTTGCATTACCATCAAAGCTGAATTTTTTCAACATCTTCTGCAAGTAAATTCTTTGTATAAGCTTCAATCTCCCCTCCACTCTGTCTCTCTCGATCTCCATACCCAATATATTCTTAGCTTCACCAAGATCCTTTATCCCGAA
The DNA here is from genome assembly GCF_001876935.1 of Asparagus officinalis. Classification (NCBI taxonomy): domain Eukaryota; kingdom Viridiplantae; phylum Streptophyta; class Magnoliopsida; order Asparagales; family Asparagaceae; genus Asparagus; species Asparagus officinalis. The sequence continues at coordinate 18,203,465 of NC_033803.1, forward strand.
CTCGGATGACAGCTCGTCTTTCAACTTTCGAATAGCCGAAGAATTCCTGAAAGCAATAAGCATATCGTCAACATATAAAAGCAAATATATGTGCTCACCATTCTGTAGCTTATGCATGTAAACACATGGGTCATATGCGCTCCTCGTGTACCCATGGCCAATAATGAAGCTGTCGAATATATTGTACCATTGTCGCGACAATTGCTTCAATCCATAACAAGACTTCTTTAACTTGCACACTAAATCTTCTTTTCCTACAGCTTTAAATCTCAAGGGTTGTGACATGTAGATCTCCTCATCTAAATCTTCGTTTAGAAATGCTGTTTTCACATCCATCTGGACAAAATCTAAATCCGACTGTGCCACTAATGCTAATAAAATCCGAATCGACGAATGCTTCACAACGGGTAAAAATACCTTATTGTAATCAACGCCCTCAAGCTGTGCATATCCCTTGGCAACCAATCTGGCTTTGTACCTAATGTCCCTAATAGAAGATCTCTCCTTCTTCGCATATACCCACTTACAACCAATACCTTTCTTTTCCTTGGGTAGCCTTGCAAATTTCCAAGTATCGTTCTTCTGAAGAGACCGCATCTACTCATGCATAGCTTCTCTCCACCTAATCGAATCGGGGCTAGACTCTTCCTCTCTGAATGTGGATGGAACCATATCATCAACGACCTTCACTGATAATGCATATGCGACCATGATATTATTATATCTAGCTAGCCGACAAATCACCCTTCTAGGTCTATTTGCTGCAATAGACTCCTAAACATGACACTGCTCCTGAGTCTCACAATCCACTATATCCTCTATCTGCCCGGCTGTCATCCTATCTCCTTCCAGTGTCACCTCTGTAGCAGTATAAATAGATATAATGCTATCTGGAGTGGGTGGAGTCACATCATCCTCCACCTGCAGTGATATCTCTTGAATCTGGTCTTCCTCCACTTGTCGAGGAACTTGAGACCTCATCATGTACGCCTCATCAAATGTGCATCACTGCTAATAACTATCTTCTTGTCTTGTGGATCCCATTACTTAAAGTCTTTAACTTTATCTCTAAATCCTACAAAGACTGTCTTCCTCACCCTTAGATTTAATTTACCATCACTAACATGATAATAAGCTTGACACCCAAATATACGAAGCGACTCATAGTCACTAGATACCGAACCAAATCAACGCACCAAATGAGTCTTCCCCTGTATTATAGTGCACGGTAACCTATTAACGAGATGGCTCGCATAAACCTATGCCTCGGCCCAAAAGGATCTAGGCAATCCACTATGCATCATCATACATCATACCTTTTCAGCAATGTACCGTTCAATCTCTTAGCCACCCCGTTCTGTTGCGGTGTCTTTCGAACTGTGAAGTGTCGTTTAATGCCGTCATCCTGGCAAAACTGGAGAAATGAATCACTCTTATACTCTTCACTGTTATCTAAACGTAGAGTCTTCACCTTGCTACCTGTTTACAGCTCTACTTTCTTCTTCCACTCCACAAAAATATCCATGACCTTATGTTTATGTTTCATAGGGTATTATAACCCAATTCCTCCTGGAATAGTCATCAATAAAAGTAACAAAATAGTTAGCCTCACCAAGTGATGTGTTCTTGGAAGAGCCCCAAATATCTGTTTGAACGTAATCTAATATACCTTGGGTGTTGTGAATAGTGGTGTCGAACTTCACTCTAGTCTTTTTAGTCTTTTTTTTAAGTACACAATGCTCACACAACTCCATCTTGTAGGTCTTAGCACCTTTCAATAGCCCATGTTTCGCCAATGACTGCAAGAACTTATCAAATGTGTGTCCTAATCTCATGTGCCATAAAGTGGTTGTGTCCTTCTCTGTGGTGATAGAAGCTGCCAGACCCCCTGTAACTGTCTTATCCTTCAAGTAGTATAGAAAGTTTTCCCTGACTCCTTGCATCATCACCATAGAACTCTTCGTGATCTTCACAGTAGCATCCTCTAAGGTCACCCGATAACCAGCTGCCTCCAAAGTACCAAGAGAAATGATGTTCTTCGTCAACTACGGTACTAACCTCACTTCTTTCAACTCCCTCACCACACCATCATGTATCCTGATCCGGACTGAACTAATACCACCAATAGGGCATATGTGGTCATTACCTATAAGCACAACATCCCCTCTTTCCAGCTCCTTAAAGCTGGAGAAGTAGTCACTCCTCGTGCAAATATGATATATGGCTACCGAATCCAACATCCACTCCTTGGAATCGGTATAGCAAACCGACGGTAGTGCAGGACACGAATAGTCCGAAGAATCTGAATCTAAATATTCACCAACACGTTTTGTAACATTCATTTCTGAAACTTGTACAACTTTTCCCTTGTTCTTTATTGCTTTTTCCTTCCACTTTGGACAGTCAATCTTCCAATGTCCTTCTTCTTTACAATACTGATATTGATTTCTACCAACACTCTTATAGGTGTTGGACCCTAGAGGGGGGGTGATTAGGGTCAAGAGGCTCTAATATGCAATTAAAAATCAGCACAAGCAAACCACAAAACAGAAATGCGATAAAAATAAGAGAGATAAGGTTAGGAGTTCGTTATCCTTGACGCGCGATGTGTTAACGAGGTTCGGCCCTCTGGCCTACGTCCCCGCCCCCCACTCTCGAGGAGAAATCCACTACACACCCGGTTTGGAAGCCGGAACTTCGTCTACACAGCGATCTCCACAGATCTCTCTCACTACACAGTTTGATCTCACAGATCACACTCCCTCACAGTAGATCTCCACAGATCTCACTCACACGGCAGAAGAAAGAAATGCAAGAACCTCTCTTTACACAGCCCTTATAGCAAAGAGAAGGTATACTGAAGCTGGGAGGTGAATCACACTTGAAATAGAGAGAAAAACAGAGTTTTGAAAATTTACTCAGGAAACAGAAAAAGCTCTCTGGTTTTTCAAATGTTGGGGCTAAGGAAGAAGAATAGGTCTGGGGGGTTTATATAGAAAAGTTTAAATCATTTTAAAACAAAAACAGATCTTCCCAAATGAGATAATAATCTCTTCTTCAGACCCTCATCACAGACTGTGCCAATCACTAACAAGTGAAAGCACAGTGTTCGATGTAAATGACCGTTTAAAAAAGTCGCGGCTGACCAGAGGCAAAAAATCGGTTGACCGAAGGAAATTTCGTCGACCGAAAAATGCCTTCGGTCGACCGACCGAAAAATTCGGTCGACCGCGAGCAGCTAAGAAAATTTGGTAAAACACGCAGAGACTCATCGGTCGACCGGCACGGTCGACCGATTAAAGATTGAAAATTCGGTCGACCGTACCGGTTGAAGAAAGGTCATCAGATCGGTCGACCGGACCGGTCGACCGATTTCTGATATTTTCTGAAATCTGATTTTTGACCAACTTGAAATATTTGCAAAATATTCATTTGACCTCTGAAAATTCTGAAACTTTGTAAAATGTTTTTAATACTAAAAACAAACTGCTTGGAAAAAGAATTTTGCAGATAGGTACTCATACTTGTGAAAAAATAGTATTTTGTGAAAAACGCTTAAAAGCACAAGTCTAAAAACGTGTGTGTGATTCCCAATAGCTTCAAGTAAACTGAGTAACTCTTTGCCTACATTCTAGCACTAGAGAGAAAAACAAAAGAAAGCTAATATCCTCATATAGAGAGCAATATACTTGAGCTTTGATATAGCTTGAATCGGATGAAGCTTTTGATTGAATTTGTCGTTCTTGAAATAACGTTGCTTCATCTCTTGGCCTCCTCCTCCTTTGGATATCTTCGTTGTAGCGTATATTCCATCCATCCTCCGTTAATGGCACTAACGAGCTTGACAAATGATTTTACTACATTTACACTCAATAAGCCATTAGTACCGATAATGGTGGTTGTAAGAACATCATCAAAACATAAGGGCTAACAATCTCCCCCTTTTTGATGATGACAACCAACCATTATATAAGAGCAAAAATAAAATAGCTTATAGATAGGTGCTCCCCCTATCTATGAGCTCCCCCTAAATATATGCAACAAATGAGGAGATTTCTCTCCCCCTTTGTCACCATCAAAAATGGGGTAAAGAGAAATGCCAAATGCAAAATGCAACTAATCAAGCAAGCAATGTAGAACTTTCACATAGTGCATAAGCCCAAACCATTTCTTATGCGACAAAAATCATCCTCTCCAAGAGGCTTAGTAAATATATCCGCTAGTTGAGATTTGGTGTCAACAAATACTAGGGATACATCTTGTCTCTCTACATGATCGCGTAAGAAATGATGGCGCACGTCAATATGCTTAGTTCTAGAATGCAAAACCGAATTTTTGGAAATATTTATGGCACTTGTGTTATCACAAAAGATTTTAATATTTTGAAAATTCAAATCATAGTCAACTAAACTTTGTTTCATCCATAAAACTTGAGCACAACATAAGCCGGCGGCAATGTATTCCGCTTCCGTAGTGGACAATGCAACACAATTTTGTTTCTTGGAAGCCCAAGAAACAAGGGAATTTCCTAAGAATTGGCATGTTCCACTAGTACTCTTGCGATCTACCTTACATCCGGCAAAGTCGGCATCACAAAAACCATATAAATCAAAAGTGGTGCTTTTTGGATAAAACAAACCAAGGTTAAAAGTTCCATTAACATACTTAATGATCCTTTTAACCGCAATTAAATGAGATGCTTTTGGAGAAGCTTGAAAACGTGCACATGCACATACACTAAACATGATGTCGGGTCTACTAGCGGTGAGATAAAGAAGACTACCTATCATACCTCGGTATAGTTTTTGGTCCACATCTTCACCACTCTCATCCGCATCAAGCTTAACACTAGTACTCATGGGAGTAGGCGCATGCTTAGAATTCTCCAACTTAAATTTCTTCACCAATTCCTTCGCATACTTGCTTTGTGAAATGAAGATCCCATCCTTAGTTTGCTTGACTTGGAGCCCGAGAAAGAATGTAAGCTCTCCCATCATACTCATCTCAAAGTGATCCTGCATAACTTTAGAAAATTCCTTGCACAAGGATTCATTAGTAGCACCAAAAATAATGTCATCCACATATATTTGAACTAAAATGAAATCATTTTTCCTTTTTCTCACAAAAAGTGTGTTATCAATAGATCCTTTTGAAAAACCATTTTCAACAAGAAAACTAGAGAGGCGAGCATACCAAGCCCTAGGAGCTTGTTTCAACCCATATAAAGCTTTTTGTACCCGGTAAACATGATTAGGAAAAGCATGATCTATAAAACCGGGGGGTTGCTCAACATACACTTCCTCTTCTATAAAACCATTTAAGAAAGCACTTTTGACATCCATTTGAAATAGTTTGAAATTTTTAAAACTAGCAAATGCCAAAAACATCCTAATAGATTCCAACCTTGCAACCGGTGCAAAGGTTTCATCATAGTCTATGCCCTCCTCTTGATTGTATCCTTGGGCAACCAAACGTGCTTTATTTCTAGTTACAATGCCATGTTCATCAAGTTTGTTTCTAAAAACCCATTTTGTACCAATAACACTAGCATTGTTAGGTCTAGGAACTAACTTCCAAACTTCATTTCTTTGAAAATTGTTTAATTCTTCATGCATAGCCAAAACCCAAAACTCATCATTTAAAGCATCATTAACCTTTTTAGGTTCTAGTTGAGATAGAAATGCAACATTACCACATTCACTCAAGGCTTTTGAGCGAGTTATAACTCCTTTTGAAGGGCTCCCAATGATTTGTTCCTTTGGGTGGTTTGATGTGAATTTCCAAGCTTTAGGTTGTTCAACTTGATCTTGAGCATTTGTGCAATCTACATCCTTTTGAGCTTCTATAGAGGGAGTGTCATTGATTTGCAACAAGTCCAATCCTCCCTCAATATCATCATCATCATCCTTCCTAGGCAAAACAACTTGAGAGCCAACATTAGTCTCATCAAAAGTAACGTTTATAGACTCTTCAACAACGAGGCTTCGTTTATTGAAGACCCTATAAGCCTTACTTCGAGGTGCATAACCCAAGAAAATACCAACATCAATTTTGGAATCAAATTTATCATGGTGATCTTTTGTATTTAAAATAAAACATTTGCAACCAAAGACACGAAAATAGCCAATGAAAGGGGTTTTTCCATAATAAAGTTCATAAGGAGTTTTCTTAAGCTTTGGTCTAATCAAAACACGATTTAAAACATGGCAAGCCGTGTTGACGGCTTCCGCCCAAAAATATTTTGGCAAATCAAAAGAATTAAGCATAGTGCGTGCCATCTCTTGTATGGTGCGATTTTTCCGTTCAACAACACCATTTTGTTGTGGTGTTCTAGGAGCGGAAAACATATGAGTTATACCATGATGAGCACAAAAATCATAGAAAAATTCATTTTGAAATTCACCACCATGATCACTTCTTATTTTAACAACTTTCAAATCCTTTTCATTTTCAATTCTTTTAACATGATTAGCAAATTCTTCAAAACAATCATTTTTCTTTGCAAGAAATATTGTCCATGTAAAACGAGAAAAATCATCAATAATCACAAAAACATAGTGTTTGCCTCCAAGAGAGGTAACACGCATAGGACCAAATAAATCAAGATGAAGTAATTGCAAGGGTTTAGAAGTCGATACCTCATGGATGGATTTGAAAGAAGATTTTGTTTGTTTACCTTTGGCACAATCCTCACAAATTGTATCTTTTATGAAGTGCAAGCTAGGTAGCCCTTTCACAAGATTCTTCTTAGACAATTTTGATATTAACTCCATATTTGCATGTCCAAGTCTCTTGTGCCAAATCCAAGGATTTTCATCAATTGCCGCAAGACACTTTACATCTTGATTCACTAACTCATTCATCTCAAAAATGTAAACATTAGACTTGCGATTTGCAATAAAAACAATTTTTCCATCCATACTAATGATGCATTTATCCGGTTTAAAAGAAATATCAAAACCTTTATCACTTAATTGGCTAATACTAAGAAGATTGTGATTCAAACCATTTACTAAATAAACATCTTCTATGATGGGTGAGGGTTTCTTACCAATAGACCCGATACCAATGATTTTACCTTTCTCACCACCACCGAAGGAGACATTGCCTCCTTCAATCCTTGATAGGGTTGCAAATAACTCTTTGTTGCCCGTCATATGATATGAGCAACCACTATCAAGGTACCACATCTCCTTACGTCGTTGCCGTGACGTTCCCTACAAAAGAAGAAGATGAAGGTGTAGTAGCTTTAGGTACCCATGTCTTGGGTCCTTGGTGGTTAGTAGTTTTGGTACCTTTGGGTACCCATATCAAACCATAAAAATCTTCATTGTCTTTAATTCTACAATGAGTAGAAATGTGTCCATGTCTCATACAATAAGTGCATACAAAATTTCTTTTGTATGTACGGATGTTGGAACCATGAAACCTATTTCTACCATGATGATTGTAGTTGGCATAAGCATGAGTAGGTCTAGTTCTACAACCCTCAATTTCTAATCTTTCAATTTTTGATCTTAATTGCTTGTTCTCAAAATCGAGATCTCCTAGCAATTCATCTTTTAGAGCAAGAGAGGTTGTTAGTTGTTCTAGCTTAATATCACAAGAGGCATGCAATTTTTTAAAAGAAGAGTATTCTTTAGACATTCTTTTAAATTCAAAGTTCAACTCTTCTAAAGCCATAGCTATGTCACATTGCATATAGAAAGATTCACTTTCGGCCTCGGATATTACCTCATGTTCATTTGCCATGAAACAAACATTTGGGTCATGAAGAGCAAGTTTGGCTCCTTCTTCATCACTATCCGAGTCACTTGGTTCGGATTCTTCCCATCCGGCATACATAGCCTTCTTCTTCTTGTACTTCATGTACTTTTCTTTGAGCTTGGGGCAATCCTTAGCGATGTGACCCGGTTCATTGCACTCAAAACATTTACCTACACGAGAGGAAAACTTGTTGTTAGATCGAGGGTTAAATTTTTTGTTCATTTTTATAAGTCTAGAGATTCTTCTAGAGAGATGAGCCACTTCTCTAGAAAAATCGACTTCACTCTCCGACGACGAAGATGAGTTGTCACTAGCTCCTTTGAGAGCTATGGTCTTCAACTTTGGTGACGGCTCCTCAACTTCTCGTGATGGCACTTCCTCCTTCTCCTTCCCCTTGAGCTTCTTCTCATGCACTTTGAGCTTTCCGATAAGGCTATCAAGAGCTAAGGTAGTGAGGTCATGAGCTTCCTCAATGGCCGTAGCCTTGGGCTCCCATGCCGGAGTCAATGAGCGAAGTATCTTGTAGTTCATCTCTTGAATGGATAATTGCTTATCTAGACCATGTAATTCATTGATGATATTAGTAAAACGGGAAAACATAGCATCAATGGATTCATTAGGAAGCATTTTAAATAGCTCATAATCATGCATGAGTCCACTAATCTTAGATTCCTTAACTTGGGGTGTTCCTTCATGTGTGACACATAATTTTTGCCAAATTTCGTATGCGGTTGCACACGTGGAAACCCTATTGTATTCATTGGGGGAAAGACCACAGATTAAGGCGTTCATGGCCTTAGCATTTAGATTGGCAAGGTGCCTTTCATCATCGGACATGTTCTCAACTTTGGACTTCTCTACATATTTCTTTTCTATAAGCCCTAGGATGTCAAGATCAATGCAACGAAGGTAAATTCTCATTCTAGCCTTCCAATAAGCAAAATTAGTCCCTGTGAAGAGAGGTGGTCTAGTGGTGGATTGTCCTTCTAACATATGCATATTCAAAGAAGCCTCCATTAGATCTTTTCTCTAAGGTTGTTAAACCAAAAACTGATATAGAGACCAAGCTCTGATACCAATTGTTGGACCCTAGAGGGGGGTGATTAGGGTCAAGAGACTCTAATATGCAATTAAAAATCAGCACAAGCAAACCACAAAACAGAAATGTGATAAAAATAAGAGAGATAAGGTTAGGAGTTCGTTATCCTTGACGCGCGATGTGTTAACGAGGTTCGGCCCTCTGGCCTACGTCCCCGCTCCCCACTCTCGAGGAGAAATCCACTACACACCCGGTTTGGAAGCCGGAACTTTGTCTACACAGCGATCTCCACAGATCTCTCTCACTACACAGTTTGATCTCACAGATCACTCCCCCTCACAGTAGATCTCCACAGATCTCACTGACACAGCAGAAGAAAGAAATGCAAGAAACTCTCTTTACACAGCCCTTATAGCAAAGAGAAGGTATACTGAAGCTGGGAGGTGAATCACACTTGAAACAGAGAGAAAAACAGAGTTTTGAAAATTTACTCAGGAAACAGAAAAAGCTCTCTGGTTTTTTTTTGAAAATTTACTCAGGAAACAGAAAAAGCTCTCTGGTTTTTCAAACGTTGGGGCTAAGGAAGAAGAATAGGTCTGGGGGGTTTATATAGAAAAGTTTAAATCATTTTAAAACAAAACAGATCTTCCCAAATGAGATAATAATCTCTTCTTCAGACCCTCATCACAGACTGTGCCAATCACTAACAAGTGAAAGCACAGTGTTCGATGTAAATGACCGTTTAAAAAAGTCGCGGCTGACTAGAGGCAAAAATCGGTTGACCGAAGGAAATTTCGGTCGACCGAAAAATGCCTTCGGTCGACCGACCGAAAAATTCGGTCGACCGCGAGCAGCTAAGAAAATTTGGTAAAACACGCAGAGACTCATCGGTCGACCGGCACGGTCGACCGATTAAAGATTGAAAATTCGGTCGACCGTACCGGTCGACCGACGACACTCTGGAATTTCTGATATTTTCTGAAATCTGATATTTGACCAACTTGAAATATTTGCAAAATATTTATTTGACCTCTGAAAATTCTGAAACTTTGTAAAATGTTTTTAATACAAAAAACAAACTGCTTGAAAAAAGAATTTTGCAGATAGATACTCATACTTGTGAAAAATAGTATTTTGTGAAAAACGCTTAAAAGCACAAGTCTAAAAACGTGTGTGTGATTCCCAATAGCTTCAAGTAAACTCAGTAACTCTTTGCCTACATTCTAGCACTAGAGAGAAAAACAAAAGAAAGCTAATATCCTCATATAGAGAGCAATATACTTGAGCTTTGATATAGCTTGAATCGGATGAAGCTTTTGATCGAATTTGTCGTTCTTGAAATGACGTTGCTTCATCTCTTGGCCTCCTCCTCCTTTGGATATCTTCGTTGTAGCATATATTTCATCCATCCTCCATTAATGACACTAACGAGCTTGACAAATGAGTTTACTACATTTACACTCAATAAGCCATTAGTACCGATAATGGTGGTTGTAAGAACATCATCAAAACATAAGGGCTAACAATAGGCACCTCTATTCTTCGATTTTGAGCGGTTAACATGGCGGTGGTTTGGACTACGGCTTCGAACTGCTAATGCATCTCCCGATGCCTTCTCGGAGGGTTCGCCATCATTCTTCCTCAACTCATAATTCACCAATACTGAGGTCACCTCCTTATAGCTAATAGTAGTTTTTTCCATTGATTATAGTGAGAACGAATGCTCCATAATCATCCTTGGGTAACGAACACAAAAGTAGCATCCCCTTGTCTTCATCCTCAACCATGATGTCCACATTGGCCATATCTGAAAGTAGCTTCGTGAAATTATTTACATGCTCCCTAATGGAAACTCCCCTCTTCATCTTGAACTGGTAAAACATTTTCTTCAAGTGAAGCCGATTCTTAATGCTCTTCGTAAGATACTTCTCATTGAGTGTTTCCCATATTCTCTTCGCCGATCTTGTTCATCACGTCATAAATAAGATTCGACGTCAAGCATGACCGAATAACTCCACAAGCCTTACTATTCATCTTCTTCCAAATCTTATCCTCCATATTAGCGGGTTTCTCTGGTAACTCAAGAGTCTCCTCCAAATTCTGTGCATCCAACGCGTCCATCACCTAACACCTCCACAAACCAAAATTGATCTTGTCGTCGAACTTCGAAACATTAATCTTCGTATTATTGATGCTCAGACTCTGTATCGCCTTCGTAAGAGACGAACCTGATGTGCTTGCTTCTCTCATGTTGTCGATCTAACTCTTTAAATAGGAATTCTTCATCGAATCATTCGAACAAGCCTCAAGCCAAACCTAAAGCTCTGATACCACTTATTGTGTGCGACGGAAGCTCGAAACCACACGAACAAGAACGAGATAAATCATAACTAATAAGCCAAACACAATACCTCAGAAAGACAAACGAATTTTACGTGGTTCGACAAGTTGTCTACGTCCATGGGGCAAGGAGGGGGAGTTCTTACTATTAGAAATCAAGAGAATACAAATAAGGTTGCAAATCTCACCAAATAAACTCTAAAATAAAACCTCTAGATATCTTACAACTCTTCCACAATTGGATGCAGCAATCCCCTCTCAAAGACTGTTCAAAACGTCTTTATTTTTCCCTAATTAATTAGGATTAAAATTATATATCAACTCAGAACGAAACGGGTCAGAAAACCAAACTCAACTGCAGACCCGACTCGCGTTCGACCGTAGAACCACGCGCGATCGACCGGATCCAACGACCGAGCCTAAAAACCCCTAAAGGGTTTGGACGGTCGACCGTAGAACCCATCGCGATCGACCGCTAAAAGTCCAGAGAATTTTCTCACTCGTGTGCACGTTTGAGGTCGACCGCCGCGTCATCCGCGGTCGACCGCTAAACTGTGAGAATATCTCCTGCTATTTTTATTCGCTGTGCGCGTTCATTTCTTCCTATTATAGTGGACACCCTATAAATAAAGATGAAAACTCCGTTGGACCATACCGAAAGGAATTATCTACAGAGCCCCAAAAAGCCCTCTCTCTCCCTCTCCATCAATCTTTCTGTACAGTGTGCAGTAGTATATATAAAAATAATAAAACTCTCGTGAGCGATGGTCACTCCTGAACTATACCTTCGTTCAAAAAGAAAAATAACGAAAGGACGAACACGCGTTCGTCTCAGGATCCAGAGCCATTTGTGTTGGAGAAGCAGAAGACCAAGTTAATTCCTTCTCAGCTTCCCCATCTGCCTAGCCCGACCAAAGAACGGATGGCCGAATTTGGAGATGCCACGATGTATTTTACGTAACATCCGCAGCAGCGACAGGATAGGACGGCTCTAAAAACAGCCTTGAAATAAAATTGTTTGATGCCCGATGAGAAATCAGGAGATTGAGCAGTCCTCCGCACTAAATACAGTACTAAAAATTTTAAACTCATTTTCTGGTCTGAAGAAACTAGGGAGTTACGCCTACATACGTAGGCACCGTCCTTTATTACCTTCAGATGACATTTTCCGGCTATTTCTTATATGTAATAACTGTAATGTATTGGCATAAAAATCATGTCAAACTATTTTTCCGGTCTGAAGAAACTAGGGAGTTACGCCTACATGCTGTATCGTGGATGACAGCATGGCGTGATAGATGACGAAGGTGTAGCAGTCCCACTCACCCGCTGCTGCTTGGGCCCCGATCTGTTTGCAGGCCCTGCACCTCCTGCGACAAGTTACGTCCGTTCCCGACAACGTAATTTTTTCGGGAGCAGAGCCGATCTCTTCCTCCTTTTGCTTTTTTGACCGATGGCGACTTCAACTTCACTCTCTTTTTCTAATTAGTTGCGAGCAATTCGATAAACAAATAAATAAGGGCTCGAGAAAGCCTCTCAAAACTGACAAAAACTATCAGTTTTGACGGATTTTCTTATAAAAACATTATTTTTAGGATGTTTTTGCAAGGATGTCGGTTAAAAACTGACGGTTTTTATCAGTTTTGACAAGTTTTCTGCCCATTTCAACTCCTCTTTTCAGCAACCAAACGGGCCCTAAAAGAACTATGTGATCAATGCTATGCGGGGAATAGTCGTGATCTTTTTCAAATGAAGTTGCAAGCAATTCAATAAACAAATAAATAAAAAATAACTAAGTGATTAATGGTATGCGGAGAATAGCCGTGTAAGCACTGTCTTAGAAGAGCCATCGCTCATCTTTAACGATAATTCTTCTCCTAGTCATAAAGCTCCTGCTCGGTCCTTAACAATGATTCATATCCTAGCGATAAACTTCCTGATAAAACAGGCAATTAATTGAAGACACGACAACTATTTAAGCCTCTTGCTCGGATAATGTTTGCTAGAGAAACAATTGAGAGCAATATAAATTGCAAGAACTATATATTAGGAGATTTGAAATTTTGAGAGGAAGAGAGAACTGTAGAAGAGATATTCCCACACGTTCAACGGTTTTTTTCCTGCTTTCTCCCCCTCTATAGTATATTTTCTTCTTTCTTAGCGTTCTCTTTTTAAGGCCTTGGGATGAAGACCGTTATAAAACTAATCTCATTTCTTACTCCGTGATTTCTACGACATATTCTCACACGTTTAACAGTTTTTATTCTTTTCTTTTCTTTTTTCGTTCCATACAAGAAAGACGCAATAGAGGGGCAGAGAAGGATAGTTTTTTTTTATAAAACTACCAATATTTTTTTCTTACAAACCACCTTTAAAATAGGGTCATTGTACATAAACCTTTTTAATTGTCAATTTATACGTAAACTACATTTAAATTGATTTTTGTTGCAATCAATCACATGGGCTTATTTTTCAATTAAGTTTTTTCAATTCTCCTATAAGGATTAGTTGTCAAATACGAAGTATATTAGATAGATGGTCCTTAGACCATCTCCAACCCATTGCACCAAAATAGTGCAAATTTTGCATCAAAATGGTGCAAAAATCACATCAAACAGTAATACATCTCCAACCCATTGCACCAAAAAAGAATATTCTCAGTATATTCTCACTTTATTCCCTTTTATCTATTTTTATATTAATTGAGAGGTAAAAACAAATACTTAAAAAATTTTAAAAAAAGTGAACAGTAATGAGGCAGATGAACAGTGCGACGTCATATTTGATGCAGCACTGTTCAATTGCACCAAAATGGAGCAAAAATTAGGGCTGGATTGGAGAAGGAACAGTGTAACAAAAAGCACTGTTTGCACCAAAATGGGGCTGGGTTGGAGATGCCCTTAGTATAGGTTAGGTGGGATCAATTGTCAAAAAACTTACTTGAACAGTGAGCATAGGCAGTTGATGGCAACAAAAAACCTATCAAAGATGGTTTATGTAAAAATTGATAACTAAAGATGATTTTGGTGGAATGACCCAAAAAAGATATACAGATACATTTCACGAAACCCTCGTACCCTTGGGATGTCCATCAAACCCTCATAAATTTTCAAAATTTTCTAATGTAACCCCCTAACTGATGTCAACAGTCCTTATTTAAATTGTGTACTTTATTGATTCAAGGCAGTGTTGGATTAAAAAGAACTAGTTTAGACGCTAATTTCTACTTAGGAAAAATTGAGACTGAGTTGGCACAATTTTAGCAATAAAAACAAATTCAAAACTAGACTTGGGGTTAATCATGATTTGAGAGGAAGAGAGAACTGTAGAAGAGATATTCCCACACGTTCAACGGTTTTTTTCCTGCTTTCTCCCCCTCTATAGTATATTTTCTTCTTTCTTAGCGTTCTCTTTTTAAGGCCTTGGGATGAAGACCGTTATAAAACTAATCTCATTTCTTACTCCGTGATTTCTACGACATATTCTCACACGTTTAACAGTTTTTATTCTTTTCTTTTCTTTTTTCGTTCCATACAAGAAAGACGCAATAGAGGGGCAGAGAAGGATAGTTTTTTTTTATAAAACTACCAATATTTTTTTCTTACAAACCACCTTTAAAATAGGGTCATTGTACATAAACCTTTTTAATTGTCAATTTATACGTAAACTACATTTAAATTGATTTTTGTTGCAATCAATCACATGGGCTTATTTTTCAATTAAGTTTTTTCAATTCTCCTATAAGGATTAGTTGTCAAATACGAAGTATATTAGATAGATGGTCCTTAGACCATCTCCAACCCATTGCACCAAAATAGTGCAAATTTTGCATCAAAATGGTGCAAAAATCACATCAAACAGTAATACATCTCCAACCCATTGCACCAAAAAAGAATATTCTCAGTATATTCTCACTTTATTCCCTTTTATCTATTTTTATATTAATTGAGAGGTAAAAACAAATACTTAAAAAATTTTAAAAAAAGTGAACAGTAATGAGGCAGATGAACAGTGCGACGTCATATTTGATGCAGCACTGTTCAATTGCACCAAAATGGAGCAAAAATTAGGGCTGGATTGGAGAAGGAACAGTGTAACAAAAAGCACTGTTTGCACCAAAATGGGGCTGGGTTGGAGATGCCCTTAGTATAGGTTAGGTGGGATCAATTGTCAAAAAACTTACTTGAACAGTGAGCATAGGCAGTTGATGGCAACAAAAAACCTATCAAAGATGGTTTATGTAAAAATTGATAACTAAAGATGATTTTGGTGGAATGACCCAAAAAAGATATACAGATACATTTCACGAAACCCTCGTACCCTTGGGATGTCCATCAAACCCTCATAAATTTTCAAAATTTTCTAATGTAACCCCCTAACTGATGTCAACAGTCCTTATTTAAATTGTGTACTTTATTGATTCAAGGCAGTGTTGGATTAAAAAGAACTAGTTTAGACGCTAATTTCTACTTAGGAAAAATTGAGACTGAGTTGGCACAATTTTAGCAATAAAAACAAATTCAAAACTAGACTTGGGGTTAATCATGACTTAGATTTAAGTGCCAAACATACCCATAAATATACACATTCTGTCATCTAATACTGCTTTTGATGTATTTTATAAAAAGGTTCAGGTAGTATATGATATCCTTGTTTTGAGTATTTATCCACACATTTAGAAGATCACCATTGTTATATATTGCATAGATAGACCTTGTTTAGTCCCACATCGGGTAGAGTAGTAGAACAATTCTACTTATATTATATATATAGACTACAATACCAATTAATACATATATTCTTTTTCTCCCAAAAGCTCTATTCTTAAGATGGTATCAGAGATGTCCAATTAATCCCTTACTCAAATCCCAACCCCACAAATCTAAATGCATGGGCCCCACTATCATCCCCAAACCCTAGTCGCTACCGACCAAGATCCAGATGTCCACCATGCACCAAATCTGTACCACCACACACCAGATCCATACGACGTGCACCAAATCTGTACCTAAGCTCGACCAACAGAGCCAAAACCACACCACGTGCACTAGATCTGTACTAGAGGTCAAGCAACTATGCCATTCATTTGGCTTACAATCTAGATTTTATAGATCATACACCAATCATTTGACTTATGAACTAGATCTTCATAGATCTTGCACCAATCAGTTGGCTTACCAATCAGATCTTCATATATCTTGCATCAATCATTTGGCTTACCAACTAGATCTTTATAGATCTTGTGCCAATCATTTGGTCTACAAATTAGATCTTCATACATCTTCAGCTAATCATTTAGCTTAATCAATTAAATATTCGTAGATCTTACACTTATCATGTAGCTTCCTCTTCCAAACAATCGTAAATAATATCTCACAAATAAGTGATAAATTATTCTTCGTCATGATGGCACCGGAGATGCACTTCCATTAACAATCCATTGATGGAAAACTCGACGGTGACAACTACTATCTCTGGTCCTACTTCCTACGAGTCATCCTCCGTAGTTGTGGGCTTTCGGGACACATCCATGGCACTTCAGAACCTCCAACTCAACCACTTCCTACAGGCGATCTCACCAAGGATACAACAGCCCTCTCTTCTTACGAGTTTGCTCTTATGGTTTGGACTCTTGTTGAAGATCACACCATCATCGCAATCGTACAATCCATCTCACTCTCCATTCAACTTCAGCTCGCATGACTTGACATTGCCATATCCCTTTGGGAATACCTCCAGTGCTTTTGCACACAATCGGACGATGCTTGAGAATTTTAACTATATCAGGAGATATCCACAGTTACATAGGGCGATTGCTCAATCCGAGAGTTCTATATCCACATCTTTGATCTTTGAGAAGAACTTGTAGCCCTTGAAATACCTTTTACTGACATGAATTTCAGGACCGTTCACCACAACAACAGCGATAGGCAACATCTCTTTTATTTCCTGATAAAGCTCCAACCAGTGTTTGAATCCATTCACATCTAACTCATTCATCGGTCACCTAGACCCACTCTTGAAATAGCTGTCACAGAGTTACAAGTTGAAGTGATATGTCTTCACCTTAACACTCTTCCCATCAGCTCGAGCTCCATCCATGCCATCTCATGCTTAGCTACTCATCGTGGTTCTCCCTATCGTCAATACACCTCGTTGATGAGACATCGGCAACCTGAATCCATCTCCGCATGCAAATAATGGTGTGACATGCATAAGCTCTGTAGACATTCTACGAACAAGTGTCGCGTGAGGCTAGCTAAGGCATCCTACCTAACATCATCGCCCCTAATGCCTCAGGCGACCATCGGCAAAATTCCATCCACATCTACATCATCATCTTACACTAATCTCCTATGGGCTCTACATCCATCTAGTCCCTCATCTAACACAAGCTCGGCTGCTACTTTCTATGTCACTCAATCAGGTACAAAGACTTACTAATGGATTTTAGATTCATGTACTACACATCACCTTACGTCATCTCAAACACACCTCCACAACTAGACACCCCTACCTCCCACGGCCATGGTCCGCACAGCCGATGGCACATCATTACCCATTACTTCTGTAGGTCACCGACATATTAAACCTTAATTCTCGTTCCCAAATGTACACCATGTCCCTAATGTCACAATGAACTTACTTTCAGTCTAACAAATCACCCACATAATTATACTACTACCTTCAAAGCTTCGTTTTGTCTTATATATAATCCTTGTACTAGACAAATGGTTAGGACTAGTCGTAATATCAGTGACCTATACTACATAAACAAGCATCTATCATTCGCTTCCTTAACTCTAAACCAACCACTTATGACCTTTGGCATTGTCGCCTTGGTCATCTATTTTTACCTCATCTTTGTACCCTTTTTGCAACTGGTAAATTAGGAAATTTTCTACTTATACTTTGTCACCCAGTACTGGCTGCAAGTTGACAAAACACTTGGTCCAACATTTTCAAATAAACAATCAAATCGTTTCCGCACCTTTTGACCTCATTCATAGTAAAATCTGGGGACCATCTCTGTATCCATCTCGTGGTAACAATCATTACTACATAATATTCATTGATGATCACTCCTGTTTTACATGAGTCTACTTGATGAAACATAAATCTAATTCATATGACATTTACAAAAACCTTGCCACATGATCCTCACCCAATTCTCCTCCCACATCAAAATCCTGCACTCAGACTCAGGGGGAGAATATACATCCCGTAGCTTCACAGAATTCCTTGCCTCTCACGGAACCCTCAATTCTCCTACCCATATGTTCACCAACAAAATGGTGTAGCCAAAAGGTGTCAACGACACATTCTCGAAACCATCAGACCACTTCTACTATCATCATCTGTACCCGTTTAGTTTGGGGTAGAAGCTCTCCTTACAAGTGTTTATCTCATTAATCGCACTCCCTCCACTACTCTAAAAGACCTCACACCCTTTCAACAACTATACCAAATACCACCAAACTACTCTCACCTTCGAGTCTTTGGCTGCACATTCTTCATCCAACTCCCATCTTCATAACGCAACAAACTCTCACTCGATCTATTATGTGCGTATTCCTTGGATTCAGTCTCCATCATAAAAGCTATTGCTATTATGACCCTTATTCTGATCGCCTCCGCATCTCTCCCCACGTCACATTCTTCGAACATCTCCCATACTACGCTCTACCCTCCCCACCTATACCTTCATCGCCATCCACACCCACAGATCCTATATTTCTTGAATATGACACCCTACTCTCTAGCACCACAAACCACTCTAGAAATTAGTATTCCCACCAAGTAAGTGCCAGCACTGACCCACCTCCTGTTGCATCGGATCAAACAACATCTCCACAAATTTCAAGCAAACTCAAACCACTCACTACTGATGTCCCACCTGAGCTAAGATATAGTTCCTGAGATTGCTAAGAACCAGCCAAATACAGTGAGCCTAACTTCACCTCCATTGCCTTTCACACAGTCAATTTGATGAAGTCAGATTATGTGGAACCCCAGTCTTACCATGATGTAGTTAAACACCATGAGTGGCAAACAGGAAATGCAAGACGAGCTTATAGCTCTCCATAAGACTCATACATATGATCTCACCACCCTTCACCCAGGAAAGACTCCTATCAGCTACAAATGGACTTACAAGGTCAAGACTAGAGCAAACGGAACCATCGAGTGTCACAAGGCTTGGTTAGTCACTTGAGATTTTACACAACAATATATGGTAGACTATGAGGAGATCTTTGCACCAGTTGCTAAAATGACTAATGTTCGAACACTACTTGTCGTTGTCGCTTCCCGACAATGGCCACTATATCAAATGGATATCAAAAATGCCTTTTTGCATGGAAACATCACCGAGGATATCTACCTGACTCTACCACCCAGACTCCTTCCTTCCAAAGGTCTTGTTTGTCACCTTTACTGAGCTCTCTATGGTCTCAAACAGGCACCCCATGCATCGTTCGGCTGATTCAAATAGGTTATGTAACTAGCTGGTTTTCTTTCGAATGACAATGATCCAGCAATATTAATCTCCTCCTCAAACGACAAACGAACTATCCTTCTCCTCTATGTTGATGACATGATCATTACATGTGACAATCCATCGACCGTCAACCATATCAAATCTCACAACTAATGAGCATTTGAAATGAAAGACTTAGGCAACCTACATTACTTCATTAGACTGGACACCACTTAAATGCTATGTGGCTACAACCTATCTTAACAAAAATTTACCACCAACAACATCAATCGTGTAGGTCTAAAAGATTCCAATCCATCTTGGACACCCCTTGAACTGAATGTCACACTCAATGCTATCGATGGTGATCCTCTACTTGATGCAACTAAATATTGACATCTTGTATGAAGCTTGGTCTACCTCACCATCACTAGACCTGACATCTCCCATACGATTCATGTCCTTAGTCAATTTGTCACTGTGCCTCGCTCTTCTCATTAATCAGCACTACTTCACTCATCATCATCTCCTAGCTAGCATCATCTCTCTCTCCTATGTGAATACCTATCTTCAACTAGCAGATCTATTCACAAAAGCTCATATCATACAATGACATTTATTTCTTTGTAGCAAACACTATTGGTTAACCCAATTGTAGTTTGAGGGGGTGTTAAATATTGCATTGATAGCCCTTGTTTCGTCCCACATCAAGTAGAGTAGTAGAACAATTCTACTTATATTGTATATATAGACTACAATACCAATGAGTACATATATCCTTTTCTCCCAAAAACTCTATTCTTAACAACCATAAAGTTACTCCACTTGGCAAAAAATTAAGAGTCAAAAAGATATATCTTCAAATCCATATGAATTCTGAAGAGAACTTCAAACTTAGTGTGTGAAAGAAAATAGAATGTATTTCTACAGTTGTTAGTAAGAAAAATTATTTTTTATGATGTGATGCCCCCTAATTTCACACAAGGCTACAGTCTAAGGTGAACCCAAGGATGTCAAACCTGCCATGCACCCAACACTATGCAACAACATGTTTCACTATCACAGTAATATCTTTATAGTAGAATCAAATACAAGAAGTACGAATACAAGCAGATAGATTAAAGGTAATAATATAAGGAATACCATATAAAGAAAAGATCCACTAAAAAATATAATCATGTTCCAACAGAAGAAAAGAAGTACATATGAAAAATCTAAAATAAGAGTAATAAGTCTCTAAACACAAGAGTCAACTGAAAATAGTACTAAGGCACTTAGCACCTAACATGAAATACATCTCTAAGACTGAAAAATAAACGTCTAATGTGGAGTACTAACTAGCTATTAATAAATAACGATGAGCTAGACTGAATCTTCGTCAACATGTAACTCTCCGGACGCTTGACTCGCTGCTTAAAAAAAAATAGAAACAACGAGCATCAAAGCACTAGCGAGAACATCTCCACCGCCCCCATGGAGAAGGGAGGTTAGGTGTATAAAAATACAAGTGATAGCATATATAATATATAAATCATATGCACCGAGATAAGAGGAATTGAGATTTAGGAATCCACTACACGAGAATGGGTATGTTGAGCGAAATAATCCAAACAAGGAAACCTTCATGTATATACCACATATATCAAATTGTAGATCACTAAATACCAACTCCAAATTCTATGAATAAGAGTAAGTAACAAAGAATATCACATTACCAAACCTCATCGAAAACAAGTCGTGTCATAACTACCCTCAGGTAGTTAGTGTGGTAACAAGTA
Source organism: Asparagus officinalis (assembly GCF_001876935.1). Lineage (NCBI taxonomy): Eukaryota > Viridiplantae > Streptophyta > Magnoliopsida > Asparagales > Asparagaceae > Asparagus > Asparagus officinalis. The sequence continues at coordinate 18,224,868 of NC_033803.1, forward strand.
TAATTATCCGGTAAAAGATCTCGTATAGTATACGTCGTGTATGACAAACTTTAGCCTTATACCCTACACTCGGGGTAGATAACATGGGAGCAAAATACAATTCTATGATTCCTCTACAAAAAGAATGGTGTGAAGTATAGGTGCTCACATATCCTGTGGCTCATCACAATATTTTGTGATTCACTACCTTACTCGAACACCCTACGGAGTATAGGCATATCAATCTAATCCGAAACCCAATACAAATAAAAGAAATGTAGAGTCTTAGGAATCACAACATCCTGTGGTTTAGCGTAATCTCATGTGACTCACAACCAAACCCGTTCTCTCTGTGGATTATAGGCATATTACCCTAATCCGGAACATAATGATGCATAACGGAGTGTAGTCTACTATGGTCTCATTGCAGTATACTAACTAACCCACTCTGAGTGTAGTCAATCTGCAGTCTCATTGTGGTGCACCAACTAACCCTACTCAAACATCCAAAACTATCATAATATGAAATAAACATTACTCACTATCATGACAAACTCAAAATGTTAGATTACACACCTCCAAAAGCTCGTGCGTGCTCAAAATCCAAAACGTGCCCTCTTGTAAACAACGCACATGTATTGATGTAAGACTCGTACTTTGTACGTGTGATCAAAAGCATGAGGAAAGAAACAATATATGTAATACAACCCAAAATTAGTCAATCGAAATACCTCATCGATCGACTGACGGCAACATGCACAAAATAACACACACAACCCAATTTCGGTCGGTCGACCGATTACTCTGGTCGGTCAACCGACCAGAGAAATTTTCCTGGTTTCCTACAAGTTAATCGATCGAGCAATTTCTTTAATCGGTCGACCGACTCAAGTTAATCGGTCGATCGATTTCTTTGATCAGTCGATCGACGTGGGTGACAAAACACAAATTTCGTTTTTCTTCTCTATCATGAACAAAAATCAAAATTTTTCAAATGAACCCACGTCTAAAACTTGATTTAGTATAATTAGGGTTTAAATTGCTACATGAAATCACAAATATAAAGATTTGGAGAAATCTATAAAATCCTAACATGTTTATGTCTGAAAATCATCATGAAAACAAACTACTTTAACAAAATCTCATGTTAGATCTATTTCAAATCTTAATCCCAAATTAAAGAATCTGTTTCATAACTTTTTAAAATAGAAAGATAAAATATTTACGTTATACCGATAAAAGGGGTGATCTTTACACATAAAATAGGTTTAGAAATCCAATAAAATCAAGAAAAATAGGGGATGAGTTTGGAGGAGATGTAACCCGCCCCAAAATTCGTGTTGAACTCTCAAATACCAGAGAGTCTCGATCCTCCTTCATCAAAAGTCCATGATCTCACCCTCATCTAGTTTTTTGCTCCTCAAAGCTCTCCAAATTCACAAGAGAAATCTCTAAGGGTTTTGAGAGGGGGGTGGCTATTGTTCACGTAGGAATTACAAAAGAAAAGAGGAGAAAAGTCGGATTTATATCATATATATATGTGTGTGATCAAATGGGCCAAAATCTAACCCGACCTGAAAACCCAGCCTGTGCACTTATTGGTCAACTGATGCTCATTGATCAGTCGACCAACTAACACCTACCGGTCAACTGATTCCCACGGTCAGTCGACCGACCATAGGTGTTTTCAGCTGACTGTTTCTCATGTGTATATGTATGTTTACACTTTTAGACATTCATATACGTACTTAATCGATCTCAAATTAATTACTAATATACTTATTCATCTCAGAATAATATCAACCATATTAAAAATATTTAATATTATTTTTCATAATATTTTCAAAATTATGGGGTTTTACATTCACCCCTCCTTAAAAAGAATTTCGTCCTTGAAATTCCACAATTATAAATCATAAAACACGTGTCATATACGTATTTGTTACTATGTGTCCCCTGTTTCTTACAAATATGCTATCCCGAGGACAGGCTCAGTCGAGCCGACTCCATTCCCTAAAGACGACTCGAAAGGCGGACTCAGTCGAGCCAAAGATTGCTACTCGGCAATCAGCCGACTCCTCCCCTGAGGGCGATTCAGAACATTATTTCTCAATATTATTTTGCCTTTTATGATCATCATTACGACTGCACGTCACCCGTCGACAAGCCTCGACGGCTACGAGTTCCCTATACCGCAGAAGTGACTCTACGTCACCCGCCGACAAGCCTCGACGGCTGTGAGTTCCCCATACTGCAGAAGTGACTCCACGTCACCCGCAAACAAGCCTCAACGATTGCTGATTCCCCATGTCACTAAAGTGACCTCCCATCACTTACCAATCGACACGTAACAGGCAGAGGGTGACTCATCCTCCAGCTCACCCCTCGCCATCATCATAAGACGCATTCTCACTAAATGCCGATTCGGCCTTTGGCGCCCTCTATAAATACATACACTATTCATCCTAAAAAGAGGTTGGATTTTCTTACTACCTAAAAACTCTAGACACATATAAGAACACATCGTTCTTCCCTAAAAACCTCACTCAAGATCACCAACTAACTTGACCCTCAAGATCACCAACTAACTTGACCGTCGGACGTATCACGGGGGAAACAAGCCCCATACTCCCGCGATTCTTATATGTGCAGGTGATCCACCCACCACGATCTCTGAGAACCAGGCATAAAGTTGAAGAAGGAAAGTGGCCCCCTCTCGACAGTTCAACCTCTTGATGATCCAGCAACTCTGCAACCGCAATCCTCATCGACTATGTGTTTACAGACATCAACAGTTTGGCGCCCACAGTGGGGCTACTTTCCTCTTTTTTGAGAAAAAATGACAGGTTCTGAGCAAGGAGTGAACCAATCTTCCCCGGGGCCACCTCCTCCAAATTTTATAACCCAGGGTCAACTAGAGCAGACAGTGGACAGGCTCTCTTCATCTCTGAAAGAGCAGTTCACCACCCTAACCAATGAGCTCCTCTGGCGAATACTGCGGTTGTCATGCGCCGATGACCAACCTCCACCATCCGGGGATCGACTACCAGGAACTAATCATCATGAAGCACCATGGAACACACCGCCACCTCTTCCCAACCACCATAAGCAGGTGGAGGACCGCCCCAAGCAACTAAGTAATGACAATAAAAGTCCCGGTCCTAGCCATTGAGGAGGACGCACCAAAGGATCGGGCTTCAATAAACCGCACTGTCACGACTACTCAACTTCATCAACCGCTGTAGGAATCTTCGGGTATGATCGAGGATATAAATCGATCGTTGATGCTAGTGATGGACATACCCATTATCCGATAAGATAATGGAATACCCGTTTGAGAAATTCAAGATGCCTCACCTAGAGACATATTCGGGCTTCAAAAAACTAGTTTATGGATATGGAAGACCTAGTCACCTAAGCACTCGACTCCTCAGTCGATAAAAAGATCTTGGTACCTTCTCAGGGTAAAACTAAGGTACAATCTTTTGGCTGACTCCCATAGTCGCCTCTCGGTTCTAGGGAAAAATGGAAGACCTAGTCACCTAGGCACTCGACTTCTCAGTTAATAAAAAGACATTGGTACCTTCTCAGGGTAAAACTAAGGCACAACCCTTTGGCTGACTCTCACAGTCGCCTCTCAGTCCTAGGAAAAAATGGAAAACCTAGTCACCTAGGCACTCGACTCCTCAGTCGATAAAAAGACCTTGGTACCTTCTCAGGGTAAAACCAAGGCATAACCCTTTGGTCGACTCTCACGGTCGCCTCTCGGCCCTAGGGGGAAAATGGAAGACCTAGTCACCTAGGCACTCGATTCCTCAGTCGATAAAAAGACCTTAATACCTTCTCGGGGTAAAACCAAGGCACAATCCTTTGGCTAACTCCCACAATCGCCTCTCGACCTTAGGGGAAGGTAAGACCTAGTCGACTCTCTCGAACCTAGGCACTCAACTTCAAGGTCAATTCCTGTACCACTTCTTAATCAACAAGAATAAGAAAATTTGAGACATTGAAACACTCAAAACGAATTCATTTCTTCATTAACTTCTTGTTTACGAAGTCAAAAGTACTAATTACAAGTACTAGTATATATATATATATATATATATAGGAGAAACATAACTAGTTCTCATTCTTCTTGATCCATCGAGGGCCTCTGGAGGTAGAACGACTACATCGGTAGGTACCGGAGCCTCTTGGTCATTAGCGTCAACATCGAAGGAAGGCTAAGGTATCACAGGGGCTATAGTCCCCCCTTCCCTCGGCAGAACAATAGCTGCAGAGTCCTCACCCGTGCCTTCTGAAGACTCGCCTTCATCACTTAACAACAACCTCCCTTCCCTCGCCTCGAAATGCCTAAGAATATCGAGACAACAAGAGACTTGCAAGGGATAAAAACTCCCAGGAGGAGGATGCGAGCTAGAGGGTACCAATGCGGTGAAATAATCAACCCCAACTTTACACGCTAAGGCTACCTTAAGTTTTCCAATGGGGCTATGGCGCTAGTCTTCGACTACCTTCGCCCTATGCTGCGTCGATTGCTCCTCCTCAAGATCCCACCTCAGCTGCTCGATTGAAAGACGACTCGATTGAACGACTTCCTCAGTGGCTACCCTATGGACCTTTTCAGAATCAATCTCCTCGGCCAGAGTTGTCAGCTTCTCGTGCTGATCAATGACGTCTCGATGAAGATGATTGATCTCCCTCCTTTGACGAGCTACTTCACCTTTCAATTCCATTTATTATGGATGCTTGCTTACACCCCTCGGCCCGAAGCCCCTCCAGAACTCGTTCTCTGGCGTCCACTTCTCCGCGCCGATAAGCTTTGGCGCTCTTTGCCTCAGCCTCGAGAGCGATGCTTTCTTCTCGACCTCTTCCCGGGCCGCTTTCTCCCTCGCCAACTGGAACTCCCATTCCTATGGAGCATCATGCATATGGGCGGAACACTCATACAACTCCTGCTCTAACAAAGCCCCTCAGACTAAATAAGCCTTGAGGGCTAAATGCAAACCGAAACTTGGCATCCTCCTTAAGCCCTGATCGTCCTTTGATAGGGAGAATTGTTGCACGACCGTAATGGGAGCCGAAAGGGACCCAAGAATTGAAGTCTCCTTGTCAAAAAAAGCTGAAGGAACAAACTTGTCGTCTTCAGAAAGTTCTTTTCTCGGGGAATAGGGACCCAGCGGCACTCCCAACAACATCGCCTTAGCCTTCTCCCATTCTTCAGAGTCTACCTCCGAAATCAAATGAGGGAAGGGCCAAATACCTCACTCTTTCTTACTGGCATCATAATACTCGGTGGTCTCCTCTACTTAGGGCTGGGAGGAGAATGTCGCCTGCTTGGCTGACTCCCCCACTAGCTCAACCGACTCCTTGCCTGGTCGGCATGATAATACAGGATCAGAAGCCAGACCGGCTGCCCCAGGTAGGGTGCTGGTGATAGTATCAACCTCTTCTTCCCGGATGACCAATTGTTCTTCAGGAAGAAGTGGCTCTGAAGGTAGGCTGACGATGGGAGGATCACGGCACCGAGTGGACGATCGCTTGGACCTCTTCCCTATTCGCTCATCTGAGACCTCAATTAGCGCACCTCCTCAGGACTTACATACCCTCTTGGTCTCTTCTAAGGTCTAATAGCAGGCCCTAACTTCTTGCCCGTAGTCCCAACTTCCTGATCGATCCGGGAAGAGGTGCAAACTAATTTGGGCATATCATATAATAAGCAGTCGACATGCTATCATGATAGCGAGTAACATCAACCTCTACGTGACACACTATAGACAAATTCTCCAAAACATTTCTCAACTGGACTGCAACCAATGTATATACCACCACATATTCTGCTCCAAGTGGACAAGGGTTATACATCGCTACTTCTTACTACTCCAAGAAATGACTCTGTCATTTAGTAAGAAAGCATAACTAGACATTAACACTCACCCATCCAGGTTGTTGGCCCAGTCGACATCTAAATATCATTATAGGTGAGAGTCCTTATTGTTATAACATAATACATAAAGTGCTATCTGAATCAAATATCTATGAATCCTCTTGACTCATCCCAGTGAGTCATACTAGGATTGGACCAACACCTACTCATCAGTCCTACTGTAAAGGATATGATTATCATTGTATGCATACAAGACTATCGACTACATTCATTGAAGGGATGTTTAGAATTAGCTTCTTATCCACTTTCATGTTTGGCACATTGCTCTATACTTAGAGCATGACTCTTAGAAATTAGAGTCCCACTGGTCTCCGCATTGTACCCAGTCAGTTTCTCATTGATATATGATGATAGAATCTCAAACTTCTATCATCTTAGTATATATAGACCTAGCTGTCCAGATCGATCATTTAGAAACAATGACCCAGCATGCTCTAAGAAGATAACAAAAACACTACACACTGATAAAAAACATTTCAAGCCATAGATAGGATTATTTAACTTATACACCTTGTGCTCAAGTCCCTTAGCTATGAAATATAGGTTGATCCACATAGACCCCTTTTTAGTTCTGTATAAGTAAAAGTTGTCTTAATGTCTATCTAGACTAGTTCAAGATCCATTTATGCTATAAGAGTCTATATCATGCAAATAGAACTGATTCTCACCATTGGAAGAAATGTCTATTTTAGTAGTCCACCTTACTACTTAGGTGTACTCTTTTGCTATCAAGCGTGTCTTCCATTGCTTTGATGTCTCATCTTGCTTGACTTTGAAAACCATTAATTTTAGTGGTTTTGCATTCAGTTAGAAGATTTACTAAGTCCCAAACTTAATTTTTCCTTATGAACTCAAGCTCCTCCTCAATTGATGTTTTCCGCTCTTTCACTACAAACCCAGAAATAAAGTCATCACATTACTTGGGCTTGGCAACAATATGCAGTACTATCATAAACATTTCCCATAGATCTCAGCTATCTATTGGGTACTTGTTTATGAAATGGTCTCCAAGGCAATTGAGATTCCATAGATGGCTCCAAGTCATTTAAAAATATCTTACTCCTACTATCCACCAGCTATCAAAGGACTAATTCCTCACCCATTGTTGGTTCTATAACAGTCCCCTCCATATTGTGTGAGCCCGAATTTCAACCTATTTCTTCTTTGTGCATGAAATCCTCAAGAAATTCAATATACCACAACTCTTTCGGTTACAGTCTCATCATGTTGCTCATATGTAAACACAACCCACAGAGTGTCAACTAATATATTCTGAACCATATCAAATGGAGTTAAAGTCCTCGTTTCTACAATACTATTTTATAGACAATACCATTTTATAGCAGAATATAAGATGTTGTCAATTGTATGACTTTCCTTATTCTTGAGATTGTTCCCTAAAATTATAAGATAGATACTCTTTAATAATTAGTGTGTAAAGCATTAATACTTTTGCTTAACTAATTATTCACCTTACTAATTTAGTGCTTGAAATAAATTCATGCACTTAACTAGGCATATAATCAGAGACACGTGATCGTTAGTAGAGTAATAGCCTATAAATATAAGGAATTAATCTACTCCACTTTGTACCTTCATAAATATTAATCTGCATATATCAGAGTGAGCAAGTTGCAATAGATGTGCTCATAGCCTTGCCAAGTAACTTTCTAGTAATTTTACTATGAGACCGTACTCGTAAAAGGACAAATACCTTACTACATATACCAAGGAGGTCACCCTTGCCAAGTCTTCATGTGTCCTCTTAGCTTAGTCTATTATACCATAAATTAGATCCAACATTAATTCATGATATAATATAAACTATAAGATAGCCATGTCATCTAGTAATAAGTCACATTTTAAAATCAACTGACTAATTAGCTTAGCTTATATAAGTAGAGAAATCTTGAAGCACATCTAAGTAAGTTACCCTCAAATAGGAAACCGATTAGAATACCACAAGCCTAACTTTTGAGAGACGATTCTTTACTCTTAGTGAGAGTAAATAGAATAGGCTAAAAGATCTAGTTTTTCCCTGAACTCAGAGGAGACTCTATGCATCAATGCCCCAGTGCCATTACATAATCACAGCTAGATATTTCTGCTCCTATTCAGAATTCAATACTACCTCTGCCCTGCAAATCTATCAGTCTCGAGTTTTCTCAGCTATACGCCATCATGCGCAAGATGATTATCTTGTTTGTAGTGAAATCGACTGATCTTTCTTATTAGTTGGACTTTTCACCTTTAATCAGTTTCTTTTATTTCAAAACCTATTCTGGAAAATCTCCAAGTTTATCCATTACAACTAGGCTCTCAGTCTTGTGCCGTGGTCAGCTTCTCTAGCCAAAGAAGACATTATACTCTTGAACATACCCTGGTGTTTAGAATCTAACTTAACTTTTATTCAAACATCCCCGGATGCTTCGCATTTGTAGCGTGCAATAAAAGTAGTAATGTCTATTCTGGAGTTATGTAGCCTAGATAACTGCAACGGATTGCAGCTTCTAACTCAACATAATTCTAGCTTTCTAATGATCTCTGATCATAGAGGTTAACATACGAATGTGAATTTGATGTTCTGTCCAGTAGTTATTTTTTTGAATTCAACTTAATAATAATAATTACATCCTTATTAAAGAGATTTATCCAAATCTCACTTTTAAGAGAATCCTAGAAGCTCTTCGCATTTGGATTATCCTTGTAATCCTTAATAAGATTGTCTCTCTTTGCAGTCCACCCAGTGAACCACTTCAACAAACTTTTCACTTCCAAATCTTGTAATGACTGGCCTCAAAGCTAAGTCTAAGTTGAACCCTGTCCCGACTCAGATATTATCGCCTCAATACACACCAAAATCTCCCACTCTCAGGAGAAAATTCATATTATCATCTCTATCCAAAATCTACCACATAAAATTATTTATTTATTTAGCCGTTATGCATTTGACCATGAGGCATGACAAATATAAACAAACAATTTCACTATTACATTTAACTACCTAGTTTATCTTATCTTATTAGGATTTTTTTTCTCGTGAAATTGGTATGCACCCCAGGCGGTCCCATTGGAACAACTACCCATCAAAACCTCTCAGATTTTATTAGGATTTTTATAATTAAATTTTATGGTGTATAAAAATAATTTTTCTAAACTTCCAAAGTTCAAAATTTATTTTTCTAAAATCCAAAAGATAACTCTATATGAGGTCCAGTAGGCCCCACATTAAAAATTTTCCAAATTTATGAAAAAATAATACAAATATTTTTTAAAAATTTCCCAGAATTTTTTAGATATTCTTACTATTTTTAAACAATTCTCTAATTTCAAAATATATTTCTATAATTTTTAGAAAATGAAAAATTAAAATAAAAAAGTTTATTTATGGATTTCCCCCTAGGGTTTCAAAAATCCTAGGGGTTGATCCAAGAAGAGGCGGCGGTGGTGGCGGTCCGGTGCCTAGCGTCGGAGCTGCTCGCACGTGATCCCATTGTCGTCAGTGCCCCTTACATCAACATTGGGCAAAAAAATTTAATTTTTGAAAAATAACATTTTCAATCTAAAATATTTTTAAAAAATATTTTGAGATCTAAAAATTAACAAATCCCTGATTTATTTAGAGATTGTCCATTAGTTGATAAAGATTGAATTTTTATCGTAGAGCTGACATCCTAGATGTCAAAATTTACATTTTTACTCTAAAAATTTTAATTTTTTAATAGAAATAAATTTTATTAATAAAAATCATGACTTTATCTATTCTTGAGACCAAGATCACCATCAAGAAACTAGACGTGTTCTATACAAATGCTAGGTGCAAGAAATAAAAAAAGCTCTAACACTAAAATAAGAAGATAAAAAATACAAGCAACTAATCTCGTTCTGATACCAATGTAGGCCATGCATAAAAATAACTCTTGTTCAGATACTGCCTTTCCCGAATCTTTTGTAAGGATCACCACTAGGGTGCATTCGGTTCAGATACGGTTCGGATATGACCATTACCATAACCATAACCACTTTCTAAAAACGGATATGGATACAGTTGTGATATTCATCGGTAAGAAAAACGCATTACCATATCCGCATTAAATGGAAACAGATACGGTTCAGATATTAGAGGTTTGAATACGGTTTGAATATAGATACTAATCAGATATTTGGAAAATAGATATGAATAGGATATGACAAAAAATACATATGATTTTAATAACTCACAAAGTAAGACAAGTTACCTCAAGACTTTGTTGCTATTCTGTATGAAAAAACTCAGAACACCATACCAGGCCCTAAACAAAAAATAAAAAATATTGAATACCATAACTAAAATGTGATAATCAACAACTACAACTGACCTCACAAACTACAACTTTTCCCTCTTTTTTCTCAGATTTTTCCTCTGTTATATTAGAAGACTCTTCTACTGCGGGTTCAATGACCGGTCCAATAGGGGGTTTGACCGTGGGTTCTTTATTAGAAGCTTGAACTGATGGATTAGATGACATGATTCTAATACCTATTCATTAAAATTTATAAACTTAATCAAACAAAAAAATATAATGATGCAAATTACAATTATATATGCAACTAAAAATAATTAGATCTAATAGGTCAGGGATTTTATCAAAAAAATTAGGATTTTTTAATTCAGTCAACAAATGCTAAAAATTAGGGCTTTTATCAACAATTAGAATTCACCTTAGTAATATACCAAATTGAGGAGGAGACGAGGAGGTTAGACGTCATCGTCGCGTCGTCGATGGTCGTCGTCGCATCAATCAAAATAAGGCGGCCGTGGACTTCTTGAAGAGGCGGAGGTGGAGCATCAAGATGAGGCGGAGCGGGAGGCGGAGCTCGGGGGCTGAGCGGGCGCGGAGGCAGAGCTCAGA
>NC_033803.1:18236635-18240149 GCF_001876935.1 Asparagus officinalis
GACGGAGGCGGAGCAGGGAGGTCGGCGGCGGCTTGGAGGTGGACTGGTGGAGGCTGGGTGAGTGGGGGTGGGGTTTGGAAAGATAAAAATTAGGGTTTGAAGTTATGGGTTTCAGTTGAATTTGGGTCGGTTGCGGATATATGTTATAGACCCGACCCAATACAGACCCAATACAAGTATTATACATAACCCATTTTAAATATCTGGATATCCGAACCGTATCCATAATTTCTACCCGATAATCGTATCCGAAACCGTATCTGGATAAAAAATCCAAATCGTAACCGTATCTGAAACTATATCCGACCAGTTTTAATTTTTTTCTACCATATCCGCTTTCTAAACGAATACGGTTGCGGTCGGTCCGGATAAATCCGGACCATTTTGCACCCTTAATCGCCACGCATGTACTCTTTATCTTCGAACAATGATCGGAGAGCAACCTCACTGATAAGGTGAGAAGTCCCCGCGTATCGCCCCGCAACTATCGTATAAAACACGAATTTAATCGAAGAAGGAGATGGCGGCTTTGTGAATGTTTATGGTCTTTTCTCTTGTTCACTCATCATAAAAACCCTATAGCTACACATAAAGGGCTTAGAGATAGAATCCTCTAATAATTAGGATTATAAATATCTTATCTCTAAAATAAGACATTATCTATCCACTTATTTAAGTGTTTATCTCATAAATAACTAACGGTATTAATATTACACTCGCACATAATCAAAGCAAAGATGCTTAGTAAACCAATTTTTTATTTTGTGTCACGGCATGAATTAAAGATGACGCTCATGGGACACATAATGCAAATTTATAGTTTAGCATCTAATAACAAGATCATCTTCTGAGAGATTCACCAATCATCTCTATGGCCTCTAATAGTACTTGAGGCTATTGACTAGAGCACCCAATTTCAAGTCCTAGGTTTTTGATAGTAAAATATGAGCATCAGAATGTTGACATGTAATGATTGCAGTTATGTATTGGCAACTTCAAAATGCCTGCTTTTAGTCGCTTTTGTCCCCTTCACTTCGACGCATCCATCGCAGATGCTAATGCTTTTAATCAGTAGTGGCATGACACCACTTGTCTTTATGTACATGAAATTTTGTCACTCCTTGGGAAACCCCCAAAACCACAACAAATTGACTTCTTTTGAGAAAAGATAATCTACAGGAAGCTATATGTAGAAATTATATAATGGGGAAAAAGTGACACGGGGTTAATTGATAATTATAAATGTATGCCGTCCATATATATTATATATATGAATATAATTAATATTTAAGTAAATATTGTTCTTATTGGTGTAATTGGCTATACTCTAATTATGCAATAAAAATCTATCTATATAATTACTGACGTTAAAATCTGCGCTTATGTCTTATGTTTTCTAGCTCCCTATTTGATATCCTATAGGCAAAATGTGAGACCCCTAAATGTTCTTGTAGAGAACTCTTTATAGAGTATCATATATGGATATATGACGGGTGACATCCGTCAATACATGCGATTGGTGCTGAATGGAAAATGTTGATGTTAGATATTTAACAGTAGGATTTAGTGTGTGGTATAGAGAGTTTAAGGTTCCTCAATCTTCTTTGATGATTGATTACTCAGCAGAGAGTTCGATCATGCGTATAAAGAACACGTAAGGGGATCGAGTTGGGTTCTACGATGGTTCCTCAAACGGTCAAGCTAGTATTGACCTTAGGTGGAGGAATGAAAGTGTGATTACTGTATATTGTGGTGTGAGAGTTGCGTATCTCAGTGCAGTAGGCAATGTGCCTATTTATAGTAGATCCAGAAGGGTAGTTGTGTAATTTCAGCCGATTCCAAGCAGTCGGCTTATTCAACTGGTACTTTACATGCATCAACAGCAGGATGGTCTGAGTCACCTTTGTGATTAATGCGAAGGTGACAAGGGAGTTCAGGTGCTGATGTGGTTTGATGAGTCATTAATACTTCCGATGGTGGTGTAATGATGATTACGACCATGCATTTAATGCAATGGTGACTAGTTGTCATCAATGGGTTCGAGTAAGACCGTCTTGCGTATCGACTTTTTGTTGGAGGCCGAGAAAAGATGCCTTTCGACTCAGCCGTTCTGAATAAGGACGCTCCTCATCTTGATCAATTGAGTGAGGACGCTTCTCGACTTGGTGAATCGAGTGATTACGTACTAAGTTGGTTCTAGCAGCAGGGCCCGAGTGAGGATGCCTTTCGACTCAGGCCTCTTTAGATTGGATTCGGCTAGTATATAGTTAATTTGAGATATGTGTCATCTCCTAGAATAGGATTAACACTTAGTTATTTCTACGATACAACAAAAAAAATACTAACCTCCATGATACAACACTGACCATGTGATGAACATATGTAATCTGCTCTTCTGGCACTACGAGGCATAAGAAAGTGAAATTCTTTCTTGTAACTTGCAATTAAAACTCATGACTTTATATGGACTCCACATTCTTATATCTTTTATTGCAAAAATAATATTGTTAGGATGTTGTTCATGCAATAATCTCTTATTTGAGTAATAATAAATGTTCATCAGAGTCTAACATGTGTTTAAGATGATATAGTACATGTTTCTATAGGTTTGAAACAAGAATGAGATGATTAGGTTCAAAAATCAGCTCAATAGACAATTTTAGAATACCAGTCATCGATGATCGAGAATTGACCATTAATGATTCTTTATGGACCATCAATGATCATCCTGGGAATTGATGATTCAAATGTCTAGAGAGGTTCAAATAATTGATGGCAACATTGACCATAGATGATCCAATATGGACTATCGATGATCAATTGCTATCATCAATGATTGAACTTAACAGAGGTATCTGTATCATCAATGGAGCAAGCCAACCATCGATAATCATTATTTCACCATCGATGATCAACTTTGACCATCGATAGTCACATGACTGATTCTGCTTTCCATATTCAGTCACAGCCATTCATTGTAGTATATCTCTTCATTCTCCCCTATCTTTCAAGACACCTTTTCCTGACCTAAGTTGCAGAGATAAAAGAAAGAGAGAGAGAGAGAGAGAGAGAGAGAGAGAGAGAGAGAGAGAGAGAGAGAGAGAGAGAGTTTGGCAAGATCAACAAAGGAGAAGCTTTTCGTTCTCGAGGAGCCTCGTCGATCGCAGACTCGCTGTGTTTGTCATCATTTGATCAATCAAATGTGAGAAGAGTCACCTAACAATCTCAAGGTCCATTTGAATTTATAGATGTTCGCTTATATTATCTTGGAGTTTGATTCATTAATGAAAGTAGCTATGAGATCTTTTTAATTGCCTGTAAACAATATTTATTGTATGTTTCAAATCTTTTCTTTTTATGGCGTACTCAAACCAAGTTAATTGAGGGTTTGGGAACTAGCTAGGGTTTGGGTTACTCATTGTATGGAGATTAGGTTAGATGACTAGTTTAGGATAAAGTAGGGTGCGATCTTACGCTATTAAAATGGGTTTGTGATTCATGAGAACTCAATTAA